>NW_028258310.1:11331439-11634469 GCF_053883595.1 Heterocephalus glaber | reverse complement strand
CTAATATGTGCCTCTTGTTCAAATTTAATGCTGTCTTTTCTCTTTTATATATTTTTTCATAGATATATTTGTGTACTATTTGTGTATGTCAAAGCTTTTTGCTAGTTAGTTTTTTATAAAGCACTTCTTACATGTCAGGAATAAATCTAAAGGGATTAAATAATCCTACATACATTTATTGAACATTTGTCATGTGCCAAGTTCTTTCTAACCTGGAGGCAGCATAGTGCCTGGCTGAGGTTCCTTCATGCGGGTGGTGCAGACAGACAAGTAAGCAGGCTCTCACACGCACAGGTACCTCATGCTATACTAAAGAAGAATTTGGAAGCCTCTTCCTAGTGGTCTGCTTGGGGGAGGGCGAAGGCCTATGTTTGGAGCATGTATAAAGATTAAACTCAACCAATCACATGGGCAGAAACAAGTATTTATTTTTCTAACAGAACTCCATTTTTCTTTCTGAGTTCTCTTCCCCCTCCACCCCACCAAAAAAGTTGCAGAAATTCAGTTAATTTTAGTTTATAACTTAGTCTCTTCCCTCCCACATATAAGTTGAAATCATGTGTCAGTCACCTCCCAACCCCCATCAGGACTTTTCTGCTTTGCTCAGGATGCTGCACTCCAGTCCTGC
Organism: Heterocephalus glaber; assembly: GCF_053883595.1. Lineage (NCBI taxonomy): Eukaryota > Metazoa > Chordata > Mammalia > Rodentia > Bathyergidae > Heterocephalus > Heterocephalus glaber. The sequence goes on along the minus strand of NW_028258310.1, from coordinate 11,633,841 downwards.
CCTGCAGTGGCCTCTGGGGCAGGGAAAACAAGAAGCAATGGCATTACGGGATGGGTGAGAAGAGAATGATAATCTATGAACTTGGCTGCAGAATCTCACTGACCTCATTCCCAGATGCTGGCACCCTTCATTGGTATAGGGTGTATGAGACTCCCCTGATCTGTATTTGAGGGTGGGACACTGGCATCCACTACTGAAGGCCACAGATTGCAGACTCTGATCACAAAGTGTCTCCCGTGTAGGACACTCTTGGCTTAACCATGTCTCTGGTCCACCAAATCTCTCAGCTCTCTTCCATCTCCCTTTTGAATCTTGGAAGCTCACACTATGCTAGGGTGACCAGGGGTCCCCCAACTCCCACACCAACTCTCCTAGCCACTCTCTTGGGAGTGGCTTCTCTATCGCTGTCCTGCCATATTGACAGTGGTCCCATACTCCATGCCAAACATAGACCTTATAAACCTCTCATGCTGCTCCCTGGGATCAACGCCCTCCTCTAGAGCACCTGTGAGCTTTCTGAGGTGCTTCCCCTTCCCAGGCTCACACTTGCCCTGCTTTCACATTCTCATCCTTTCCTCATCCATGCTGGATAGGGACATCTGGGTTGTGGTTTTCCTACTTTTGTTCTTTACATATGAAGCCAAGATTTGAGAAATCATTTTTTTTCTCTCACAATAAGATTGTTTTTCTACAAATCAACATTGTTCCTATCTGACTATGTTTTGTGTAACTATGGACTACAAAACCTCTAAGCACTCTTAGGAGTTTACTTGGAATAAAAACAACTTACTTAATATTTTTTTAAAAATTTCTACAAACATTTAAAATTATCAAAGAAGTTTCTTTAGAGATCTGGAACACTTAAACCATCTTCTGGGCTTTCTGCATTTGATAAATTAATGGAAAAGGAAGAGTTACATGAATTAACATTTACTGAACTGATACCTGGCACAGTTCTAAAAGTTTTTACATTAACTGCCTTCTTTAACCACTGACCAATCCAATTATTTAAATATAGAATGACCAAAAATTGCATATTTTTATTAATTTTTATAAGATAATATAACAGGAAATATAAAATGATAATTTTATCAAATTTATTCAATACAAGAACCAACTGGTTGAAATAACATCTGCTTGAGCGACAGTGGCGATAGTATGTAAACAAACTTCCCAGTGACACTCAGGGTAACCCTCATGTCAGCCATAGATACAATGCTCATCTGACAGAGGAGGGAATTACATTCTAAAGGAGATTATTTAGCATTCTCGAATGATCTGGCTAGGTGTGATGAAGCCAAACTTTCCATATGAATCTATCTGGACCCAAAACTCATTTGGTTTTTTTCTCTTCCACTGTAAACAAAATATTAGTCAATGAATGTCAGCAGAGAATGCCAATATAGTTAATTTTCATGTCCTATATATGTTATTTACAGCATGTTGCGTCCTTTGAAATAATAAATAAGTGTATTTATAACTGTTTTCCTAGTGTTTGGAGTAAGCATAATGTACTAACCTTGAATGTTTAGTGGTGGTTGATAGCTGTACCTTCACTTTTCAGACCTTCTTTCAGTCTTACTTTTACTTGTTTGATGTGGAATTTGTGGTTACCAACAATACCAATAATAACATGATTGGGAACATGAAACCTGCTGTTTGATGACTGCTTTTTAACATAGTCTCCCAGAGTGTATTATGGTGAAGAGAGGGTACTGCCTGTTCAAGTAAACACTGATTTTCTGAGTGGCTTCAATAAAAAAGGAAGGTCGCCAAGTCCCAATGAGATCAGAGCTCTTTGCTGAGCGTAAGGGAGCCTTTATGTGGCATGCAGAAAAGAGTCACAGCTGTTATCCTGGCAGCTGAGCCATGAGAATCCCTAGGGCTGAGAGTTGGGCAAGTAAATAGAACTTCTTGCCATGAAAATCTCCTCAGGCCCTTCCCGGAAGTCTGTGACACAGATTCTCCCAACATCGATAACGCCAATGCAGCATTTCGTAAAGATGTGAAAACCGAGACAAAATAGCCAGCCTAGAATTAATTATAAGGAACTTATCTATTTCCAAAAAAAATGTAATTGGCTTATGACAATATAGGTAAAAAGCCAAAATTACATGCATATGACTTATGCAAAATTTTAATGCATGTTGTATAAAATTTATTTGTAATAGTTTAAATTATATAATAACACACATATAGCCATGGACATGTCTACATACATATATGTGTGTACATAATGACAACATAGTTTAGAAAAGAACCTTGAATAAGAATTCAGGTCTAGAGTATAATCCTGGCTTTTCTCAAAACATACTGCAAGTAACTGCCTCAGTTTTCTCAGCTTTTAACCAGAAATGTCAGATTTCCCTTAGTGTCAGCTGGTATACATTAAGTACAAGTCTGTACACACACATTCAGTTCTCCCTGAAAATTAGATGAGATTGGCCTTTTAAAGTTCCCACTTGTGCCTTCCTACATGCCACTTACTGCAGGTGAAATAAAATAATAATTCTAGAATTTTGACAATTAATATTTGTTTTCATAAAATATACTAAGCCACAGAGGACAGGGATTGTACCTTTATTGTTCCTCATTATATCTCTGCAGTGCATTTACTACTAGCTAATGTTTTTGAAAGAAGAAATAGATGATAGAAAAACAGTAACCTGGGAAGATGTTATTAGTTCTGAAGTTTTACAAAATGACACTTTCACATACTAACTAGTTTGCAGCACTCTCACATTCCTTGCAAGTCATCTCTGACCTTAGTTGTCTAATCCAAAAAACCCAAACTCCAAGGAACAGCTTTGACCCTCTGAATCCCTCAACATTTCTCACCACTAACTACATCCTCCTCTTCTGGGGCTTTCTCCTCCCTACCTCAGTGACAAGACTCCTTCATAATCATTTCCTGGAATCCTCAACCACTCCTCTATTTCCTTCCTCAGCCTTCTGTAACATATAGTATTTCCTAGGGTTCACCTCTTTGCCTTCCTTAGTATAGGCATCCTACACTGAGAGCATACTGCAATAAACATATCTAATGCATCTCAGTATTTACCAGATATGCACCAAAAAGAAATCTAAATGTTTAGGAAGTAAATATTTGCTGAATGGGTAACCTATTAGTGTCTATGGTTTCAACCATCACTTATTAATATTACCATCAACACTGCCAGCTCTCTACCTCATCCTAAACTCCAAATCAGTGTTTATAAGTTACCTGGGAGTGCCATAATAAATTACGACAAATTAAGTGTCTGAAACAATGGAAATTTATTTTCTCAGAATTTGGGAGGCTGGAAGTTCAAATATCAAGATGTCAGCAGAGTCGTTTTCTTTTGAGTGATCTAAGGGTAGAAACCATCCTGTATCTCTCTGCTGGCTTCTAGTGGTTGTCAGCAATCTTGGTGTTTGTAGGCTTGCAGACACACCAGTCCAATCTCCAGTTCTATCTTCACACACCTTCTCAGTGTCTCTGGGTCATTTGTTCTGCCCTCAGTGAGGAACTGCTCATTGGATTTAGGGCTCACTTTAATTCAGTATGTTCTCATCTCCATCCTACCTTAATTGTATTTACAAAAGCCCTTATTCCTAGTGAGACCATATTCATGATTTCTAGATGAACATGAATTTGGAAGTGACACCATTCAACCACTATAGACTCTGCTTCGGCCCATCAAACTTGCATCCATCCCACATGCAAAATATATTCACCCTATCCCAGCATCTACTGAAGTCTTAAACCATTCCAGAATCAACTCTCAACTTCATCCAAATATTATCTCTCAAGGAGTCCCAAATCTCAACATCTAAATAATTTAAAACAAATAATGAGATGACTGAATTTGAGGGGGGATTCCCTTCATCAGCGGCCCTCTCAAGTGGCAAAACAAGCAATCTGCTTCCTAAATGTAGACACAGGCATAGGAGAGATATTTCCATGTCCACCACAAGAAATAAGAAGAACTAAAGTATCTCTGGCCCCAAGTGAATCCAGGGAAGTAGGATTCCATTGTGTTCCAAGGCCACAGGATAATCTGCAGTTCGAGGTTTGATAAATTTGACTACGTAAACATTAAAATGTCTGCATACCCACAGGAATCATGAGTGAAGTTTAAAAATAAATGACACACAGGGAAAACTGATTCATAATAAAACCGCACATTGTTTTCTTAATGTGAGCTTCTAAAAATGATAAAGACCAATATCCATTACAAAAATGAATGAAGGGTAAATGAGATATTCACAGGAAAAGAAATTCAAGTGGATTTTAATGTATGAAAAGATGATTAACAGTTCTTATAAAGAGGCAATTTGACAATAACAAAATTACAAATTCATGTACATTTTGGCCTACTAATTAAATCTTTAGAAATTTATTCTGCAGATCAATTAATTGATATGCAAAATAGCAAAGAGCAAGGTTGCTTTTGAGAGCACTTGTCACAATAGCAAGGTATTAGAAAATATATGAATGGCCATTAACAGAGAACTATTAAAATATATCTTGATACAATATGCAGGCACTAAAAAATGAAAAAGTCCTTTATATAAAGATAAGAAATGTTCTCCAAGACACATTGTTAAGTAAGGACAGTTTGCAGAACTCTGTGCATAAAGGGGCAAAAATAATATGCACAGAAATTGGCACATACATGCATACGATATCCAGGGAAGACTGCCAAAAAACTGTTGGCTTTGACTGCACTGAACTGGCTGGCCAGGAGCCAAGGTAAAAGGAGGTAGTTTCACTCTAAAACATTTTGTACCTTTTGAAATTTAGATACTGAAAATATTTTTATTAGTACATGTTTGTAGTACATAATGTTTACGTACCTTATGTGTAGTTGGTACATGTACTCAACACATCATAATTTCTTTTTTCATTCCTTTCCCCTCCTCCCTCCCCCTCCACCTGCTGATCCCCTTGCTATTTGAGAAACACCTATCTCTTTACTTCCTATTATCTATGTTTTATTTTGCTATTTATATTTTTAACATTTCAGATAAGAAGAACCATGTGATAGTTAAACTTATGTGTCTGATTTATCTCATTTAACATTATAGTGTCAAGGTATATCCATTTTCCACAAATGATTCAGGCTTATCTTTATGCCACAGTAGTGCTCCATTGTGTGTAAATACCACATTTTCTTTACCCATTCATTTATTGATGGATGTATTGGCCACTTCCAAGATTAAGCTATTATGAATTGTGCTTCTATAAGCATGAGTATGCATGCATCACTGTAATATGATATCTTTAATCTGTAGAATGAATTATATTATCCTGCAGACTAGGATTACTATATCTGTAGGATAAAGGTCTAAAAGTGTAATTACTAGGCCAAGAATAGCTGGGTCCAATTGAATTTCTAGTTTTACTTTTTTGAGGACTGTCCATATTGATTTTCATAGTGGTTGTTATGGTTTATAACTAGATGTCCCCTCCAAGCCTCATGTAGTCATAGGTGGGGCTTTTTGGAGGTGGCTGGATCTAGGGTGTGTAGTGATGGGATTAAGGATGTAAGTGCTGAGATCAGTGGTGTGATGCTAGGATTAGGGGTGTCCTACCCTGAGTGTGAGTGTTACCCTACCTAAATGCAGGTAGCCTGGATAGCATTAAGAGACAGAAAGAGAGCTGCTACCTTGCTTGCTGCTTGTAGCTTAGTATTTCACTGCTCTTCAAACTGTGAGCCAAAATAAACTTTTCTTACTTTAACTTTTGGTGTCCAGCATTTTGTTTCCCCAATGAGAAAAACATTGGTTGGATTAATTTACATTCCCACCAACAATGTAGTCTTCTACAGTTTTAACAGCATTTGTTATTATTTGAGTTTTTAAAGATGACCATTCTTATTGGGGTAAGGTAGAATCTCAGTGCTGTTTGAATTTGCATTTCTCTGATGGCCGGCAATCTTGGGCATTTCTTCATTTATTGGCCATTTGTGATTATTCTCCTGTGAAGTATGTATTCATTTCACTTACCTGTTCTTTGATTGAGTCTTTTATTTTTTGAGAGGGTGTCTAATTTTTTAAAAATTCTTTAAATATTATAGATATTAACCTCTGTTTGAGGAATAGTTGGCAAAAAAAATTCCCATTGTGTATGTTGTCTATTCACTTTGTTGATTGTTTCTTTTGCTGTACAGAAGCTTTCTAATTTGAGGTAATACCATTTGTTGATTCTTGGTACTATTTCCTGTGCAATCAGGGTTCTGTTCAGAAAGTCATGCCCTATGCCTATAACTTCAAGAGTTTTATTTTATCTTCAGCAGATTAAGTGGTTCTATTTTAACATTGAGTTCTTTGATCTATATTGATTTTAGTTTAGTACATACTTAGAGATACAGGTCTAGATTCAATCTTCTGTTTCTGGCTAGCCAGTTTTCCCATCACCGCTTATTAAAGAGGCTATCTTTCCTCCAGTGTATGTTTTTGGCCCCTTTGTCAAAGATCAAATAATTGGATTGCTTGGGGTTATTTCTGCTTTCTTTATTCTGTTCCATTGATTCTCACATCTGGTTTTGCGTCAGTACTGTGCTGGTCTTAATCATTGTAGCTGTGTAACATAACTTCAAGCTCAAGATTGTGATGCCTTCCCCTCTTCTCTTGTTACCCAATGTTGCTTTTGCAATTCTCTATTATCCTCTGGTTCCATCAAATTTTAGGATTGTTTTATCCACTTCTGTGAAGAATGCTGTTGGTATTTTGATTGGGATTGTATTAAATCTGTATATCAATTTTGGAAGTTTAACCATTTCAACTACATTGGTTCTTCCTAGCCAGGAACAGGGGATATCTTTCCATTTTCTAATATCCTCTTTGATTTCCTTTATCACAGTTCTGTAGGGTTTATTGTAGACATCTTTCATGTCCTTAAGTTAATTCCTAAGTATTTAATCTTCCTTGGTGCTATTATAAATGGTATTTTTCCAATTTCCTTCTCAGTGGATTTATTATTAGTGTACAGGAATGCTATTGATTTTTGTGTTAATTTTGCATTTTTCTATATTGTTTAATTTGATTATTCTTTTGATGGAATTTTTGGGGTCTTCTATGTAGAGGATGAATGTCATCTACAAATAATGATAATTTGACTTCTTCCTTTCCTTCACATGTCCTTTTTATTTCTTTTTCTTGGCTTAATTGCCCTTGCTAATGTTTTGAATACTATGTTAAATTGGAGTGGTGATAGTGAACATCTTTGTCTTGTTCCTGATTTTAGAAGGAAAGCTTTCAGTTTTTTTCCTATTCAATATGATTTTGGTAGTAGGTTCATCATAAATGGCTTTTCTCAGGTTGCAATAAAGTCCTTCTATATTTATTTTCTTCAGTTTTTTTATCATGAAAGGATGTTTGATTTTGTCAAAGTCTTTTTCTGAATCTATTGAGAAAATCATGTTATTTTTGTCTTTGCTTCTGTTTATGTGAAGTATTACATTTATTGATTTGCATATGTTGAACTATCTTTTCATCCCTGGAATGAAGCAAGCCTACTTTGTCATGATGTATGATCTTTTTGATGATTCATTGCATTCTGTTTGCCAGAATTTTGTTCAGGATTTTTACATCTATATTCATTAAAGAGATTGGTCTATGGTTCTCTTTCTGGTTAGACCCTTGTCTGGTTTTGCAATCAGAGTAATGCTAGCTTCCAGGACTATCTTTAGGAGTACTTCTTTCTATGTGATTTCATTAAGGAGCTTGAGGAATGTTGGTGCTAGATCTTCCCTGAAGTTTTCTTGTAGAATTAAGCAGGAAATCCATCCAGAGCTGGGCTTTTCTTGGTAGGTTTTCTTATTACAGCTTCAATTTCATTGCCTATAATTGGATTATTCAAAGTTTTAAATTTTCTTGGTTCAGTTTTGGTGATTCATATGTATCTTGGGAACTATTCATTTCTTCTGAATTCTCCAATTTATTGGTATACAGGTTTGCAAAGTAGTTGCTAGTAATCTTGATTTCAGTAGTGGACACTGAAAATCTTTTGCCAGCCATCCATTTTTTGAATTTTAAACTTAGAGATTATCAGTTAAACATGGCAGGTTATCAATATGATTTACCTGTATTTCCTCCTGAATCTCACTAGACAGTAAAAGATTTTGTTTTAAGTCATAAGTCAACAAGGAAACAAGAAAGAAAAGACAAAATGGCCTCATATGTGTAATGGGAACAAAATCCTGGAAGCAGGGCAAAGACGTAGAACCATCCACCCAGGGAACTAGGACCCCTGCATTTCTCAGGGTGGAGTACAAGACAAAGCCAAAGCACAAGCAGATTACTTTGAAAAGTATTGCTAAAATAAATTGGTTATTTAGAAATGCTAGATGGATAATAAAAGATACAGTTATGAAAATGGTTTCCTTTTGGAGAATGGAGTAAAGATTAGAAGTAGTGAGGCAAAGGACTTTCCACTGTATCTTAAAATCCACATCATTGTGGACTATATTATCACTGTATTATTACTTTCAAAATTGCCTTTAGAGTTTTTATCACAATGTCATGCTATATACTTTAATTTTCAACAGCATGGATGAACTTTACAAACATATAATTGACCAAAAGCAATCCCAGAAGAAATAGAAATATAAAATGATTAATGAATCAAAAAAGAAATTGGGAAAAAATTTAAAGAAGTATTATTACCACAGCAAAGATAATAGTATTACAGATAAGTTTTTTTCAAATCTTCACCAAAGAGCTATGTTTTTAAATAAGAAAATTATTATATGCTAAGTAACTTGCTTTATTATGGCATTATTCTAAATATAATTTAAACAAATAGAATTCATCCATAGGCTAAGAGAATTATTCTGTGTGACTGAAAAGTTTATTCTACTACTGCAAAACTAGAAAAAAGTCAAAGAAAGTCACCAATAATAAACAAAGCAAAAGAAATGAAAAGAATTTTAAGAAACTCCTTTATATACATTTGACAGAAACCAGACTAGTACTGACAATATGAAGGAGAAAAAGATAATGTTCTCTGCCCTCCAGAAATTCACAGTGTAATATTTTTTATATTAAGAAGAGGAAGAAGGTATTCTCATTGACCATTCAAAAGAACACTTGACAAAAAAACTATTAGAATTATCTACTCTTTGAGCAAATAACATTGGAATGTCCATGAGACAGGCATACTTGGGAGACAGACATTCTTTGTTTGTTTGTTTTTTGGTACCAGGGATCAAACTCGGGACCTTCCCCTTGTGAGGTAGGCAGTGAAACCCAGTGAACTAAATCCCTGGCCCAGAGACAGACATTCTTGGATAGTTGATTGGATAAAGATGAGTAAAGCACTGTGCATGAATTCAGGAATAGTCACGATCCTGCTCACAACCACTGTACTTCTTAATTACTCATTATGTGACAAAGCTGCAAACCTTACATAGTAATTCTGACCAAAAGTTGCGCAGTTATAATGAAAAGTAGGAAGGAGGTTGAGCAAGACTGATGGGCCACGGAGGGAGGGGCTTCAGAGCCACCATCGCACTGCTCCTGGTCCAGAGGAAGGGGCTTCCCGGCCACCATCACTCCCTAGGCTCCCAGCCCACAGGAAAGGGCTTTTGGGTCACTATGCCAACCGCTTCTCCTGGCCACTGTCCCACCTCACCCAGCTCAGGGGAGGTAATCCGTGCAGGTACTAACAGCCCCCCACCCCAGTTGAAATGAGAAAACATGTAAATAAGTCTCAAAACCAGACTTCCAGATCACATACAGCAACCACAAAGGGAAATAAGATGGAACACTCTGATACTCAACCACCTGGACCCACTGAACTGGCAACAAAAGGCAATCTGGAAAAAATGAAATCAGAAATAATTTCTCAGATAACAGGAGAAATTGTGCCCCTAGTGCAAGACATGATTAATAAATCTAGAGAGAAGCTCAGGAACATGATGGAATCCCAACATAGGAAACAAATGGAATCCATAAAACAGATGCAAATAGATTTCCAGGACATGAAAAACTCCACTGAAAGTCTACACAGCAGACTGAGCCAATGTGACAACAGAATTTCAGATAGAGAACATAAGATTGCAATTAGTGACCAGGAAAAGAAAAATTGCTTCAAAATTATAAGGGAACATGAGAAATCAATCCAGCAGCTGCTAGATGATGCAAAGAAGAATAACATAAGACCGATTGGGCTCAATGAAGAAACAGGAGAGAGTGGAGAAGACATAAAAAATCTCTTCACAGAAATAATGGCAGAAAACGTGCCAAGCAGGGGAAAAGAGCTTGACATACAGGTAAATGAGGCATATTGGACTCCAAATAGCCTTGATCAAAAAAAATCTACACATAGGCATATAATTGTGAAGATTCCAGAAACTCTACAGAAGAACAAAGTTCTCCAAGCAGTCAGAGAAAAGAAACAAATCACATACAAAGGAAAGCCCATCAGAATCACAGCAGACTTCTCAACACAAACCATCAAGGCAAGAAGAGCTTGGAGTGACATATTCCAAGCCCTAAAAGAAAACAGCCTCCAACCCAGATTGATGTACCCTGCAAAACTATCTTTCAAAAGGGATGGAGAAATAAGATACTTTCATGACAAAGAGCACCTTAGGAACTTTGTGAATACCAAACCAGCACTTCAAAGAATTTTACACAATATCCTAGGAACAGACATTAAAGATCACAACCCCAGGAAGCAAAGCAGAATGAACCCATCTAGCATGACAAGAAATTAAATGTAAAGGGGGAGAACCCTACAAAAACAAAAAGTCATGCCAATGACAAGTCAATACGTTTCAGTTATAACCATCAATGTTAATGGTCTCAATTCACCAATCAAAAGAAATAGACTGGCAGAATAGGTCAACAAGCAAAATCCAACAATATGCTGCATACAAGAAACACACTTCATTCAAAAGGAAACTCATAAACTGAAAGTTAAAGGGTGGAAAACAATACTCCATGCGAGAGGAACCCGAAAAAAAGCAGGAGTAGCTATCCTTCTTGCAGATCAAGTAGATTTCAAACCAACACTGATTAAGAGAGACAAAGAAGGACACTACAGCCTTGTAAAGGGAAGAATCCAAGAGGAAGAGATGACAATCATAAATATCTATGCACCAAACACTAGTGCACCCAACTATATAAAACAAATACTAACGGACATGAAAAGTCATATATGCACTAATATAATTGTAGTGGGGGACCTCAACACCCCTCTGTCACAAATAGATAGATCAACTATACTAAAAATAAGTAATGAAATACAAGAACTCAATCGAACTCTTGAACAAATGAACATAACAGATGTTTACAGAGTCTTCCACCCCACAATATCAGAATACACATTCTTCTCAGCTGCACATGGGTCATTCTCAAAAATAGACCACATACTCACACATAGAACATGTTTAAGAAAGTGCAAAGGAATTGAAGTTATCCCCTGTATATTATCAGACCATAGTGCGATGAAATTGGAGATCCATAGCAAAAGAAACTCAAAAAATTTCATAAACACATGGAAATTGAACAACACACTTCTGAATAAGCAATGGGTCATAGAGGAAATTAAAGAAGAAATCAGACAGTTCCTTCAATTAAATGACAATGACAATACAACATATCAGAATCTATGGGATACAATGAAAGCAGTCTTATGAGGGAAATTCATAGCAGTGAATACACGTGTTAGGAAAACAGAACGAGCCCAATTAAACAACCTGATGCTGAACCTCAAGCTTCTAGAAAAAGAAGAGCAGGACAACCCCAAAGCTCATACAAGGGAGGAAATTATAAAGATCAGAGGAGAAATCAATGCAATGGAGACTAAGAGAACAATACAAAAAATCAATGAAGCCAAGAGTTGGTTCTTCGAAAGAATCAACAAAATTGACAAACTATTAGCCAAAGGAACCTTGTCAGAAAAAGGAAAGAAAAGGCCCAAATCTATGCAATTAGGAATGAAAAGGGTGAAATTACAACATACCCAGCAGAAATCCAGAGGATCATCAATACCTATTTCCAGAACCTATATGCCAATAAGATGGACAGCAGAGAAGAAATGGACAGATTCCTAGATACATATGAATTACCAAAGTTGAACGAAGAAGACCTAAAAATTCTGAACAACCCAATATCAACCAATGAAATTGAAAATGTAATTAAAAACTTATCAACTAAGAAAAGTCTGGGCCCTGATGGCTTCACTGCTGAATTCTACAAGACATTTAAAGAGGAACTGCTGCCACTACTGTTTAAACTCTTCAATGAAATTGAAAGGGAAGCAATGCTCCCAAATTCATTCCTGGAAGCAAGCATCACCTTGATCCCCAAAGCAGAGAAAGACCCAACTGAAAAAGAGAACTATAGGCCAATCTCACTAATGAACATAGATGCAAAAGTCCTTAATAAGATACTGGTAAACAGAATGCAGAAGATCATCAAGAAGATCATACACCCTGATCAAGTGGGATTCATCCCAGGGATGCAGGGATGGTTCAATATACGAAAATCAATCAATGTAATACACTATATCAATAGAGCCAAGGACAAAAACCATATGATTATCTCCATAGATGCAGAAAAAGCATTTGACAAAATCCAACATGCATTTATGATAAAAACCCTACAAAAAATTGGAATAGATGGTCTCTACCTCAAACTGATAGAAGCCATCTATGAAAAACCAACAGCCAATTTCATACTAAATGGTCAAAAACTGAAATCCTTCACACTAAAATAAGGAACAAGACAAGGATGTCCACTATCTCCACTCTTGTTCAATATAGTTCTGGAAACATTAGCCATGGCAATTCAACAAGAGAAAGAAATAAAAGGAATAAAGATAGGAAATGAAGAAGTCAAATTGTCATTATTTGCAGATGACATGATACTCTATATAGAAGACCCCAAGAACTCCACCAAAAGTCTTCTAGACTTAATAACCAAATTCAGTCAAGTAGCTAGTTACAAGGTCAACACACAAAAATCAATAGCTTTCCTCTACACCAATGACAGACTCACTGAAAGAGAAATAGGGCAAATAATTCCTTTCACAATAGCATCCAAAAAACTGAAATACCTAGGAATCATCCTAATGAAAGAAATCAAAGACCTCTTCTCTGAAAACTATGGCACTCTGAAAAGAGAGATTGAAGATGATATCAGAAAATGGACAGACATCCCCTGCTCCTGGGTAGGAAGGATCAATATAGTGGAAATGGCCATATTTCCAAAACTGCTACATAGATTTAATGCAGTTCTGATTGAGATTCCAGCAGCATACTTCATAGACCTTGAGAAAACAATCCAAAAATTCATTTGGAACAAGAAGAGACCCAGAATAGCAAAAGCAATTCTAGGTAACAGAGACATGGCAGGGGGTATCACAATCCCCAACCTGCAACTCTACTACAAAGCTACTGTGGTAAAAACAGCATGGTACTGGCAAAGAAACAGACTTGAGGACCAGAGGAACAGATTAGAAGATGCAGAAACAACTCCAGACACACTCAGCCATCTCATCTTCAATAAACAAGCCAAACACCCTCACTGGAGGAAAGATAGCCTCTTTAATAAATGGTGCTGGGAAAAATTGGGCTTCAACTTGCCAAAGATTAAAACTAGACCTGTATCTCTCACCATGCACTAAACTAAGATCAAAATGGATTAAAGATCTAAATATTAAAATAGAAACTCTGAACCAGTTGGAACAGAGGTTAGGTAGAACCCTTGAAAACATCGGTGTAGAAAAAGATTTTATGAACAAAACCTCAGTTGCCCGTGAACTAGCACAAACAATCACGAAGTGGGATCTCTTCTTATTAAAAGGCTTCTGCACAGCAAGAGAAATCACCAGCAGTGTGAAGAGACAACCCACAGTGTGGGAAAAAATCTTCACCTGCTTTTCCTCAGACAAAGGTCTACTATCTCAAATCTATAAAGAACTTAAAAAGATCAGACCTCCCAAATTTAAAGACCCAATCCGAAAATGGGTAACTGAAATGAGCAGACATTTATCAGACAAAGAAGTAGAAATAGCAAATAAATACATGAAAAAATGTTCAACATCACTGGTCATTCGAGAGATTCAAACGAAAACAATGCTGAGATTCCACTTCACTCCAGAAAGAATGGCTGCTATCATGAAATCAACCAATAACAAATGCTGGCAGGGCTGTGGGAAAAGAGGAACCCTGCTCCACTGCTGGTGGGAGTGTAGACTGGTGCAACCACTGTGGAAATCAGTATGGACATACCTCAAAGAACTAGGACTGGAAGTCCCATTTGACCCAGCTATTTCCCTGCTGGGGATCTTCCCCCCAAAATTAAAAGAATCATACCACAGTGATATATGTGTGCCCATGTTCATAGCAGCACAGTTTGTAATAGCTAAAACTTGGAAACAGCCCAAACGTCCATCAACTGGAGACTGGATAAAGAAAATGTGGGTTTTTGTTTTATAAAATGGAGTACTACTCAGCCATAAAAGATGAGAAATTAGAGACGTTTATAGTTAAGTGGATGCACATTGAGGCAATACTCTTAAGTGAAATAAATAGGACACACATGTTTAAATACTGAATAGTTTCTCTGGTGTGAGAAACTGAAAGTGTAAATAAGGACTAAATGTATAATAGGTCTTGTGAAACAGGAAGAAAAGGGGCAAAGGGAAAGGAAGTGGGAGGGCTAGGGGAAAGGATAGAAGGTAATGGAATTAATATGAGAAAATGGAAAAATAGGAACAAAATCTTTGTAAATAGGGAGGACTGAAGGAGTCGAAGGGAGGTCTGGGCAAGGGTGAAAAGTAAGAACCAAGAGAGACTATGTAAAGTTGCAAATTTCCAATGATGAATGTCATTATATTGTATACCTAAAATGTATCAATGATTAGAAAGAATAATCAATAATGCAAAATAGGAAGAAAAGGTCCAAAGGGGTAGGGGTAGTGGGAGGGGCAAGGGAAAGGAAAGAAGGGAAAGGAAAAATGATGAGAAATGGAAAAAATGGAAATAAAGTCTTTGTAAATACGGAAAGGTGGAGGCCATGAAGGGAGAGCTAGGAATGGGGAAAAAAATAAGAACCAAGATGCATTATGTAAAGGTACAATTCCCAGTGAGAAATGTAATTGTGTTGTATACCTACAATGTACCAATAAAAGAATTTAATACATTAAAAAAAAAGAAGACTGATGGGCCATTGGGTCACATGAGAGGGGATGGAGGGAACATAGTAGAATCTTGTAGCGAGGAAAAGAAGCTTTGGGATTTAGAAGTTGTAGATGTGAAGCAGTTACAGGTAAGGGCAGACATCAAATGATGTGTGGCAATGCAGCACATGAGGGCAAAATAGAAATCACACAAATTAAGTAAGATAATGCCAACCATAGTATATTAAACCAGAAGATGTAGGCAAATATAAGTCTAGGTCCATCAGTGGTCATGTCTCCTCCTCCACTGTAGTGGGCGCTGTGATGGGCCACTACATGTGCCACCAGCTCAGAACTGACATGTTCACATCCTCTCCATGGAAATTCGCAGCTGAGTCTTCTCTCTGATAAAAGGGAAGTGCCGCCCCCATAGTCATGCTCTCTCTGGGTGTAGACAGTATATTTCCAGAAGCTGATTAAGAGAGATATAAAGACCCAGATCTTCTGCCTCAGTTCAGGACAACCCATATCTCTCCATGGGATGGGGCCATTGCTATAAAAACACTGCAGGACAACTTCTCCCTTCACCCTCTTCTGTATCCTTCCTTCTCTCCCTGTTGAAGAACCCTGTAAGCAAATCTTCATTTTAGAGTCTGTTTTCCCAGAAAATCAAACCTATGTCACTACAGAACAATCCCACCTTCAAAAGAAGGAAATGATGCTGAGCTGAGAGGACAGAAATTGGAGAGACACATATAGATCCTCTAGACAGCTGTTCTTAGGAATCTTCCAGGCTTGCAGAAGAGGCAGGGTTCCAAATATCTTGCCCTTCTGATGCCGTGGTACCCAGATCGAATATAACTGTTCAAAGGTGGACCAGCTAGACCAGAGTATGGGAAAAGATTACACTCATTGTACTTCTCGAATTTAGCTGAAGATTAGGTCAGCTTTATAGCAGCCCAAAAATTCTGTTGACTCTTTTGGAGCTTGTGTTCCACAAACACTCCTACATTTCTTTAGGTCAAGCCAGCTACCTCTCCCTGCATCCAAACTTTGTTTACTCTTTTCAAAGAACTGTGTGCACTTTATAGCTAACAATATTTCTTAGCCCTTTTCAACACGTGTACTAAATATGAGCAAAGACCTGGAAGGGGTTAGAGGGAAGAGGAAGTGGGAGATTTTTAGTTTGTTTGTTTGCAGTTTATATTATGAAAACAGTAAGCATATAGAATATATTTTTCCAAAGCTGCACACATTGTTCACTCATCCTAGGTTTAATCCCTTAAGAGTTACAGTGGACATTTCTTTTATGATGGCTTGGTGGTTTTAAAGTTATTATTTGGAACTTTTAATCAAGCCAAATGTGTGTAGTGAATATAACAAAGAGACATTCATTTTTCCACTAATGTGGCTATGTTTGAAAATTAGATGTCCTGGTAATTAAGTCCCACTGAGAAAATTGATGTGATGACAGATTTGAGCAAGTTTATTTTCTTTAATTTTTAACCGTAAAATTTTTGGATCTGGCTGGGACTTTAGAGTTGAACTAGTGCCAGAATGATGGAATCTACCCACAACCCTGACGGTCTCCCCACCCGCCCCCACTGTAAGAGCCCATGGAAGAAATTGCTAATCAAACCCTACACTCTTCTCAAAGGCTCCATTGCAGCATTGCCAGAAAGTCCTCTTCCCCTGAGCCCAAGTGATGATCCATAATTTTCACACACAACATCAGACACCTATTACCAATTAATTGCTGCTAGCAAGCTAGATGGACTATTTTTCTTTTTCTGTTCCTATCCCAGTCACCCTAATCTCCTAAATGTGGGTAGAATTAAGGACCCAAACTGAAATTATGGTTAGTAATTTAGCTTGATCTCCTCACTCCAGTCCAGTACTTCTTCCTCTGCTTCTTGCTAAGAGTTCTCCTATCATTTCAACCATTCCAAAACTGCAAACTGATCAGATATACAAAATTCTGAAGCCACTTTCCACAGATGTGTCCTATACTATGGAATGGGTACATAGCCATTGCTCAACGTGGAACATGGAGGCCATTTAGAAAAGAAGGGTCCAAACTAGGGCTTAAGTATCCACTGGGCTTTAGACATTTTAACAAAACTACTAATAAAATGCTAACAAATAGAAACATGCCTTGTACCACTGACTCATGGCTCTAAACTAATCCCACAATGGCCCCACCTCACTATTAAAGACATGAGAGAGAGACAGAGGGAAAGTTCCATGAATGTCCATGTGTTTGGTCACCATAGCAACCAGGCATAATGAGAAACAAGTTTAAAAATGGTGTTGTTTGAAGTCAGAGGACCACCCTCTGGCTCCTGAGCTGTCACACGGGACCTTGAAGAAGCAAGTGGCCTTGCAACTATTTGAACCCTCTATTTTGAGCTCAATCTCTCCAGCAGCAGCAACATTTTCCTTACACCTGGAGTATGGTGGAAATGTGGGCAGGATGGAAAACCACTGGCTGGCAGAAGGTCTCTGAGAATCAGTGCAAAATTACAGGATGACATGTCAGGGATCCAGGAAATGAAAGCTGTAAAGAGTAGATCATTCTTCCTCCTTGTACAATAGAACACACCCAAAATTCCAACCTTCATCCTTGAGAGTCTGAATACCAAAACAGAATGAACCTTAGAGACACTAGACACAATCCTATCACTAATGGATGATTAGAATAAATATCAGAAAAGGAAGAGTCCAGGCTAACCTCACACAGCAAGTATGGCTGATGTTTGCAAGAGTCAGTTCTTTAAGGAGTTAGAAACATGTACACATTAGGAGCAATGGCTCTGAAATAATTCATTCCGTGAAATGTCAGTTGGTCTTTACAGAGTTGCTCTTCACAGAAAGCAGAAGTCTCATCCCCCATTCACATCCCCAACCCTGACCACCAGTGAGTCTCCCTTCTTCCCTAACTCTGACTCTTGCCAAAGTAAAACACTGGCTACAAAGTGACTCATTCTGGAACAGGCTGTGCAACTTAGTCTCTGCTCTCTATCCTCTAGTCTAAGCTCCTTGAGACTTGAAGAAGTTTTATTCCATCTACCAACAGGCTGACATAAGACCATCCTCCTTGCATTAAAGATAAACAGGTGGTTTGTGGAGCAGTGATGGATTGCATGAAGTAAATACAAAGTAATTAATTCAATATATTTGGATTAATGCCAGATCTACTACCTCTTTTCTTCCTCCTAAAAACCCATGGGTAAAGACAATTATTTAGCAACTTCAGAAGCTAAGGGTCAGGGAGGATAAGTAACTAGAAGTGAAGTTTTGGAGGCATTAGGTGACTTGCCCAAATGGGCAGGTCCGGGATCAAAGCCGGGTCATAGTAACTTCCTTTGCCCCTCATCCTTGCTTCTCAAGCCTGATCCCTGTAGACAGAATTTTCTACATGGTCTAGGCACAGCAATCTGTTATTTTATTAACACAACAGCTGTGTAGAGAGTTCATAGAGTGTCTGTAAGTCTTAGAGACAAACTTTGGAGGTAGAAAATCTAAGCGGCCTTGACAAAAGTCAAATCCAGTGTAGGTACCTCAGTCTTCCTCCTCTCTAATATGGGGGTAATAAGAGCATCTATCTGACAGACATGAGATAGATATTGCTTTAGAGAGGAGATAAGAAAAGGCAAGGTAAAAACACTTCATGTGCATTGCTGTCATTCAGTGAAAAGTAGCTTCACAGAGAATGACAGAGATGGCAAAGGATGAGCAAAAAGCTAATCCAATAAATTTAATCTAGTATAATCATTACTCATTTCATAGTAAGAAATAGTATCATATCTACATGAGACCTACAGCTTTATAGCTTACACAGAATTTTTTAGAAAACCATTCATTTCAAGCCAATAATCAATAGTCATAGTGAGGTAAGATAAAAGAAACAAAAAGTAGGTAAAAAAGAGACAAGGAAACTGAGAATTTAAGTTTGTACTTTTAAGAAAAACAGCTTCAAGACAAGCTTTTTTCTTGCTTCTGGGGGGCCCCTAGCTTGTGATCCTTCTCCTGTCTTTACAGAGAATAATGTTAAATTCCTAAAGGTTCTTTTACAATAGCCTATAAATTCCTGGGCACTAGACACCTCTTTTTTACTGGTAAATTTCCCTTTCCTCTAGCTTTGGAAGCAACAACCTTGGCAACAGTGTATCTCAACTTCAAACAACATTGCTGGACTTCAAATGCATGTGCAGTAGGTGGCTTGCACTGTAACTTGACAATGAGAATGCACACCTAGCTCACCTGTCTTGAAGATACCCTTTCAAATGTGCCCTACTCTGGCTTATAAGATATTCTCATTTTTTGAGCACCCACACTCAAGAATGGAGCGTGTTCAAATAAACCTTTTCCATGTCCGTTTTTAGTGGTGCGCCCTGAAAATTCTTTTTGCACACCAAAAGTCAGCAAACCTACAAACTTATTTTAAAGGGTGGGATAGATCCCTTATTTCAGCCTCAGGGATCTCACAGACCCAACCCGGTGCCAAGAGCTTAAATTTATTATTTTTCTTTCTTCCGTATAGACATTTACATTTCTTCAGTATTCCTGCTGCTGTTGGGCAAATCGCAGCAGCCTATGTTAGATCACTGTACAGAGCAGTGCTCAGTGGGAGCTGCCCCTGCACCAGAGAGTAGCAAAGGTGGGCTCTAAGTCTCGGGCCTTTTCCTGAACACTGCAGGGACTTCATTCATCCTTAGCAGGGGCAGAGCACAGTGCCACCTTCTCAGGAAGAAGGTGAGGTGTGAAGCAGAACTCCCAAGGGCGCACAGTGAAGATGCAGAGCCTGCTGCTAGCTCCAGCACTCACAGCGCTCACGCTCATGACGCTCACTTGCATGATCTCTCTGTCCCTTGTGAACAGCTCCCCATGCTGTCGAGAGCCAGGCCTCTTGCTTCTTTCTCATTTTCCACTCTACCATATTTTCCCACAGTGCTTTTTTCCAAACTTCTTCTTTCCTGAAATCCTCAGTTCACCCCAAAGGACTTTGCCCTCTCCTTTCTCCTTAACTCCACTTCCCAGTTTTCTTCCCAGCCTCTGACTCACTGTGAGTTAAGTAGGAAGGGTGGCCCCAGCCTGGCTCCTGTAGTTGGAGTAACCCTCCTGTCTTTAGGCAACAAGGCAGCCTAAGGCTTTAAGACGTGGGTCCTAGAGCCGTACTCACTGGGTCTAATTCCAAGCTCTGCTCTCAGGGTCTGTGTGACCCCAGCCATTCAACTTGGTCTTTATATAAGATTCAAAGTGATCACTGATCTCAAAGAACCAGCATGGAGAAAAGAGGAGATAATGTTTGACAAGGGCATATGGTAGAATACCTCTTGTCCATGAATTTGTGTTCGGAACTGATTCAGTCACTGACTACCTTTCTCCCATGCCACCTGAGATCCTTGTGAAAACATCTCTTAAGCCAAATCCTCCACTTGCTCATCCCTTCCAAGCACTCCCAGGAACCCAGTCCTAGAGCCTCTCTTTCTCCGCATAGCAACATCCACTTCCTCTTCTATCCCTAGCCACACTTAGCCTTGAATGCCCTGCCTCTGTTGCACACATTCTCACCGCCATGGCCAAGGCTGTACACCTGATTGTGTGACTCTTCCCTCTGCCTTGGTTCTTCCCCTTCATAGCACCACAGCCAGTGGATTCTTCCCATGCTTCACCACCCTCCTTGCCACCATCCCTACTCCCTGGCTTTTTTTCACCACACTGCCCACTTTCCAACTTTACACTTTGGCTCCCTTGTACTCCAGCCTTGGGGAGCTTTTCCTCTCCCTGAATGACGGGTAATACTTCTCCTTCCAGCATGAGTGATAGAGGTATTGCTCATCTTCTCTTGGTTTTTAATTTTCATAGTCTGCCCTCTTTTCAAATTATATTATATCCATTTATTCTTTGTCCTTAGCTGAGATGTAAGCATATCAAATACATATCTTACACATCTGTCTACCCCCTTATAAGGCCCAATACAGTCCCAGATCCAGAGAAGCCCCTTGGACAATATCCTTTGACTGATAATGAATCCATCTGAAAACTGAAAACAGATGATATCTGAGTTAAGAATTATGTTAGCTAACATTTATGTAGTCTGTGTCATGTGCTAGGCAGTGAGTTTAGGGATGGAAAAAATAAAATTAAAAGGAAAAATAGTGTCTGCCACTGTGCCAAACAATGTTATGTGAATTTTAATTTAATACTCACAATAAATATATGCAAGAAGTAAAATATGCCCATTTTGTGGTTGAAGAAAATGAGACTTTAAGAAGATAAGTGTTTTGCTGGTTTAGTCTATGGCAGAATACCACAGGCTAGGTAATTAAAAAGAATAGAAGTTTATTTTCTACAATTCTGGAGCCTAATAAATCCAAGACTGGGGGCTGGCATTTGGAGAGGGCTTTTTTGAACCTTAAGTGTACATGCACAGAAGGTGCAGGGAGACACATGAGAGAGTGTCTTGCTTTTATAACAAACCAACTCTTGCAACAATGAATCTGCTCCCATGATAAAGTTAATCATCTCTCACCTCTCAACACTGTTACATTGGGCTTTAAATTTCCAACACAAGAACTTTGGGGAACACATTCAAACCAAAGAAATTGTCTATTGTCACACCAGAAATAAATGCCAGAGCTGAGCACATTTCATTTACTGATGATTTCACCTCAGTGTTTAAGGACACCTATCCCCCACCCCTATTTTTTACAGGACTCTCTCAAGACCTTCAGAGTCCTAAAGTGACTCTAGAAATATCAAGAAGTTGAGTGAGTGTGTAGTCCAAGGCTTTCTTAGCCCCCAGAGTGAGCTCCCCTGCCTGTGAAGTGAGCTATGCCTTAAATCCAGCACAGCAATGGTACCTGACTATATTTAGAAGCCAATGAAACCTTAAAGATCTTCATAATGATTAAAGTTGGGATGGGGGTGGGGATAAAATAACATTTTGCCTTGAAAGTAATAAAAAGGCATAATAAATCTTTCATTACTATTAAAATGAACTAAAGAATGGTGTGTATGTCAATATTGAATGAGTTAATCTCATTAATAACAGAGAATCATATTTATAGTGCCTTTTATTTGTAAGGGCTTGAGCTTGTGCCTATGCATTATAGAATGATAACTAAAATTCCATCTCTTTTTTCTTTAATCTAGGATGCAATAGTTGAGGTATTGAGATGAGGGTAGTATTAGAAATAATCAAGGCAATCTCAATTAGATTGTTGATGAGAATACAAATAGAGGCTCTACTAAAGCACATTATTATTACAGCTTATATCTAGATGTCCCCCAAAAGCCTCATGCAGTTAAGGGTGGGGCCTCAGGGAGGTGCTTGGATTATGGGGGCTTAGAGCTGACTTGCATTTATGAGGTACGGTCTGGTCAGAAGAGGTAGGTCACTATGGGCATGGCCCTGAAGGTTATATTTCCTTTCCTCACTCTTCCTTGACTCTCTGCTTCCTGCCTGCACCATGTTGTGAGCATCCCTCTTCCACCATGCCTGTCTGCCATGCTGCCCTGTTTTGGAGCCAGCCAGCAATGGACTAAACCATCCACAAACTCTCAGCCAGTATAAACTCTTCCTCCTTTAACTTGTGGGTGTTGGGTATTATGTCCCAGTGATGAAAACATGACTAAGACAATTATCATTCGACTAAATCATGTAGTCAACCAAAATTTGAACCTTGACTAAACATTTTTTAATAAACATTTCTTAAATTTCTACTGTGTATGAGGCATTTTTCCAGGCTCCCGGGATAGAATGATGAAGAAGATAAGTAAATCGCCTTCCCTCCTACGTCTGACATTTGTTAGCGGTGGCAAACAAGAAACATATAACCTAATGGTTATATAACATAATATAGGTTGTGGTATGTCCATAGATTAAAAGGTGCAGAGGATGGAGTCAGAAAGGAGCAGATGGAGGAAGCAGGACTTGAGATGCAGAGGTCAGGATAACCTGGGTAGGAAGTGCTATGTGAGAGACTTGACCAAAGAGTGTGAGTCCTGGGCAGATCTGGGCTGGAGCACCCCCTCTGAAGGAAAGCTAGTGCAATGACTCTGCAACAAGAATGAACTTGGCATCTTGAGGAGGGTGGAAAGGTCAATGTGACTGAGAGATGCAAGCACGGAGGAGAATGGCAGGGAGTCAACTCGTCAACCCTAAGACTCTATTTTCTTCTGCATGCTTTAGGAAGCCACTGGGGGATTCTGAGCAGACAAATGACACATAATTTGTGCTTTTAATAGACTACTGTCTACATAGTTGTTACAAAGAGATGTGGCCTGTGAAATAACTGGAATTTTGTGGCCGGTCATGGTACATCTGTGGTGATTTCATTAAGGAGTGAGTGTGGATCTAAGCAAAGAGAAGGAGGAAACCATTCTTGGTGATGGCAAACACTTGGGTGATGATGTAGGCCGAAGTCAGAAGGTTATATAAGTTAGCATTTCCCAAAGTATCTTCTGTTAGCACTAGATTCAAGGTGTGTGAACAAATGTTACACAATGAAGAATTGAGTCAGTGTGGGAATGTTCTGTTCAACAAAGGTAACCAGACCTCTTTCCCAGAGAATTCTCAGAATCTTCAGAGAGCTCATTTACTTCTGTTCTCTTCAAGATGGGGCTGAGGCTGGCAGGGTTCCTGAATCTTATTTGACCACAGGACTCTCTTCACCTAAAATACATATTGAGAAACTCCAGTGTAAGGACTTCAGCTTAAAGCTAGCTAAGCTCTGTTCAGAGGTGAAAACAGGGATGTAATGAGTAATGCATCTTGAAGACAGGATAGAACATTTTGGAGTACAATTAAGTCAATGTATTCTGACCTGTTTGACAAAGTTCATGACAAAAATATGAGGTTATCTTTGCTTCCCCACTTAGAACTGTAGAATAAAACGGAAGTCTTCAAACACTCTGGGGCATTTGTAAGATGATCTATTACCATGTGGGAAGAAAATATTATAATGTCTGTTTATATTTATATGGTTTCAAAAATCATAGAGATTAATATTGTAGTAATAAAATGCAAATTGAAAGTGGCACATGAATATGATCAATAAACATGTGCATTGGGCTTGCATAGTCTGAAACGTTATAGATAAGGATCAAAGAAAAGGTTGGAGATTGCTAACTTAGATGACTCAGGAAAGGAAACCAAGGTTTGGGTTGTGGAAGTGGAGAGGAAAGAATGTCATCAGGAACCTGGTGGGAGTAGGATCTGGAGTGTTGGGGAGCTAGAGGTGTTCATCAGCAGAAACTAAGACAAAATGAGAATGGGGTGGAATGAATGACTCCTAGGATATGAGTAGTAGACATGGATTGAAGTTTTCTTCTGACTGTGTTGAGGAAACTGAGGCATAGAAGAAGTATGTAAAACAATCATATGAAGCCATATTACACTACTTATAGCAAGTAGCCAAGTGTCTGGGACATATTAAGTGTTCAGTAAACATTTGCAAAATGAGTGAACGAGGTCACAAACCAATGAATGAATATATAAATCCAAAGGGCTCATGAAAGAAATATGGAGGAGAAAAATGTAGGTAAAATTAAAATGCCTTGCCAGACTAAGAGTCTACAAAATGCCATTTCCTAAAACTAAAAAATAGATTCTAACAACATCTGGTATTTGTTAATTTGCTTTTTGATATATATCAGTTAAGAGTTCCAAAAGAGCAATATCATGTACATGTCCATGTATGCTTTTATGACAGTCTTAAAAATGTTGTCTTCTATTTTTATTGAAAGAAGTCAAAAAAGAAAAAGAAAAAAAGAAAAAATAAAGCTATCATAATACCAGCCAAAGATAACAGATATATATTTACAAAAATGGGCTTATTATACATATATATATATATATCTTTGCAATTTTCACTTAATGATCTGCGTATCTATGTTAATAAACATGCTTCTATAAAGTCATTTTCAACATCTGAATAATATTTCAAATGAAGACCTTATAGTACACTTAACTAATCCTCTATTATTACACCATTAAAATGACTTTTGTTTGTTTTTATTATAAAAATGCTACAATATACTGGCAGCTACATCTTTGTCCCTATTCTTAACTAGTTCCTCAGGCTTAATACCTACAAGTCAAATTGTTGAGTCATTTTAAAGACCTTCAATATGTATTTTCAAAATGCCCTCTAGTAATTTTGAATGAGATTTCATAACACATGTGCATTCCTTGAACTGTACTTTTTCTTACCTTACTTGATTTCCACAGTAACCCCTTGAGCAGGCTCCTTGTCCCAACTGCACAAGTTGGTTCTTGCGCATTAACACCAAGCTATCAGAGGGCTTTTTCCACATCACTGGATGGAATGCCAATATATCAATGAAAATCACCAGCACCCTGATCCACGGTCTTCTCCAACAGCGAAGTATGTAAGCTCAAGTTTCTAATAAGGGTGTTTCAAAATTAAACAATAGTTAGATATTGTTTGTTTGACATTGAATTATCTTTCCTTGTTGAGAAAGCTCCCTGATATCTTGCCAAGTGACTAGTTTTGCTGTTGAGTAAATTCTTTTGTTAAAATATACTTGCTTATAACTGGTGCTGGCTGCCAGTATTGTTTATGATATTTTGATATTCTTGGTTGCTTTTAATCAACAAAAGGTCAAAGAAATAGAGTTCAAAAGAGATTTGTAGATCATTTCAATTCCACCCAAGCTAGTGGAGATAAGGAAGTTGCTTGGGGTCTAATTAGAAAGTGCTGTGATTTCAATGTCTCCACCGTGAAATTTAATACTTGTGGTGAGATATTAAAAGGTGGGACCATGTGAAAACTTCAAAAAATGATGAGATCATAGGGTTCTCCTCTGATGAATGGATTGACCCATCATACATTAATGGGCTAATGGGCTATCTCCAGAGCAGGTCTACTATAAAAGCCAGTTTGGCTCTGTCTCTTGCATGCATCCCTCTTACCATGTGATGCCCCATCCAACCTTGGAACTCTGTAGACTCTGCAGAGCCCCCCTTAGTAAGAAGGTCCCTTGCCAGATGTAAGTCCTTGATTTTGGACCTTTCAGCCTCCAGAACTGTGAGCTGAAAAAAAAAAAACTTTATATATAAGTAACCCAGTCTGTGTTATTCAGTCATAGCAACAGAAAAAGGAATACCACAGGAAGGGTCTTTCCCAAGGTCACAGAGTCAGCAAATGACAGAAGTAGCATCAGAGGAATGCCCCCACCCTCCAGCTAGAACTCTGATTAGCATCACAAAACCTTACAATCAGTTTGTTCCTTAAAAATAATGGAGTTCATCTGCATAATTTTGCATTTGGTGAAAGTGGAAATTTGAAAACAAAATTTAGTCAATGATGCACAAGTAATTGATTGTAGTGCTTAGATGAAAGCCCAGGTACACTGAGTTCCAGCCATGAAGCTGGCCCCAGATTCCACTCTGCTCCATCAGAACATACATCAAAAGGCCAGGATGAAGATGAGATGAGTTCATAGTCAAGGACAAATTGTAAATTGTGGCTACTATAAATAACATCCTAATACAATATTTTAAAAATCAAAATTAATATAGAACCCCCATAATGAACAAAATATGCAAGTTTTAAATAGAGACAGGGTTCAATCTTGCACTTATGTGACTCTACTCACTCACTTGAACCTAATTCTGACCCTATCAGATCCTGTCATTAAGTACAGGTCAATAATTTGCTAATTATGGATACTTTTGCACTTACATCACACTAACCCCCACCCTGTCCAGGGACTGCAAGTGTCCAGGCCAGAGGTGACCTTACCAGTGAGTGACAGATTGCTCACAGGGAACTACAGGCAAGATGCCTGCTCATGTGTATGACTAATGGGTCTCATCAATTGGACAGATTTGCCCTCCAAGTGGGTCCTAGGGCCATGCAAAAATGGCAACTACAGAAATTATTTATGGACCTAAGTTTGTAACGACTCGAGTTCTCATGATAACATCTTGAGCCATTCAAAGATTAATCTTTTAGGAATCTGTGTGTTGTGTGGCACTTAGTATCATAAAACCAGCTGTTCAGGCACTGGATGGATGAACTGGCTTACCAAACAATTAAAAAAAAAAAAAAGAGCCTCTTAATTGACCACAAGCTAACATGAGCCTATGATAGTGGGAGGTGACTGCCAGAAACACAAAATATGGGATCTTGAGCTGTACTCCTGAGCTTGTGGTATTCAGGAGCTGTGAACATAATTCCATGGGAAGGCAGGGCCAAAAGATCATGTTCTGACCTCTCTGTAGGAAAGGGTCAAGGTTGTTATTTGAGGCTAGAAGGATAACTTTCATGGGTTGAATTGTGTTCCCCAAAAGAAGACAGTGAAGTTCTAACCTCCAGTACCTGTAAATGTGACCTTATTTGGAAACAGAACCTTGAATATGATGAAGTTAAGATGAGGTCATTCATATTCAATATGACAGGAACCCTAATAAAAAGGGACATTTATACACAGAGACAGTCCTGCACAAAGAGAGAATGTCATACAAAAATGAAAGTAAAGGTGATACATCTGTAAGCCAAACACCAAGGATTACCAACACACCTCCAGAAGCCAGTGAAAGAGACATGAAATGGATTATACCTTACAGTCCTCAGAAGGAAGCAACCCTGTTGACAACTTGATTTTGGATCTGCCATGATGCTCCAGGGAGCAACTGGTCCAGGAGCACCTACTTGTACCTAAAAGAAGTAGGAATGACACAATCACCTATATTGTAACAGACAAAACCACCCCTGTGTCTATCACATAATAGACATTCAGTGACTGTTCATTTAGGAAAGAAATGAATTCCAAAGCAATCCATTAGGTTAAGGGGAAAAAGAAGAGACTGAAACACCAGATTACCTTCTGTCAACTTCTCCCTTGTACCAGGGATTAGCCTTTTATCCTTATTCTATTCTGCACTGGATGAATCATAGGATATCAGACATTGACAACATCACAGATGTTATGAGTTCCACCATCAACTTTACAGATGAGGAAAATAGGACTCAATGAGGAAAGAGATTGTCTCTTTGTCTCTGCATTTTTCTCTCTCATACTGGGGGACCCTTTTCCCCATCTTCCATCATATATTTTCATCCTTATCTCAAAATTGAAATGAGAATTTACCTAAGCCTACCAGGAGTCAGGAAAGTTCTGAGACCCACTGGTGATTTTCATGTGAGAACAGCAATGTTTAATATTAATTGATAATTTATTTTATACCAGGAGCCCTATACCGTGGACATCAACAAACTCCTTTAATGATCACAACAAAGTTATCAGGTCTATTTTATTTTATCCATGGTTTATGGGTAAACCAAACAGATTTGGAGAAGTAAAGCCACTTGCCAAAGTGGTACAGTTCAGAGATTGAAACCCAGTCTGATGGTTTCTTTCCTTGTTTTTTCTTCTCATTAAATTTTGTTTTAATGGGTCTCAAAATTCTGTGACAGATTTTTGGTCAAGTTGTTTCCATTAAAAAGTGATTTTAAAAACTAATAACTTAAAACTGTCACACACAAAAAGAAAACAAATGGTGTACAAAACACATTCTCCTTTCCTCCTGAATTTTAAGATGCGTTGTTATCATTAACCAGTCTTTTGCTATTAAACTTAAATGGCCAATTGGGAGAAACAGTTCTGAGACCTGTCTTCCACCACTGATTAAGACTAGGGTGGCAGGTGTTACGGGTGATAGTCATTTTGCTTTCTGAGCTTTCTGGGCAGACTTGGTGAACTTGCCAGCTCCAGCAGCCTTCTTGTTCACTGCTTTGATGACACCCACAGCAACTGTCTGTCTCATATCGCAAACAGTGAAACGAGCCAGAGGTAGATAGTCAGAGAAGCTCTCGACACACATGGGCTTGCCTGGAATCATGTCAACGATGGCAGCATCACCAGATTTCAAGAATTTGGGGCCAGCTTCTTACCAGACTGGTGATCAATCTTTTCTTTTAGCTCAGCAAACTCACAAGCAATGTGAGCTGTATGGCAATCCAGTACAGCAGCATAGCCAGCTCTGATCTGGCCTGGATGGTTCAGGATAATCACCTGAGCAATGAAACCAGCTGCCTCCATTGGTGGGTCATTTTTGCTGTCAGCAGCAACATTGCCACAATGAACATCTTTGACAGACACATTCTTGACGCTGAAGCCCACATCGTCACCAGGAAGAGTTTCACTCAAAGCCTCATGGTGCATTTCAACAGACTTTACTTCAGCTGTGACACTGACTGGTGTGAAGGTGACACCATGCCAGGTTTGAGAACACCAGTCTCTACTCTTCCCAGAGGGACTGCACCAATACCACCAATTTTGTAGACATCCTGGAGGGGCAGCCGCAAAGGCTTGTCAGTTGGGCGAGTGGGTGGCAGGATGCAATCCAAAGCTTCAAGCAGTGTGATTCCACTGGCATTGCCATCTTTACAAGTGACCTTCCATCCCTTGAACCAAGGCATGTTAGCCCTTGGCTCCAGCATGTTGTCACCATTCCAACCAGAAATTGGCACAGAAGCTACTGTGTCAGGGTTGTACCCAATTTTCTCAGTGTAGGTGCTGACTTCCTTAACAATTTCCTTGTATTGCTTCTGGATGTAGGGTGGCTCAGTGGAATCCATTTTGTTAACACCTACAATGAGTTGTTTCACACCCAGCATGTAAGCCAGAAGGGCATGCTCACAGGTCTGCCCGTTCTTGGAGATACCAGCTTTGAATTCACCAACACCAACAGCAACAATCAGGACAGCACAATCAGCCTATGTGCCTGTAATCATGTTTTTGATAAAGTCTCTGTGTCCTGGAGCTTCAATGATGGTCACATAATACTTGCTGGTCTCAGATTTCCACAGGGAGATGTCAATGGTGATACATGCTCACGCTGGGCTTTCAGTTTATCCAAGACCCAGGCATACTTGAAAGAACCCTTCCCCATCTCAGCAGCCTCATTCTCAAATTTTTCAGTGGTTCTTTTGTCAGTGCCACCACATTTGTAGATCAGATGCCGGTAGTGGTGGACTTGCCCGAAACCACATGTCTGATGACAATGATATTGATATGAGTCTTTTCCTTTCCCATATTGGCTTTGATTTAGTGGTGGTTTTCACTACACCTGTGCTCTCACAGCAAACTCATAGTGAAAAAGAGTCTGATGGTTTCTGAAGCTCATTCTACTTGTTCTTATTCTACTTTTTTGTTTTAGGAATGGACAGAGTTGGGAAGTGAGATAATGCAGTGAAAAGAGGTCTGGGATAGAAACAAAAGACATTAGTCTCAGCCACTAACCTGCTTTGGAACCCTAATCCTTCCCTGTGTAGGCCTTAATTTCCTCATCTACAAATTGTTGTGAATAAATTAGACTGTGGATATTGACGCTTTTCAACAGTGGAACATGGTTTCCTTCATTCATTACATAAATATTTATTGTGTGCCTGATATGCCAGGCACTACTCTAGATATTGAGAATTTTGCAATAACCATTTTTTTCTTTAAAAAAGTTCTTGCATTTGTTGACTTTTTGTCTTAGGGATGTGGAGATGGGAAGCATAAAATAAAAATATTAAAAGCTTTAGGAAGAAATGAAGTGCCCACAATGAACATAATGCATGGTAAGAAATCGAGGGTATAGGTGACAGGTATAAGATGACCACTCTGTTTTATTTAAGGTGCTCAGAAAAATCCACTCAGAGAAGGAGACCTTTGAACAAGCAGTGGAAAGCTAAGTAAAAAGACATAAGGAATCTACAGGCATGCAGAATGGACACTACCAGCATTAGTCTCAAGAGAGTCCATAGCTGGTGACTACTGAAAGTGATGCAAATCTGTCAGGCATTTGTGAAAGCTTCGTTTAATCCTCACTCCTAACTTTTGTCAGAAAATCTTTCATCACAAGCCCAATTTCAAGATGTAGCCTCAAACTGACACCATGCACTCAGGCTCAATTACAATCCCACGCTGTACCAAGCCTAGTTGAGTGCTACCGCCCAAAGAAGGTTAGAGGAAAATACACGCAGTGGTGAGCATACATCGCTGATGGTTAATCACCTACTTAGGGCCTTTTTCAAAGTCTTTATTAAAAGATCTCGAATGATGTGGGAGTCATTTACACTGTGTTTACATGTCAAAAGCTCAGAAGAAATGGTTTCAAAGGTCCATTGATTTCATCTTTCACAAAGCTTTCTGTCAGTTCAGTTCTCTCCCTGTAAGTCATTGCTGTTCCAGGCAAGGAAGATCTCTCATCTCTGTACTCACTCCTGTCCCCTTCCAGCCCATTTTCCATACTGTGGCCAGGATGGCAGTTCTGAAGTGAAAACTAAACCATGTCACTGCTTTCCTTGAAACCTCTATGCCAACTCATGATGGTGGCTTTATGCAAATTGTGCATGTTTGGGTCAAAATCCACAGATCTGCACACTTAAATGGGAGTAATTTTACTATTTGTAAATTATAGCTCAGTAAAGCCAACTTTTAAGAAATCTCTAAAGATAAACATTGCTCTGGAGATATAAATCTAACCTTTCACGGGGAGTGGGATTATGTAATGGTTAGATGTTTATTCTCAGCCTAGATTCACAACCCAGTCTCACAATATCACTTATTAAATGAGTAACCTTGGCCAAGTCACCTAAACTCTCTGTACTCATTCTCCTTATTTATAAAGTGAGATAATAATAGTTAGCACCTACCTGTTGGAGCTGTCATGATGATTAAATGAGTTAATACCTATAAAACACTTCACTTGGAGCCTGGTATTTCATAAGTTCTCCTTAAATGTATAGTACTAAACAAGCTTTAGAATACCTTTCATGATTAATCCCTGTATTAGTTTGCTAGTTTTCATTAGCTGTTGCTGTAAAAAAGAACAGCATACTGAGTGCCCTAGATAATAGAAGTATTTTGTCTTACACTCCGATGTCTACCAGTCTGAGATCAAGATGGCAGGACAGGTTCCTTCTGAGGGCTATACAGGAGAATCTAATTTGTTCTGAGCTTCTGTAGTTGTTGGCTAACTTTGGTGATCCTTGGCTTGTAAATGCATCATCTCAATTTCTGCCTTCATCTTCACATGATATTCATGTGTGTGTCTGTCTGTCTGCCTGCCTGACTGTATGTCTGTCTTTTGGTCTGTTTCCAGATTTCTCCTGTTTTGTAAGAACACAAATCACTGGTTTACGGCCCAACCTTTCTCTACTATGACCTTATCATAAGTAATTACATCTACCAAAGAAACTTATTTTCAAATTAGTTTGCATTTTGGAATCTTGGGGGCTAGGACTTCAACATGTGGGAGAAAGACATAACTCTCCCCGTAGCATTTGGCCTGGACATATTCTCTTATCCTTTCTACCCATAAAAATCTCATCCAACAATGTGCTGTACCTGCACACTTGTTTGGTAAACTAGTTTCTACTTATTTCTCATGTTTCAGTTAGATGTTGCTTCCTTGAGGAAATACTCCCTGACATTTTTCCACCTCACCATTTTAGATTGGAGGCATTTTCATGCCTCCTAGTGTGCCATGTACTAACACTGCTCATCAACATAGCCCTTTACACTATGCTTTATATTTGCCTCTTTATGACTTGTGTCTCCATAAAACATCAAACTCTTTGTAGTGAAGACTGGTTAATATTGTGTTACAGAACTTGAATGGATCCCAAGTGAATAAATGATTGAATGCTAAAGTCTCCTCCTATATTCTGTACATCACCTATTATATGATTCTATAGATATTGATAAGAAGAAAGCTGCAAAAAATAGAAAGTAAAAGGTTTTAAGTAATTTATCAGTTGAAGTTTAGTTTGAAGATTAGAAATCTTGCTAGGTATTTCAAACAAAAAGTATTTAATGTGGGGAATTGATTGCAAAATTGCTGGAAGATTATAAAAACAAAAAGAAAACATTGAGAAAATCCAGATTTGAGTAACTGCAGAAAGCAACTACCACCTGCAGGAGTGAGAAAACAGAAAAGAAACAAGAAAAATACGGGTTTTTATCAAAAAGTGTAGTTTCACAGGATGGTCTCAGGCCTGGCTAATGCTTAGATATCAGAAGGAGTGGGCTGGGGATTTAGCTCAGTGGTTCTGCTGCCTGCCTCGCAAGCAGAAGGACCTGCGTTCAATTCCCAGTACCAAAAAAAAAAGGAGTGACTGTCTAGTTGGAGTTTGAACCTCTGTGTTAGGGAACACATACAGCTTATCCTGGGCGTGCTGATAGCAGCTAAAAGTAAGAGCAATCACTGTCCTTTGCTGCCAGAGGGAAACATCAAGATGCTCAGCAAGAAAGCCTAAGAAATGTAGTTTACAGATTTGTAGCATCAGCATCACAGAGCAGAGACAAGAAGGTGGGACAGGAGCTGAGAGATAATATTAACATAACCAGCACTAGCAAGGAACCTGATGTAAAGGTGTGTAGAGCTCATATTATTTGAAGAGTCCTCCCAATGGGTTTCTAGCCATGGCTCTGCCTCAAGTGACCATGTCCCTGGGCAGACATCTTTTCTCTTTCGAGATACAGATTCTCTGCCAATGGCAGTCGTGATGAGATTTGACAGGAGAAACACCGAGGAGTTGCCTGAGATTTCTGAATGATGTTATCACTCTGGGGGAGCCTATCTCCAGCTGTAACCATCAAGCTAATACAGCATTTCTGGTCTCTACTTCTGTGGCTACTGTTTTCATGCTCTAACAAAGGCAGAGAACTAATCCAGGGCTGAATTTCTGCAACAGAGTGACTCTGGTGCCCAAAATGAACCTACAATGAGCTACTAAGGAAAATGTTTCACTGTGAACTTTGAACAGTAACAAGACAAATAACCAAACAGGCAGCAGGAAAAGGGGCCGAGAGGAAGGAGTAGCAAGTCAGGAGGGAAGTGAAAAGAGCATGTGAGGTCCACATACACAGGGCTAAATGTGTGCACCTGAGTCACGGAAGCAATGTTCTCTCCAGCCCTCTCTTCCTTGACTTGCCGCTTTGCCTCCTGTGACCCTGCTGGGAGTTTCACTGTGAGACTGGTTTCAAGTCACAGCTCAGCAACACACTGTCAATGAAATCCAGAACAAGGCATTTACTCTTTCCTCCTGTCACCCATTTCCTCATCTTCCATTTGGCTTGGCCTGCTACTCTAGATCATGAAGATTGAATAAATATAGATACATATATTATATATATATATAATCTCTCCATCTGGGTGCAATTCACAGAAGGTTAGTCACTTTGTGAACATGCATTAAGCATTAAAATGCATTTACAGAATGCATTAAGTATAGTTCAGTTTTTCATTTATGTGTATGAATTATATATACTTCAATAAAACAATTACAGAAACGTAAATGTAAAACATGATCTAAGTTTATTTTAACTTATGAATTAATGGTAATATAATGTGATAAGAAGTGACCTACTTAGATAACAGAGCCAACATTAAAACTAAATAATATAAAAGGAAATTAAAGACTCTGTGTTTCATGTACATAGCTAAATTCTGGATGCATATCCTTTATTTAAATTCTAGTTTTGCAAGAGGAAGTTTCTTTACTTGGGAAAATTTAGGGACTATAGGAAAATGCAATGAACAAAATTAAAAATAACCAGAATTCCAGCCTTTACACACACAAAAAAGAGGTCTGTGAATTGTGGTATTGAAGTATGACAGACTAAGAGATGGATATATGACTTCTCTAATTCTTTTCTCCTCTTTTACTTCTTGACATGTTTCAGAAGTTGAGAATTCTCATTTTTGAACAATGTAGCAGAACAAGAGCCTGCAGAAAGCAGGAAGGGAGTACAAACAAGTGGCCTGTGAGATAACTCATAGCAAAAGCAGTGATAAATGGCTGCTGACCCCTGAAAGACAGGGGACTTTAGGGAGTGTGGAGACTGAGGCAAACTCAAGACCTGTGCCCCAAAGAAGCATTCAACTCTAACTCATTATTTTGGTATTTCAAGTGTGGCTAGGTCATCAATATTTTTGAGAGAACCTAAGCATCTGAAATTTTATGTCAAGGTCCCCACTTTTAAAATGTTGAAGCCTAATTAATTTTTTTTACTCTGCAAGTCAATCCAAAGACATCTGTAGGCCAGATGTGGCCTGTGGATGCCAATTTGTAAGCACTGCTAGAGGGAGGGGGGAGGGGCGAGTTCATTGAAGGTCTTGGGCAGGGAAATAACAGGAGCAGATTTGTAGTTCAGAGAATCCCTGAGGCAGCTGTTGTGAAGGAGAGCTGGAGTAGGGAGTGGCTGGAGGTGGTGGAATGGAATATTCCATAAGAGTGATGATGGGAACCTCACTTTGGTGTTGGAGAGGGATGCTGTTGAAGAGAGAAGTGCCTGCATGTTGGAGTGTTAGTAAGAGACCAGGAACCCAAAAGGGGTGCCTGGGTTGCAGTTTTGCTTCAAGCCCTGGGGACCTGCTGTTCAAGTTTGAGGAAGGAAGTTTCTTGTTTGACAACACACAACTGTAGAAGAGGAACCACTTGGTGCTGGAGATGGCCCTTCCCAAAATAGCAAAGACTAAACAAGCCACTGACTGTGGGGCTGCAGGGCAGAGCCTTGAAGGTAGCCAGAAGAAAAGGCAAAGTCTGAGCAGCCTCAACTAGAGGTCAATAGAAGGAAAAGGAATGAATTTGAAACCAAGTCCTACACCTTCAAGGGCCTAGAGATGCTTCATCTGAGGGAGAAAGGCCACAAGGAAAGTGGGAGCTTGCTTGCTTCCAAGTTTACTTATTGAGCATCAACATGTTCAGGAGTTGAGCTGGTGCTAGGCTTGTGCCTGCCCTGTAGAAATTTTTTTTTAAAGATATCAATGGAATAAGCTCATACATAAAACCAAAGATGCAAAACTGATATAAGTGTTGAGAAGGAGAGGGTCTCAGTTGTGTGTCCCAGAGGGTAGGGACCTCGACTTTCAGAGGAAATGATGATTTTGTTCAGAAATAGAGATGAGTAAGCATACACGATGTCAAAAAGAGGGAAGAGAAAGCTTTTAGCGTAGGAACAGCATAAACAAATACCTGACTCAAGAGAAGTACTGGAAGGCTATGTGCCTGGAGAACATCAGGTGGACAAGGCCCCAGGGCTGCTGGGTAGAGAAGAGGTGAGGTGCATTCTATGCCATCTGCAAATGCATCCATTAGGGGTGCCTCAGTCACACTTTTTCGGAGAGATTTACTGTGGAGGTAATTGGATTCGTTTGTCTTTAGTCGTTAAAATAAAAAGCCATCATTTACTCTGTTTCACTATGTCCCAGGCCCTGTTTGAAGGAATCCATACAGCAGTCTCAGGAGGTTGAGTGTCCCCATAACCTATCACTATTGTACAAACAAACTCAAAACTTTATTATTATTATTCTTTCTCTCAGTCTGGAAAGAGATTAGCTAAGTGTGCTTTGCTTAGGGCTGGCTTCTCATGCCTTTTCAGCAAGATGGTGGCCTAGGAATGAAATGTCTGAACGCTACAGCTGGATGGTCACACAACCATGCTGGGCTGACAGGAAGAAATGGACTGGGACTGACTAGGGAGCAGGTTTCTGTGCATGAGGTTTCTGTGCATGAGGCTGCCCTACACATGCCTAGTCTGGGCTCCTTGTAGGGAGGGCTGTATTTGGGGGGAAATGGAGGCCTTCCTCCAGGGCAACCAGAAGAGACAGGTAAATGTTGCCAGTTCTCTGAAACACTACTCCCAGAACTGGCAGACTAGTCCCAGAACTTCCATTGTACTCTGTTCATTGTACAGCACTCATAAATCAGACCAGTTTAAAAGAGGTAGAATACTACATTCCGCCTCTTACTCGGACAGCGGCATACGCATACAGAAGAGAAAGAATCAATGATGTTGTCTGTGTCACTTTTCTCACCACTGTGACAAAATACCCAACACTTGCAACTTAAAGGAGGAAAGGTTTATTCTGGCTCAGTTTCAGAAGTCTCAGTCCTTGCATGGTTGGTTGGCTTTAAGGCAGGAATGACATGGTGGCAGGACCTGGTGGAAGAAAACTACTCACATCATGGTGGCCATGAAGTGGAGAGAGAGGGAGATCCACCTTTCCAGGACATGGCCCCACCCCCAGTGACTCACCTCTTTCCACCAAACACCACCTCCTAACAGCAAGTCAGTTATATCACCCCATGATTCGGTTGTTACCAGGTTCTGGAGTTCTGCGCACTCCTTCTAGGCATTCTTTCTAAATTCTCCTTGTCCTGAACAAAAAAAATGGGCAAAATAATTGCAAAAGGTAACAAGCCTTTACATTTCCAATGGTAAGAAAAGAAACATGCTCTGCAGAGCAAATGTGGGCTAATTAAAAGTAGAAAAAAGAAGTATATCCCCAGAGTGAGAGCAGACCACTGTGAAAAAGAGAACAGCGGCCAAGAGCTTAATAGCAACTATTATTTGTATCTCCCACTCCTCAGGTGAGGTCAGATCTAGACAGACTTGAGTTCTCAGGAGAAGAGTTGAAGACAGCACTTTCTGATTGGTTCCAGGTCCAGAACTTGGGCACACGTCTCCTGGATCTCTGTGATTGACAGGTGGCACCCACTTGAACAGCCAGTTTGCCACAACCTAATCTCCTGCCCCATGGTCACCTTCCAAAAGCCAGCCTATCCCTATATGAGGTCCTTTCAGGGGACATCCTTGATCTAAATCATAACAGATGAGCATTTTGAGCTGGCAATGGTTATTCATACCCATAATCCTAGCACTCTGGGAGGCTGAAGTAGGAAGATTAAAAATTCAAGCTCAGCCTAAA
Source organism: Heterocephalus glaber (assembly GCF_053883595.1). NCBI lineage: Eukaryota > Metazoa > Chordata > Mammalia > Rodentia > Bathyergidae > Heterocephalus > Heterocephalus glaber. The sequence goes on along the minus strand of NW_028258310.1, from coordinate 11,595,982 downwards.
CAATTTAGAGACTTGGCAAGACTGTCTCAAAATAAAAACAGAGCTGGGGATGTAGTTCAGTGAGAAGGCTCTGGCTTTAATCCCCAGTACCACAGGGGGTGGGTGGGGCGGGGGGTTACATGGACATCTTGGAGATAAGCCATCATAGTAGTTACAATTACTTGCTCCACTTTACAGATGAAGGGATCAAGGTTTCAGATCATAGTGACAGCAGCAAGAAATAGAACTGGGGTGCAAACCCAGGTCTATCTGACTCCAAAATATTCTACATTTAACTACTGTGACATTCCTTACAAAGGGTTGGATAAAGCAACAGGCAAAGTCCTGGGCTGAGGGTCCCAGTTTCTGATCCCAGTGTGTATCCCATTTACTGCGTGACACTGACAAGTCCTTCCCACCTTGGTCCTCAGGCTCCTCATCTATCCAGGCAGGGTGGGGCCCCTTGATCTCACATGTCAGACTGGCTCTAGGACTCTGGAGTGCTGAGGGTCTGTGCTGCACCTCTGGACTCCTTGGTCACCAACTGGATGCTTCATCCATTTAGCACATCAACATGTCAGCTCCCTGCAAGAGACAGGAGCCTGTGCTCTTCCTCTTCCTTTCCCCACACCACTTTGCTCCCTTACCTGCTCCATTTACCTGCCCTTTCCTCCACTTGCCACTGAGTATCAAGCAAAGCAATTCACTTTTCCCTCTCAAAAGGCTCTCTTGAATAGCTGGTTTCCTTCTTGACCCTGAATTTATGAGGCATGGATCAACATCTTATTTTTTTTTTTTTTGGTACCAGGCATTGAACTCAGGACCTTGTGCTTGTGAGGCAGGCATCTGAACCACTGAGCTAAATCCCCGGCCTGGATCAACATCTTTTGATGTGAGACAGAATACATGGAGATTTGCTACACTTTGCAAATAACCAGTAGCTCAGGAGACTGCAATGAATAATCAACCATTTGGATAAATGAGTCCATGCTCTCGTTCTGTGCAAAGTGCCAAACTATATGTTAGACTGAAAAACCACTGAGGATGGAAATTGTGTCTCACATACTCATCACTGTATTATCAGTGCCTTAAAAAGTAACTGACCACCAGTAGATAATTAAGTCAATTATATTTTTTGATAGCATTTATAAACTTTGTTTACATTTCCTTGATTCAGTTCAGTTCTTTAGATTTCTATTTTATGGTTCAGTTCACCCATGAAAATACTTGAGCACAATTTTCTTCTTTTATGTCTTCTAGTTGTTGATATGTTTTTCTTTGTTGGTTCTCATGAGTATAATATTTTTCCCCTAGGAAGATTATCTTTTCCACTTAAGCCTTTGAAATTTAAACTGATCTCTAGGCCATTTCCTCTTCCCTTCCAGGAAAAATAAAAGGTAAGAACTTTTTAAAAAAAAAAGTCATATATCGGGAGGGGTGGAGGGGTTAAAGGGAGGGCAGGGGAGTACGGAAAAAATAAGAACTAAGATACATCATGTACTAGTTCCCAGTGATGAATGTAACTGTATTGTATGCCTAAAATGTACCAATAAACTTAATGGGAAGAAAAAGCCATAAAGAAGGCTGAGAGTCAGAAGCCCTAGGCTTCTCACCATTCCTATGATAATTTTCAAATCCCTCCCTTATTGTGGGATGTTGGAATATGAGCGAGTATTTGTTAGCAATGGAAAACTTTTACAAATACAATTGTATGCAGAAGCAGGATGCAGAAAGCAGCTGAAATTGGGGCAGCACTGGCTGGGGTGGGAACCACAGGCTTCCCATTACTCCCTTGCTATCTGCGGCTGGCTCTGATGCCCTTCTACTGAGGAGGGTCTCTTCTGAATGAAGCAATTCTTCAGGGCTCTCCAACTCTACCACAGAATGATTTATAGCCTTGTTAATCCACTGGGTTGTCAAAAGGGGTCAAATCAGCAGAAAAATGAAGAGATAATGAACTTACATACACTCAGGACAGAAAATAGGCCCAGAACCTGATTTAGCAAGCTCAATCTTTTCTCTAATAGCTTCCTCATTTGTTCATATTTTTGCCATCATTAATTTCATTTCCTGATTTCTTCTCACACCCTTCCTCTTCCCCCTCCAAAGAGGTTACTAAAAGTTCTAAAAATTTCTACTTTTACTTCTTTGCTATTGTCTGTTACACATCCCCTCCCACTCTCATCCCTGGTCTCCATGAGTACAGATTCATTGCTGAGTTTATTAACTTTTGCTTAAATTGCATCTCAATTTCTCCACCAAAAAAAGGGAGTCAAATGAAAGGACTCCTATGGCCATGTCAGTGTCTTCTAGAATTCCACGGAGGAGGGGTTTTTTTTAATTCGATTGGACTTTTTAAATAGTACACATAGTAAAACTCCAAACAGAACAGATTAATACTACAATGAAACTTTTGTGATACTGTCCAGTCTGTCCCCCACCCCATCTCTCAGTCCCTAGACCCTTATATTAGAGACATACCTTAACTACATCTGAGTGTCTTTCAAAATGTTTGTGAAAATGAAAATGTTTTTATTAAAAATGTGATATTATGCAAAGTTCTGTTTCAACCTTTTTTACTTACAATTTGGCAGATCTTTATGAATCAATACATATGTATATCTCATTCCTTTGAACAGTAAACCTCTGTTGTGCATTTACACTAATTTATTCACACATCTCCTATCCATGCACACTTAGGCTGGATAAATGCCATATACAAGTAGAAACATGGGGCCAGGGATTTAGCTCAGTGGTTCCACCGCCTGCCTCACAAGCGCAAGGACCAGAGTTCGATCTCGGGTACAAAAACAAAACAAAACACAAGTAGAAACATGCTATTCACAGTTCTACAATTAGCTGTTTTATTTTATGATACATTATGGATATTGCTTCACATTAGCTGATACAGAGTTACTTCTTTTTTCTAATAAAGGACTTTATTTTTAGAGCAGTTTTAAGTTCATAGTAAAACTGAGTGGCAAGTACAGAGAGCTTCCCACATACCCTCTGCCCTAAAATACAACCTTACCCACTTTCAATATTCCCTACAAGAGTGCTACGTTGGTTACAGTGGGTAAACATACATTGATACATCACAACCACCCACAGTTTACAGTAGGATTCTTTCTTTGTATTGTACATTCTAAGTGTTCTGACAAATGTATGATGACCTCACTCTACCACTGTGCTGTAATACAGAATAGTTCCACTGTCCTTCTGTACTCCACCTAGTCATCCTTCTCTGGCATAGTCCTGGCAGCCCTTGATCTTTTTTACTGTCTCTATTGTTTTGCCTTGTCCAAAATGTCATATAATTAGAATCATTCAGTATGTAGCCTTTGCACAGTAGCTTCCTTCACTTAGTAATATGCACTGAAGATTGCTCTGTGTCTTTTCATGGCTTGATAGCTCACTTCTATTGAACACTGAACACAGTTCCATTGTCTGGATATAACTCAATTTACCCATTAATTTGCTGAAGGATATCTTGGTTGCTTTCAAATTTTGGCAATTATGGAATAAACCTGCTATAAACATCTAAACATTGTGCTTGGATAATAGTCTGTAGTGTGTCAATGCATTAAGTTATTCAGTCATTCTTCATTGACAGTATTTAGGTTATTTCCAGGGTTTTAAAAAGTTATTGTTATTATTATGCAAAACAATGCTGCAATGAGTATCCTTTACATGTATCCCTTATGTGTCTGAATGCCTACATCTGTAAGATAGTACTACAGGTGGAATTGCTAAGTAAAGTTTACATGCATTTTAAATTTTGTTGTGATACTAATTTGTACTGTGATACTGTTCCAATGCTGAGTTTGTGTGAGACAATAAATTTCACCAGTGTAGCAGATAGAAAAAGGTTTCTTGTTGGTTCTGAATTTCATGCATTGATCCCCTCACTCATTTTCATCCATGATTGCCCAGGTGACCACTCCATATGTTCCTATGGCTTGCCATGTCTCCCTTCCTATGTCCTGAATGCTCCCCTAGCTCTGGGTCTGTCCTATATTTTCTTTCAGCAGTAGTCACAATTCCCTTTAGGAACGGAGCCTTTCTCTGGCTATCAGCCCCAGGCTGCACACATATCTGTTCATTTGATCTTTGCCACCAGTCTGTGGGCAGGTAGAGGAGGAGTAAGACTCTGCTTTACAAATGAGGAAACAAGGACTTGGCACACAGTGCAGACCCACGGGAGCTGTGCCATGTCACTCTCCTGGCCAAATCTGTTTCTTTCCTCATCTACTCATTTGACACACAGCCCCTGAGCAAATCTTTGTGAAACTGCCCCACTTATGTTGGAGTCAGCTTCTTGCCAGACTGCAGCTCTCTATGGCCTGTTCCACTTCCTGCCATCATTTCTCTCAAGCCTCAAATTCTCACTTCAGCCCTCTGAGGCTTTCAAAATACGCAGCCCAGCTCTCCTCTTACTGTGTCCCTTCTCCCATGCTCAGTGCCCCAGCGCTCCTGGAACTCTTGCCATTTCCCAAGCAGACGTAAAACTTGCCCACTTCAGCACCTCAGTTCAAGCTCTTCCCAGGGAATTCCCATCTCCCAGTTCTAGCTACCAAAGTCCGCAGTGGCCTTCAATCTAGCTCAGTAGCCACCGAAGGAATGAAAAATTTTATGATGGCTTTTCATCTTCCCTGACACATCCAACAAAACCAGTTCTCTGTAAAATGCAGGTCCTCCTCTTTTACACCTCATTTATAGCCTTCATCACCATTATTATAACATAATTATCCTTCTTATCAGTGTTGTATTAACTGTACATTTTTGAAAAGCTGTACCATGTGGAACTGCTATTTACTCCTAGAGCTACCTATGAGGCCTGGAAATAGTAGCTTAATCCAAATCCAAATTATCATACATTTATTTTTCACCTTAATGATAAAGTGAGGACATCTTCTTGAGTCAGTTCACTAAGATCTATTTCATGCTTTTTGATACTTATATTGGAACACAATGTATGACTTTTTGCTCATTTGTTTAACCATTTTCCTTTCTGAACAATTAGTTTTAAAATCTTTCTTTACTAGTAGGAAAGTTGAAACCAACATGCATACCTGACATGTAAGGAATAACTTTCTAGCAGCGGAATTTGTAGCTGAAATAATATATACGGTTTATACTTTAATAAATTCTGCCAAATCACTTTCCAAACAGCCATGTCAATTTACTTTCTTTTTAAAATTTCCATTGGTCTCTTGGCTGGAGCATATTATCTCTTCTTAGAAGCCTTTTCCATGCCGTCTCTCCAAGGTGTATGTAGGGAGATGCAATACTGAACTAGTCACTTATCAAATCAAGTGGTTCTATCATAATCTTTATTACAATGTGTGGAAGCCAAGTTTATGTAGTAATCAATCCTGCCAGTTTCATAAAGGCAAGAATCCTACCTCCCTCCTTGGTCATTTCTTTACATTCCTTAGTCCTTCACACAGTACTTTAAAATAGTGTGTGTTTTTTCTGTGTGTGTGTGTGTGTGTGTGTGTGTGTGTGTGGTGGGATTGGGAACTAATGCAGAAGATGAAACAAGGAAAGCAGGTGACTGGGAGAGCTGTGAGTAGAGGAAAGAATATGAGCAAAGCCCATAGGCTCATGGTCAGTGATATCTAAGTGCTGACATCCTCTCTGTTTCTAGAAATTGTAACCATGGCCCAAAATCTTGGTCATCTGGCCTTCTTCTCATATGTTACTGGAAACTGCTACCTCTTTGATGTAGTAGTCTGGTAAAACTCAGCTGCGAGATCCTGATACGAAAGTACATCCTCCTTGGCAGCCTGAACACAAGGGTCCTATTATGGATCTTGGGCTCCTGCATCTGATTCCTGTTGGTAGTTGAATTAGTCACTTTCTTGTAGCTGAGATCTAATGCCCAACACCCGCACCTTAAAGGAGGAGAGGTTTACTTTGGCTCACAGTTTTTAGAGGATTCAGTCCATAGCCAGCCAGAAAGGCATAGTGAAAGGGTCTGGCAGAGGAAAGCCATTACCTAATGGCAGTCAGGAAGCTGAGCGCAAAGGAGAAACAAGGGAGGAAGATAGACCCTTCCAGGCTATGTTCCCCGTGACCCCCTTCTAACCAAACCCCACCTTACAGTGCATTCAGCTGCTGACCTCACTATTGGATGAATTCAGTGGTGAGTATAGCACCCTTATAATCCAATCATCTTCCAAAGGTCTTGCTTCTGAGTGAATGAGTTTGGGGGACTATTAGGGGTTCACAGTGAGGCTTGTATTGAGATGCAGCTAGGTTAGAGCCTCTCTTTTTTTTATTACTTACTGTGCAACCTGGGCCAGGCTGCTTAATATCTTTAAACCTTAATTGTCTCATCTGTAGAATTGGAATAATATTCCTATCTTAGAAAATTGTACAGAAATGAGAAGAAAACGTAAGACAAGACATAAGAATAATGTAAGTTGCCAAGCCCAGCTCCTGGTGTACAATGCACACAAAATAAAAAGAAAATATCCTTACTGTCGTTCAGACTTCTTAACCATCACCATTTGACTGTGATGTACTGGGCACTGATCTTAAAGACACTTGATTTGATGTTATCATTGTATACATCAGGAAACTCTAGGCCCAGAGAAGGGCAGTCGCACAGCAGCTGGGAATGTCAGAGCAGGACCCTTCTTCCTGCAAGCACAGGAAATACTCTACCACCCTGAAGTGATCAGACTTTGCTGGAGCACCTTGACCTCCTCCCTCAACCCCGGAAGATCTTTTCCTCTTTGCCCCCACAGAAGGCCCTGCTTTGGACAGAGGCCACCCTGTCACCCTGTTTCCTTTATTGAAAGTTCTTTTCTTCCTGTGCCCTTCTCTATCATCAATTTCATCTTCCATGGTTTTCTCATCAACCCTGGTCCTTCATCCTCTTCTGCAGCAGATATTGCTTGATCCTTACAACTATTTCACTTCTTCTTTCTTCCAGGACTCACAAGATACCCTACATTTTCTTGTCTTTTGCTCCAGCATAGGGCAGGTTGCACTTAGAGGTTCTACAGTCTAAGAAATTGCATGCACAATCTCTTCCCTGTGATATTTCCTGAGTGACACAACTAATAGACCTTTCCATGGCTCCTCTAGGTTGAACAGAAATAATAAATGGAGCATTAACTATGTGCCAGGTCAGTCCTGACTACTTTACAGATGTTAAACTCATTTGATCCTTACAACAACCCCATGAAGTTGTTAGATATTACCAACAGCTCCAGTTTACACACAAACAAGACACAGGAAGATTAAGTAACTTGTTCAGGGTTTTACAGCTAACAATCAGAGGAAGCAGTTGGCCCTAGAGTTGCCCTAGAGCTCCTCCCAGGATCCCAGGATCAGGCTCTGCCTGGTTCTTTGACTTTGCTTCTTCCTCTATCTGGGCTGCTTTCCCCACTCCCTGCCTGATATCTCAAGGGAGCCCTTCCTCCCTCAATCACCTGCCCAGAAAAATCTCATCTCAGATGCCAACATAGGAAAGCCAACATATGATATTCCCCAAATCCACCCCTAAATGTTACCATTGTAAGTAGTATGGGTAGTTTGGTATGTACAAAGAATTGCTTTCCTGTTGGATCAATTTGTTTATAGGACTCTCCTTGGAGAAATTAATAATTCCTGAAATGGAAGCTGCCCTAGGAAGCACTAGATGATAAGAAGTAGTGGGAGAGGAGGATGACAATGACTACGAAGACAATGATAAATATTTTCTCTTGGAAAGATTGTGCTAAGTTCCTTAAATGCATTACTCCATTTAACCATCCAAAATATTTTCTGAGAGAACTGCTATTCAGAGAATACTTCTACCATAATAACCATGACCCATACAACATCATTTCCCATCTACTTATCTTCTAATCACTATGATAATTTTAGTTTCCATTTTGATGTCCAACTGAAACCTCAAATTTGATATGGTCATGTCTGAATCAATCAGTCCTTCCTGCCCTTAGCCACATTAGGATCAAGTGCTCTCTTCATAGCCTATGTGGGAATGGCCTCACCCATTTGATTCATCAGTGCCACCCTAGCCAACCCATACGCTGATCTGTTCTGTTGTCGTGCCTCTTGGTTCTCTTCCTTCGTTTCCAAACCTAGCATTTCATAGATTCTTTCTATTCCCTCAACAATCATCTAAAAGATTTTACCCTCATCTTTCACATGCTCACTTAGACACCCAGAAGGCTAAAGCACATTCCCCAAAGCACACAGCTGGTTAGGGGCGGGAGCAGGATTGGCACTGAGATTTACCTGGCTCCAAAGCTCATATTCTCTGTCCCCATGTTACCGGGTAGTTCCTTTTAGAAATGGCTTGTCAATTAAACATCTTCCAGGCCCTTCTTGCCTTGAACAAAGAAAGGAACAAGACAAGCCAGAAATGGTGACAAGGTTTATTAGGGGAAAAAAAGTGAAACTGGCTCTGCAGAGCAAACTGCAGCTGAACAAAAGAGATGAAAGGATAAAAGGCAAGAAAAAAAGTGCACCCTGGGTCTAGGAGACTCAGGGTGGGCCAACATGAAGAGTCACAATAGTGAGGATCCTCCTGGCATCCAGTCTCTTCATGCCTTCTACATCTCATGGGAACCCATGAGAAGTTCTCCATACATAAGGGGTCCTGAGAGATCGTGCTGTGTAAAGCCTGGGGTCCTGCCACACCTCTCTTCCCAGCCAGTCTAAACCATGTCCTATCTCTTATCTCAACAGCAATCAGCACAGTGTCCCATTAGCATAAGTCTGAGGCTGAATGAGAGTGTCTTAGTAAGAAGGAGTTATTTTAAATGACTCAACAGTGACACATTAAATAACAATTCCTTAGCTATTCTTTTTTCAATTTCTTTTGATCTTTTCAGATAGAGAAAGTCCCATTTGGTACTAGAATACCATTCCATGTCCCTAGCAATTACTAATCTTCCTTTGCAATAAAGAGCAGGCCTCAGGCTCAGAACTTTGGCTGGCAACGAAATCAAGCCACAATTTGCTAACAGTGTTTTGTTTTCATAGTTACTTTCTATTTATGGCAAGTGACACTGGCTTTCCACGTGTGATGATAGAAGTAAGATAAAAGTTTCTTTAAAAAAAATGTATTTGAGTTTGAAAAGTGAGTCCATAATCTAACAAATCTTCGTACACCTGCTACTCAGAATAGCAGAAACCACAGAGGTGAAACGTAAATGGCAACTGGAGGAGGGGGCATAAACACATTGTTTTGTGGGACACAAATTTTGCTTGCCAACTTCGCAGCACCTCTTCAGAGTCAGGAATTCCTCTCCTTAAAGACCTCAAGGAACTTCCTCCCTCTACAGACTGTGCGCTCTCCAATGGATGGCCCTTTGATGTCCTCAAGCCAACCTCCCATGTCATAGATGGAGATCAAGGTTCAAAGGAAAAGAGGGGATCTGTGAAGCTTTCTGAGAACATGACAGCTGTTTGGGGACTGGAACCTATGTCTCCTGGTGCCCTCTATGCTCTCTCCTATGCACCAAACTGCCATTACTCATCATCACACACTCTTTTTTTTTTTTTTGTATTAAATTCTTTTACTGGTACATTGTAGGTATACAACACAATTACATTTCTCATTGGGAATTGTACCTTTACATAATGCATCTTGGTTCTTATTTTTTCCCCATTCTTAGCCCTCCCTTCATGCCCTCCACCCTTCTCTATTTACAAAGACTTTATCTCCATTTTTTCCATTTCTCATCATTTTTCCTTTCCCTTTTTTCCTTTCCCCTACCCCTCAAATTACCCCTACCCCTTTGACCCTTTCTTCCCATTTTGCATTATCAATCATTCATTCTAATCATTGGTACATTTTAGGAATGAAATATAATGACATTCATCATTGGAAATTTGCACCTTTACATAGTCTCTCTTGGTTCTTATTTTTCACCCTTGCCCAGCCCTCCCTTCAACCCCTCCAGTCCTCCCTATTTACAAAGATTTTGCTCCTATTTTTCCATTTTCTCATATTAATCCCATTCCCTTCTATCCTTTCCCCTAGCCCTCCCACTTCCTTCCCCTTTGCCCCTTTTCTTCCTATTTCACATTACCTACTATACATTTAGTCCTTATTTACACTTTCATTTTCTCACACCAGAGAAACTATTCGGTATTTACACATGTGTCCTATTTATTTCACTTAAGAGTATTGCCTCAATGTGCATCCACTTAGCTATAAATGTCTCTAATTTATCATTTTTTATGGCTGAGTAGTACTCCATTTTATTTAAAAAACCACATTTTTGTTATCCAGTCTCCAGTTGATGGGCATTTGGGCTGTTTCCAAGTTTTAGCTATTACAAACTGCACTGCTATGAACATGAGTGCACATATATCACTGTGGTATGATTCTTTTAATTCTTTGGGGAAGATCACCAACAGTGGAATAGCAGGGTCAAATGGGACTTCCAGTCCTAGTTCTTTGAGGTATCTCCATACTGATTTCCACAGTGGTTGCACCAGTCTACACTCCCACCAGCAGTGGAGCAGGGTTCCTCTTTCCCCACAGCCCAGCCAGCATTTGTTATTGGTTGATTTCATGATAGCAGCCATTCTTTCTGGAGTGAAGTAGAATCTGAGCGTTGTTTTCATTTGCATCTCTCGAATGACCAGTGATGTTGAACACTTTTTCATGTATTTATTTGCTATTTCTACTTCTTTGTCTGAGAAATGTCTGTTCATTTCAGCTGCCCATTTTTCGATTGGGTCTTTAAATTTGGGAGGTCTGATCTTTTTAAGTTCTTTATAGATTTGAGATAGTAGACCTTTGTCTGAGGAAGAGCAGGTGAAGATTTTTTCCCACATTGTGGGTTGTCTCTTTACACTGCTGGTGGTTTCTCTTGCTGTGCAGAAGCCTTTTAATAAGAAGAGATACCATTTGTTGATTGTTTGTGCTAGTTCATGGGCAACTGAGGTTTTGTTCATAAAATCTTTTCCTACACCGATGTCTTCAAGGGTTCTACCTAACCTCTGTTCCAACTGGTTCAGAGTTTCTATTTTAATATTTAGATCTTTAATCCATTTTGATTTTAGTTTAGTGCATGGTGAGAGATACAGGTCTAGTTTTAATCTTTGGCAAGCTGAAGCCCAATTTTTCCAGCACCATTTATTAAAGAGGCTATCTTTCCTCCAGTGAGGGTGTTTGGCTCCTTTGTCGAAGATGAGTTGGCTGAGTGTGTCTGGCATTGTTTCTGCATCTTCTAATCTGTTCCTCTGGTCCTCAAGTCTGTTTCTTTGCGAGTACCATGCTGTTTTTATCACAGTAACTTTGTAGTATAGTTGCAGGTTGGGGATTGTGATACCCCCTGCCATGTCTCTGTTACCTAGAATTGCTTTTGCTATTCTGGGTCTCTTCTTGTTCCAAATGAATTTTTGGATTGTTTTCTCAAGGTCTATGAAGTATGCTGCTGGGATCTCAATTGGAATCGCATTAAATCTATATAGCAGTTTTGGAAGTATGGCCATTTCCACTATATTGATCCTTCCTACCCAGGAGCAGGGGATGTCTGTCCATTTTCTGATATCATCTTCAATCTCTCTTTTCAGAGTGCCATAGTTTTCAGAGAAGAGGTCTTTGATTTCTTTCATTAGGATGATCCCTAGGTATTTCAGTTTTTTGGATGCTATTGTGAAAGGAATTATTTGCCCTATTTCTCTCTCAGTGAGCCTGTCATTGGTGTAGAGGAAAGCTATTGATTTTTGTGCATCACACACTCTTATTCTCATATGAAGAAGACTCTAAGTAGTCCCTCTCTGGTTTTTCAAGAAAACTGAACATTGTGCCCTAGGGCATCCATTATGCTGTATGTAATGACTTAATTTTCCACTTCTGTCTCTCGGAGGGTAATAGTTTTGTACCATTCTTGGGAGAATCAAGAATAGTCACGCAAATAATTTTTTTAGGGTGTAATTCTCTTGCAAATTCTCAATTGAGAAAAGCTGCTAGAGTTTTGCCTTTTTGAATGATTAATTCTCTTCTGGCCAAGGAGCCCTTTCTATGCCAACTGAAGTCTTCCCTGCTTTAATTTAATGTCATCTCTTTGTTCGGTGCCCCTGAGATGTAGAGAATTTATTAGGATGTCTCTCATAAAAGTCTAGCATAGCAGGAAATTAAATTCATCTGGTATAATCAGCTGTTCAGAAAGCTTTGCTGGTTGCTCTGCTCTATTTTATGGTTGCCAAGGTGATTGCAATGCAATTATTTGATGACATGTTCTAGGAACTTTCCAGGTATTGATGTTAAATTTAAATGTCAACAAACCAAATCCTGAATAGAAAAGATCAGCCTTGATGGTAAAGGTGGCTCTAGAACCAAGAATACTTGGTGTGAAGAGGAGAAGGCTCAGGAGAAATTTTAAGGAATTCTCCCAAAAGCTCAAGGGCAATCTGAAGGAGAGAAGAGACTTACACTGAGTGGCCTCCAGGGGGCAGACTTAAGATCTAAGGGCAAACATTTTAGGAAGGAGGGAAACAACCGCTCGAACTAGGAAAGAGGCTGGTGAGAGTCATCTCTCTAGAGATGGCTTTCCAAGAATTTTGAAGCATGCACTGTGTGAGAAGGTGACTGACTGTGAAATGCTTCATCCAAAAACCATTGTCGTCCCATCTAACTGTATAACTCAGTGTTTGGGAATTTGCAGGATCATTCTTCTAAGGAATAAAACTATGTTCCTTTTCTTTTCATTTTCACAGCAATTTAAATAAAAAATATTCATGTTCAAAGGATTCTTTCACACATACGATGTGAAAAGACAAATATTCTTTCTCTATATACATTTTCATTAAAATAATTAGTAACAATTTTCTCTCTTGTAAGGTAGCACGCTTTACATGCATTCAGTCTCATTTCATGTAACTTTAATGAGAGAGAGAGATATTATTAAGGATAGACATTTTAAACAAAAGAAATCAACATGTTTCTCTGTTCAAGAATCATAAAGATGGAAGGATGCTTGTCTAAGCCAAGATGGTGTGAGATAAGGTTTTCCTAAGTCCTCCAGCTATCAGCGTGAGGGCATTTTCTGGCACCCCAGAACCTCACTCCTGTTCAAACATTCATTAGGTAAATCACACTGTGGTTTTTATTCCTGTTTGGTGGGCAGGAAATGACAAATCAGTGTCTTAAAGGATTGACAAAATATGTAATTAGACATTATCCATCACTATAAAAGAGCCTGTTTTTTCTTCCATTAAATAAAGGTGCAGTTAGTCCATAAGAACTTCCTAGTTCAACTCAAGCATTAACTCCCTAAGGCCAGGAGCTCAGTAAGCAGTTCAAGTTAAAGTCCCCTGCTTGGAGATGAAATAACAATTGCTGGTAGTGAGAACATGTGAGGCCATGAGGTAGAGCCAGACTCCTAAAGTTCCTACCACCTTGGACTGGACATTTCTTGGTTGTTCACTTCAAATCCCTCTTTTCAAACTGGAGGAAATAAATTAAATGATCTATTAAACTTTTTCCCATTCTAATTTTCTGATTCTGGAATTCTAAAAGGTCAGGGAACAGACTTAAAGGTAAATCTTGAAATTCCTGCCAGCTTGGGGATGGAGAGGAGGACAGAGGACAGGAGGGGTGGGCAGGGGAGGGAGGAGAGGGAACATTAGTGTCCTTTTGTCAAGGAGGGTGGGCAAAGGCTGAGGACTTCCTAGTTGACATAAGCAGTTTCCCCTTCTTAATTTAGTGCTTGTGGTTTTTGAAAAGGTGTTTACCCAAATATTCAGTTAAGCTTTTACATGACTTATTTATATGTATCTAAATAAATGACTAATGTTTATCTTTGAAGGGTTTTTTTATTGTTTTTCTTGTATGGGAAGATTAAACAAAATGCTTATTTACAGTGTTCTATAGTTTCACAAACAGGAAGGAGGTTTAAAATGGTTTAGTTCCACAATTCAGGGTAGATGTATATTTAAAGAAATACCATTGCATAATATACACTGCCTCTTCCTAAAATGTATCACAGGGAGGCCCAGTTCTGGCAAATACAAATATGAGGTGGGTATATTTTGGAAAACTGTGAGCATAATAAACTCTTAATTGATAATTGTGGCTTTTATGGAAAATATTTGTTTAGGGGGCATCTGTTGCACAGAAAGGTAGTGTGTGGTATTGAAAAAGTTAAAAGAGGACATGTAGGTTAAATTTTGTTTCTGAGTTTTACTTCTGGAGTAAACATCCCACTTACCTTTGTTCTAAAGTATTTTATTGTTCTTGTAGAAAAAACTAACAATATATTTCAAAGACTAAGTAATTGATATAAACTGGCAACCTGCATCCCTGTGACATTTATATGGGCAAAAGCATCATCCCCTGTTAATCATAGCAGTTCATTTTCCTGCCCCATGGAAGTGCCTTTCTTCCCTCCTTTATAGATGAGGGAAATTAGGCTCCAACTTCCTGATTTGCCTAGGGAAAGGGAAAGGTCCAAGTCAGGCAAAGCTGGAACCTGGGTGTTCCAGTCCCAGCTGTAGTGCTTGTACCCTGCGCTCCACTCTTTTCTGCATGTAGTAATGCAGTACATTGAAAAGCTCAAAATCCAGGGCTAGAGTCAGGTGGATTTGGGTTCAAATCCAGCTTCTGGCACTGCTTGATAGTGCCCCTGAGCAAGCTGCTACTTCTTTAAGTCTCATTTGTCATTTAATCTAAAAAGAGTTACTTCACACTCCATGGGACTGTGCAGAGGATTAAATGCAATAATGCATGGAAAGTACATGGCAGAATGTTCCATAAATTTAAGCCATTGTTATGTAATCTACAAAGTATGTTTGGTTACACTGCATGAAATACTTTCAGTGTTTCAGACACCACTAATACAAGTGAAATCAAACCCTTAAGATTAATTTTTTTCAGCAGTAAAGTCATATGCCAGATTTGAGGATAGGATTTCATGGGTAAAAACCTTGGTTTTCTGATTTTTTGTAAGGAGAAAATTATCTTTTGCTTTCCGTGCTTTCAAAATGTTCTCTGTGCTCACAGATTTTTAATTACATGCACTGCAGAGTTGCCATTTTTGTAAGTCAGATAGCCAAATAATGGCAATTTCATATGGCATAATATAACAGATTAACAAATTACCCAGCTGGTGAAAAGGGTTTAAAAAAATTTTTTTAGAAAAAAAATGGAACTACTGAATAAGTTGTTTGAAGGAAAATTTATTGCATTTTCAATGTCTCTGGTCCAAAAGATAACTAGCCAATGATGTTACATGAACAAGAATTAAGAAAAAGAAAACATATTTTCGCTCTCATCCCAAATACATACCTACATGCATACCTCAGCTTCAAATGCATGCACAAGTTTCAATTATCTGTCTCAATGTCTGTAGATTCCCAAGGAGGGCACCAAAAGCGCTTGAGGGTGAGTGTGCTGAGGCAATCTGCAGCTGTTGAAGTTACCTCCTGCAGTCTTGCCAAATGTTTGAGAGAGAATACAGTGGGTGTCAGGGGTGGAGGCAGAGGGTGTCATGAGTTTTGGGGGCTAGGGATGCGTACCTGAAAGGAGACATCCGTATCTGTGTCGCTGTGGGGGGGGGGTGCGGTGCGCGTGCGTTTACTCATCTGGGAGTGAGTCCATGCCTTCACGCTTCTGTTTCAACCTGTGTCGGACTGGGGTAACTGCCGTGCAGCTTCTGTGTGAGCGCGTGCGCGCCTGAGTGTGCATGTCGGTGCATTGGGCGGGTGTGTCTCCGCGTCTGTGGCTATGGTTGGGAATAAGTCTGAGCATGTTTGTCGGGGTGCATTTGTGCCTGTGTGCGCTCGTCTCGGTGGTATCTTCATCTTTGCTCCCGAATGCGGATGAGTGTCCTCCTGAGCTGCCTTCTACCCTGCGATCTCAAGCCACAGAGGTGCCCGGAGCGGGCAGGTAGCGTCAAGGAAGAGCCCAGTCTCCTGGGCTGGCTCCTAAGAGCAGCAACCCCAGCCTTAGCCCTCCAGGACCAGCCAGGGCAGCCGGTAGGGAGTGGCGGCCGCCCGCCTGCCAGCCGCGCCCGGGCCAGCCCCTGGAGGGGCGGACAAGGGTGGGGCGGGGAAGGGGAGCGGTGCCTCGCCCCTCCGGGGCTGCCGGAGCGCCATTGGCCGAAAGTTACCTCACGTCACGGAAGGGCAGTTCCTCTAAAGTCCTGTGCACATAACGGGTAGAGCGCACTCCAAGGCGGCTTCTTCAGGGCGCCAGCTGGAACGGGAGGCAGCGCGAGCCCAGAACACCCCACAAGCTGAGCATGCAGGAGGCGCCCATCCACAGCCACCCCACGGCTGCTGAATGAGGCTTCTAGGCGTCCACCCGCGGCCCGCAGCGCCCCGCCGGAGGGGCGCCCGCTGAGGCGCGGCAGCTCTGCTGACAGCCCCTGTGCTCACCTGCTCCCTTGCGCGCCATGGGGCACCTTGGGAACGGCAGCGACTTCTTGTTGGCGCCCAACACAAGCTACGCGCCAGACCGCAACGTCACGCAGGAACGGGACGAGGCATGGGTGGTGGGCATGGCCATCGTCATGTCGCTCATCGTCCTGGCCATTGTGTTTGGCAACGTGCTGGTCATCACGGCCATTGCCAAGTTCGAGCGCCTGCAGACGGTCACCAACTACTTCATCACCTCACTGGCCTGCGCCGACCTAGTCATGGGCCTCGCAGTGGTGCCATTTGGGGCCAGCCACATCCTCATGAAAATGTGGACTTTTGGCAACTTCTGGTGCGAGTTTTGGACTTCCATTGATGTGTTGTGCGTCACCGCCAGCATCGAGACTTTGTGCGTGATCGCAGTGGATCGATACTTTGCCATTACGTCACCTTTCAAGTATCAGAGCCTGCTGACCAAGAATAAGGCCCGGGTGGTCATCCTGATGGTGTGGGTTGTGTCGGGACTCACGTCCTTCTTGCCCATCCAGATGCACTGGTACCGGGCCACCCACCAGGAAGCCATCAACTGCTATGCCAAGGAGACCTGCTGTGACTTCTTCACGAACCAAGCCTATGCCATTGCCTCCTCCATCGTGTCCTTCTACTTACCCCTGGTGGTCATGGTCTTTGTCTACTCCAGGGTCTTCCAAGTGGCCAAAAGGCAGCTCCAAAAGATTGACAGATCTGAGGGCCGATTCCACACTCAAAATCTCAGCCAGGTGGAGCCGGATGGGAGGAGTGGGCATGGAATTCGCAGGTCTTCCAAGTTCTACTTGAAAGAACACAAAGCTCTCAAGACCTTAGGCATCATCATGGGCACTTTTACCCTCTGCTGGCTGCCCTTCTTCATTGTCAACATTGTGCATGTCATTCGGGACAACCTCATCCCTAAGGAAGTTTACATCCTCCTAAACTGGGTGGGCTATGTCAATTCTGCTTTTAATCCCCTCATCTACTGCCGGAGTCCAGATTTCAGGATTGCCTTCCAGGAGCTGCTGTGTCTGCGCAGGCCTTCTTTGAAGGCTTATGGGAATGGCTACTCCAGCAACAGCAACGGCAAAACGAACTACACCGGGGAGCCGAGTGTGTGTCACCAGGGGCAGGAGAAAGAAAGGGAACTGCTGTGTGAGGACCCCCCAGGCACAGAAGACTTTGTGACCTGTCCAGGTACTGTGCCTAGCGATAGCATTGATTCACAAGGGAGGAATTGTAGTACGAATGACTCACTGCTCTAGTGCAGTTTTTCTACTTCCTAAGATTTCCTTCCCTCAACAGAACACTAGACTATTTAACTTGAGTGTAACAAATTTAGAATAAAACTGTATAGAGAGTTGCAGGAGGAGGGTATCCTTCTGCCTTTTTTTATTTTTTTAAGCTGTATAAAAAAACATATTTGAGTTATTATTTGTTTCTTGTACAGTTCAGTTCCCCTTTGCTTAAACTTGTAAGTTTATGTCTGAAGGATGTTCATCCTAGAAGACCTGAGTCTGTGTGTTTTGATGATTTTTCTGTATCTACCTCATTGGTCAAGTATTAGGGGTAATGTATTGCTGCTGGTAATTTTGTATCTGAAGGAGATTTTCCTTCCTGCACCCTTGGACTTGAGAATCCTGAGTATCTCAGACCTTTCAGCTGTGAACATGGACTCTTCCCCCGCTCCTATTGCTGTAGGCAGGGATACGAGGGACAGCTTCGGTTGTTTTCCTGAGCAAAGTCTAAAGTTTACAGTAAATAAATTGTTTGACCATGACTTCATTGCACCTGTTTCTCCAAAACCCCTTGACTGGAGTGTCCTTGCTTCTCCCACTGGAAGCCACAGGTAACTATTTGTAATCACTGCCCAGTGGCTTAGTGTGGAGTGGCACAAGTATGACACACACTGATTGTTTAACCCTTTCATGGCTGTGAATCTGTATCTCTCCAACACTGGTGCTCATATCCGTCTCACCTGCTCTCAGCATAGCTTGGTTCATCCTACAGTTGTTATTCTGTCCTGTTACCTCAGAAACCCTGACTCATACAAACAGACTTCTGGGTATATGTTTTGTCCCTCTATGTGCCCCTGCCACCCACCTACCAGTTCTACTTGTTTAATAATTATATACATTATACCTTTGCAGTGTCTTTGGTAAAATCCTTTGTACTGCATCAGAACTTGGCATTTTCCAGATGAGGAAGATGTTCTTGTGCAAAAGCTGTCCAAACAGAGCCCTATAATTCCTAGAGAAAATCAAAGGGCACTGGTAAGAGCAAACAAAGCTAGCAAACATTTTATTTGTGAAGGCCTCATTACCTAGAAAAAGGATTTTAACTGTCCCTTCTTCAGTTCTGGCCCTTTTCTCCTCTCCCCTTCAGTGTAAACCAGGTTTTCTCATCCTCAGCACTATTAGCATTTTGGACCAGTTAACACTTTGTTGTAGGAGCCAGTCCCATGGGTTGCATTGTCAGATGCTTAGCAGCACCTCTGGCCTCTACCCATTAGATTCCAAAAGCACCCCTAAGTTATGACAACCAAAAATATCTTCAGATATTGCCAAATACCCCTGAGGCATGCAATTGTCCCTAGCAGAGAGCCACTGATATAAACTTTGAAGCTCTAAACAAAGTTTTATGTTCAAGCTAATGTAAGTGCTGTATTTTAGAGAGTCTCAGAGAAGAATTTGTCATAGTTCACCCAGTTAGTGACAGGCTAGACTAGCACTCCTTGTACTCCATCATTCTGCCTTCTAAACTTGTTTTCCAGCTGTCCAGATCATGGCAGTAAGAAGATTTTAGGTCTGTATATGAGTTGTTTGGGAGGATTTATCAGCGCAGGCGAGGCTGTAGGTCCTCACCGCCTGTTTGCAAAGAGATTAGAATACTGTTAAGAGGCACAGAAGGGAAATCACAAAAGTAAACACATTTCTTTTCGCAGCACCTTTCTATTTTTGCCTGTGTGTCTGAACCAGAGCTTGGCCCAGGTTTCATGGCGTGGATCGTCCTCCTTGGCAACACCAGACTGGGAAGGATCAGCCCACAGGGTACATTGCCATTTCACTCTCTCTTGAAGCTGACTCCATTTCTGTCTTCCCTTCTATGCTAGCCAAGGTCCCCAACCAGAAAAGCACTGCCCTTCCCTGTTTCCCATCAGCTCAGTGATGGGGCATTTGGGTGGGTACTGACCTCTCAGGAGAAGGATAGGCCCTTGTTTTTGGAACTCTCCAGAGCTAATTGGAAAGTGAATGTCATTCAGTGCTTTCTCAATCTGTTCAAGGTTTTCATACCTTCTGTCACATTCTCCTCCTGCTGCTCTGGGCTCACCCGCAGAGATGGCTGGCCAGCTTCTTTGCACTCCCCAGAGCCTCACAGGATCTTGGATTTGGAAGAGCTCATCACCTAAAGAGACTGAAGGGTGTGAGGGGAATGAGCTCTCCCAGGTAAGTAACCACAGATGCTGTGTAGAACTGAGAGGAGGGGACCCAGCTCCCAGGCCGGGACCTGCTGCCTACCAGGACCACATTGTTACTGGATTCTGCCCTCACCCTCGACTGTGGAGGGGCAGTAACATAGCAAGTGTATTTCAGTGGATATTTCTATTTCTTTTGCCCTCATCCTCAACTGTGGAGGGGCTATAATATAGCAAATGTATTTCGGGGGATATTTCTATTTCTTTTGGATCATTAACACAAAGTTCAGAGAATGAACAAATAATCTTCAATAGTGACTATTTGTTTTACTCAGCAAGAATCTATATCCTCTGCTTTTATGGAAATTGAGAGACCCTTTTTTTTGGTACTGGGGATCGAACTCTGACCTTGCGCTTTCAAGGCAGGCACCGGAACCACTGAGCTAAATCTCCGCCCCTGAGAGACCCTTTTTAACTCTTTATGACATGGAAAGAATTTCAAACCATTCTAGGTAGAAATTTCCCACAGTCTTCAATTTTTAAAAAAATTGGAGACTTGTCATTATTTGTAAGTCCCAAAGACAATAAATATTATTGATTAAAAAGTCAGTATTATATGTAAAGTCTATTAGCTAAATGAATATCTTATGTAATTTCAATAAAAAAAATCAGTTATGAATGTTAATTCAGATCCTTTGCCAAAAAGAAGAGTTCATCCACAGTCACATAAAATTTTGGAATATTTTAAATATAAGAACATTGATCAGTTTTAAGGGTCTTGAGAAACTTTTTACTTCTGCATAGCTCTGTTTCCCTCTGTCCCTCTGTTTTCTGACATGCTAGTTACATAAGGTTTGTGTTGTATTCATCATCCATTGTAAAGTTTTCTTTGCCTGGACAACAAGTCCTCAGAGTCTGTCAAATGAGAAGTCCACTCTGAGATGCAAGCTGACAGGTGTGAAGAGCGGCAGGACAGGGTGGGCCTGCCTGCCGAGTTAGTCACTGGGGGATCGAATCTGGGAAAAGGGGTGATTAGGCATAGGAGCCCTTCTCACGCAGTTCTTAGAATATTTTCCATGGGGAACTTACTGCTGAATAGAGCCTAGACCAGAATCAAGGGCACATGCTGTGTGCAGCATGAGAAAAGTATAGGTTTCAGCCTCTGCCTTCTGGACCATAATATTAATAATACTAAACAGACACCTGATATGGAATCTAACTGTGTGTTGGGACTATGTTAGGTATCTTCAGTTCTATGTCAACCTTACGATGTGGGTAGGATAATTGTCTTCATCTGATAAATGAGGGAACTGCGGTTTGGAAAGTTTAAGTAGTATTTATTTTACTTTACTTTTATGCTAATTATTATTTTTTCTTTTTTATCTGTGTCTGCAGTATAGAATAATTACATTTATCTTGGGGAATTGGTACATACCCATACTGCGTCTTGGTTGGAAAGGCTAAGTAACTTTCCAAAGTCACACAGCCAGCTAGCTGCACACTCAACACTTGAACACAGGTCTGTGTGATTCCAGGGTGGGTGCAGCTAGCATTATGCAGAGCAGGAAGGACTGGGAGGCTGCTGCTCATGTGTGCCACAAGTGTAGAACTGGAAATGCAATACCTTGTTGAGAGAAAAGGGAGATGGCTGTGGTCTGGGGCAGGGAGGAATGTTCCCTCCAAAGCATGTGACTGCAGGGTGACAGGGGACTGGGACAGGAAGCTAATCACTGAAATGCCTAGTTTGCTCCTCTGAGTCTTTGCTTCATCTTTTTATCAGAGGACCAGGCCAAGTTGAAAAGAGGATATGAAAGTCTACAGTACACACAGCTGGGTAAAGCTGAAACAGCCTTCCCCGAATTCTGGCAGACACACTCCCAATTCTGAAGTTGAATGCAATTGAAGGGAGGCTGGACCTTAGGAAAATTTGACCTAGGTGGCCCTGTACGTGTGCTGTCCACTTTGAGCTGGAAGTCTAAGGCCAGGAAATCGCTTTTCTGACAGCAGAGAGCAAGCAGGATTAATGCACTTTGGATACTTTTCATCGACAGTATAACCTCTACTAAATTCAGCTCTGTACTAATCCCTACTTTACTGACAGCACAAATACAATTTGAAGGAGAGAATTTTTGAAATACCTAAGAGAACAAACTTTTTCAAGTACTTTGAAGAACTTGATAAAAGCTAGTGGTTTATGAATAATAGGATGTGGGGTAGGGTGAAAGGAACTCTAAATTGGAAGTTATACAACTAGGGTTCAGGTATCAATGCAATCTTCTTCCTGTCTGTCTGTCCATCTCCTTCTTTCTTTCTTTCTTTCTTTCCTTATTTCTTTCCTTCTCTCTGTCTCTCTGTCTGTCTCTGTCTCTCTCTCCCTCCCTCCCTTTCTCTCTTTCTCCCTCCCCATCTCTCTTTCTTTCTGAAATTGGATCTTAGTATGTTCATCTGTAAAATAATGAGGCCAATACAGGTCATTTCCAACCTCTGCTCAGATTTAAATTTATGTAGCTGTGAATATATAGACTAATCAAAGATGGCCTCATATTTCTAGTTAGATCTGATGCTATTTGTCATATAAACAATGGTTGAATATTCTGAGGCTGATCAGGTTGCAAAAGAGAATGCTGTGAAGAACTGTTCAGTGCATAGTAACTGATATCAAATATTTGAGGACCATCTGGGGGAAAAGGAGATGCCAGTTCTTAGTGACTACCAGAAGATAAGCATAACCTTACAGGAAGGCAAATGCCAGCTTAGGTGAAGGAGGACTTTTTTAAGAATGGAATAGGTTATCTGTCAGGATAGTAAGCAGTCTGTCTTTGGAAGCATCTAAAAGAATCCCTGTCAGGAGGAAGCACAAAGACTCCCGCACTGAGGAGGAACCTGGACTAGGCTCCTTCCATATCTTGATCCTGTATTCTTGAAAGTAATAGACCTGAATGTCCTTAAAAAGTATCCAGACTGTTCCTTATTTCCAGCTGGTCTTCTCTCCTATTCCTCTGAATTTCAGAGGTTTCACTGCATTCCTAATAGGGAAACCTCCCGGGGAAATCAGGATCTGAACAGTCCTTGGCCATGGGGGAACATCCAGAAATAGAGCAATAAGGTTAAGCAGTTTTCCAAACCATTAGACCTTTCATCAGCTGCTCTTCCCATGCCTTTTGCAAATGACCTACTAACTCCCAAAGAGAGAATAATGAGAGCTGCAAAGTCCTCTCTGCAAAGGCTATTACATCCTTCTCCACCCTTGGAATCATTGCACTTCCTGTGGTCTTTCCGGTCGTCACCCTTGCAGAGCCGGAAGGAAGGGAGGCAGGTCCTCCTCGGCCAGCACGAAACACTTCAAAGCCCTTTGGCCTGAAAGCCTGGAGGCCCAGAGTCTATGGTAGCCCAGCTACTGACAGTACAGTAAGAAGCAGGCTACCTGGCTTCTCCAGGCATTTTGTCATCACTAAAGAGAAGTATTTCGCTTTATGTGAGTTTCCGTGTTTCCTTCCTTTCTCCTAAATTCTATAAGATTTCAGGAAGTCTTTATTGCTACACAGCTGGCTGAATTACTTTTATTTTAATGGCACCCTTTTTCCTCTTTAAGAGCATAATAGATACTTATCATAGAGCACAAAAGGAGCTAAATCATACATCATGTTACCACATAGAGAAAATCACTGCCGAGTTTGATGTATAAACTTCTGATCTTTGTTCAAAATGTACCTATACAAATATATAAATATATTTTTAAATAAAAATGCAATTAGATTATTTGGGCTCTTTGGGATCTACTGCTAATACTTTCACAAATGCCCCTCGAATGTTTTCATATATAATAGGACCCAGATAATCATAATTTCTGTTGATCCACTGGCCTGGTGATTTAGCGTATTCAGTAATTCCCAACGTGTAGATGCAAGTGAATCTCCACTCTCTGACAGTTGGAGTCAATCAGCACTGTAGCAGATTCCCTGAGTTTTCCCCAGTGCAGGTGTCCATGGACCACATTTTGAGGAATAAGCTTAAAAAGGTACAAACTTTGTAAATTCAGCAAATTGGACCCCAGCCCCACCCTTGCTAGTAGATGAAAGGCTGTCTCTATACTACTTTGCTCAAAGTACTGTTTCTGCACCTGGGCCTTGCCTAAACTGCATTCAGAGCATGGGAAACTAACCACTGAACTTTCAGGACAGGCTTCTTTCCACATTGTTTAATGCTTCCAACCTTGCTTTGTTCACTTGTGTTAAAATAAATCCATTTAAGTCATATAGTGACCAACATCTACCAACTGCAAAACACATGAGTGGGTTTCTACTCCAATAGAGGACCTCTTGTGGTCCTGGTAATGGCTCATAGCTGCAAAGTGCTGCCTAGGGGCCAAGCAGTGCCTTTGACAAGTCTCATTATATGCACTTGCAACAACTCTATGAAATAGTACTGTTATGTTTACTTTCATTTTAAAAATAAGGAAACTGAGACTTGAAGAGGTTAAATTGTCAAAGATCACGCAACTCATGGAGTGAAACCAGAGCCCATGTGCTTTGCCACTACGATACTATCATCTCACCCCTGAAGAGAAACAGGGAAGAAAGAAGGGGTGGGGGAAAGTTGAGAGGACATTTCAATAGTTTCATGTTATCCCTATTCTCCAGGGATTATTTTTGAAGGCACAGATTAATTTTTGAACTTTAGAACTAAGGGGCAAACCAATGCCACCCAGGTAGGTGTGATTAGGTATAAACCAGGAAAGCAGACTGCCCTGTGGGTCTGTATCAGTGCCACTCACCATCATCCAGGCACAGCTAGAGTGAAGGACCCCTGCCAGGTAGGAGGACAGAGGGAGGTGCTGGTAGCAGGGTAGCAGTACACTGGTTTTCTCTGAGTCAACTCACCATGTTCAAGTCAGGAAGCTCTTGACATCTAGAAATCGGGAGCTCTTCTCATTTCTCAGCCCAGGTCTGTGCCAGCATCTGAGGTTCCTCATCAGAAAGTATGAGGGCAGGGCAGGCCACAACAGAGCTGCAACTCCTTGGTGCACTGGCGGTGAACCAAGCTCGCAGCAGCTGGGGTCACTTCACAAGGTGGTGAAAGGCCAAAAGAGGACAGTCTTTCCTGGCCTGTTGCTTGTTTATTGTTTGTTTGTTTGTTTGTTCCAGTGCTGTGAGAGGAGGACTGGAGTTACGAAATGTGCTCTTATCCAAGAAGAGAAAACAGTTTTTAAGTCACAACAACACCCATGACACAGCAAAAATGGAATCCTAGGGAATTCTTGCTTGCTTTTTACCCACACCATATTGGTTTTGCAACCTAATGCTGTGCCCCAAAGCCACAGCTGCCTTTGTGTGGGGACTTTCTTCATTGTCCCAGTTTTCTGTGTAGTCTACTACCTAGTGCTTCTCCCAAGAAAAATCTCTTTTGATATTTATAAATATTACAGATCACCCTGAGCATCTCTTGGTGGGATTTTGGTTTGGTTTATGCTTCTTTTTTCTTTTTGTGACTGAGTTCTCGTGACATATATTACAACAATAAGTTCGTTCTGCTCACAAACAGGCTTTGTTTCCTCTTTCATTTCCCACAGTGTCACTCTAAATTCAAAGGCTCACTTCTACTTGGCACACCTTTATGTACCTAAAACACAGAAGGTATCAGCCTCAGGCATGTTTTTCTATAGAGTTAATGGTGTCAGTTTTGGCATGAATTTCTCAACATTATTTTATTTTATTGCAGTGGGCCCCAAAGCTTAAAAATCACAAAAATGATTTGAGGGGAACTTCTGAGAAAATGCCGGTCCCTAACTCCACATCCCTGTGAGATGCTGACCTACCAAGACTGTAATTAGAGGCCAAAAATTGTATTTTTGCCTCACCTTCCTGAAGGGTTCTGTACCAGGTGTCCCATAGACCACAAGTTGGAGGCCTGGAGATCACAGTGATGTCCCCTCTCCTTCCCACTCCAGAGCACCACAGGTTCTCATGTAAAAACTGACCCTGTACACATTTGCACAGTCATTCTGGCAAATAAACAGAATCCCAATTTTCTTGTGTTATCCAGTAAAACAATGTAGATGAAAACAATTTGTAAATAATAGCATATATATATATATATGTATAAAAGAGGAAGATGATAATAAAGTGCCTCGAGCAACTGGCACTTAAATGAAAATGAGTTTTATCACCACATGGCATCTAATCAGCTAATCACCTCCAATAACAGCCTTGTCACCTTGTCCCCAATCTTCTGTATGTAGGTGAGGTGGTAGCAGCTGGAAGGAGAAAAAATTTGCCCTGGTGGTAGCTTCCTAGTCCGGGGCTCCTTCCTCACTGCAGTCTGCTTGGGCTAGTCGAATCATGCTAAGGTTTGTATGAATCAATTTTCTGAATGTACATAAACCCTCCTACTGAGAAATCTGTAGGGGACCCGCCTGCTTGCAGAGAATAGCATGACTCACACATATACACACCCCCCACAGACGCACACACCCGAAACAAACACACACAGACTCTTACACGGATGCTCCTCTTGTTTCTATATCATTTGGGCCCTCCAAAGCTCATGTTGAAATTTGACTGCCATTGTGGTGGTGGTGGGAGGTGGGGCTTGTAATCAGTTATAATTATATTGTTAAAAGAGCATTAATGCTTTTCCTGAGAGAGTGGATATTTTCATGAGCACATGCTTCTATAAAGTGAGGCAGCCCCTCTGGTTTTTGGTTTGTTTTGTTTTGTTCTTTGTTTTCTTTTTTCTTGCTCCACTTACCTAATTTCCCTATTCCTTTTCACCATGAGTTGAACCACCACAAGACCCTCAGCAGATGCAGCCAACTAATCTTGGATTTTCCAATCTCCAGAGCCATGAGCCAAATAAACCTCTTTTCTTCATAAATGACCCAGTCTCCAGTGTTCTGTCATAGCAACAGAAAATACACTAATACAGATGACTCTGCCTGCATAAGAACAGTTCCAAAACACTTCACATAGGCATTTGTGCACATCTAGATTCTTTTGAATGTGTACACAAATGTAGAACACAGACACACTCAGACCCAAATATCCTCCCCTAGGTACAAAGACACATAGGGATTCTTAGGCATGCTTTTGTATGCTCCACCTGAGCAAGCATACAATGTCATGTTGTTGTGGCCATTCTTCTCCCTGAGTACACACGGGCTCACATGCTGACCCCTGTCCTTATGTATGTGTGTATGCCCTTGGTTCAGTACATGTCCACTGACTTCTTATTATGCACCAAGGACTGTTAGATACTGAAGATCAGTAGGTGAATGAAAACAGTTTATCTTTACCCTAAGTTTGCAAGTAATAGAAATGAATTTTTAAAAAAGCTATATTAAAAAAATCTACACAAAGTTGCAACTGGGGTGGGAGCTATGAAAGAGATACAGGATGTTTTGAGGGAACCTGACTAATTCTGAGCAGTCAATGAAAGTTCCCCCAGAGAAGTGAAATTTCAGCAAAGAACTGAAGGATGACTTGCTAACTCCTAGAAAAGGAAAACAGTAAGGAACACGCCAATTCTACGTGGGGAGAAAAGCATATGCAAATGTCCTCTGGTGAAAGAAAACTTCCTGAGTAAGAAAGACTTAAGCAAAAGTCTGTGTAGCTGGTGTATAAGGAGGAGGGGCACATTGGGGTAAACATGCAAGAAAGGGGTAGAACATAAAGGGCCTTTTAAGTTGCATTAAAAATTTGGGTCTTTGCCCTAAGCACATTCAATGTATTTGCAGCAGAGATCAGATTTGTATTTTGAGAGAATATCTCTGAAGATATGCTTATTCATACAAAACCATTCTCACAGAGACAGTGATACACATATAGGCTCATATGTACACTTGTGCATATTCATTAAAATCATATCAATAGTCATTCTCAAACTCTGCATCCACATTTCTATGCACAGCGCATATAGTCCCATGGGTGTGGGGAGTGGAGAACACTCTCCTCTCTGAGTACCAACAGTCCCTAGGCCCAGAACTAGGGAAGTGCTTGACTTGAAGGGCACTCTCTGCCTTCCTCTGGGCTTTGTTGCTTGGCCTCCTGCATGTGCCTGCAGCTCTGCTCCTCCTTTCCTTGGCTCAGAGCAGCCAGTGACAAGGTGGGGTTTCTTCCAGAGCATGATCATTGACTATTCTTGGCCTGGGCAAGGAGCGGAGGATGGGCAGGTCGGGTTGCATAAAGATTGCCTTGTGGCCTCCCAGAGTTGTAAGCAGAGCCTCTGGAAACTACTGCCTGGAGTAATCTTTGCACAGGGTAAGCAATACTAAGAAGTAAACATAGCGACAATTGGGGAAATCACAGGTCTTCAGGACCTCCTTGGGACTGAAAGTAGTGGATCCCTTACATAACCACTATCTGTGATGTGACACTGAGGAAGAAATACACAAAACCAGGTAGGAAACCCTGCTCAAAGCAGGACAACCATGTTTCCTATTGCCTCGGCTCAGAAAACACATTTGCACACATCTTCCCATATTAGCAAATTTTCTTCCAGTAGATGTAGCATCTCACAGCAGAGGAAGTAGCAAGTAATTTATCAGCCACAACACCCTGAATTACATTCCCTTTAATGAAATATAACTATACTTGTGTACATTTGACTCCTGGTTATCAGCAAAGCCTCCAAAGGCCTTGGACAGAGCCAGTAACAAGGGGATCAATAGTAACATTCATGTAGAATTATGTCCTCAGGCCATAAAGAGGTTCCCAAGAGATTTTTTTTTTTTTTTATCTCTGACCCACTGACATTTTGTTTTTCAATGGGAGCTTGGAATATGTTTTCTTCTGTAACTAAGAGACATTCCATAATGTTTTCATTTTGCTTCGGGCTGCATAAGGGATAGGTTTCTTTCCCTCACCCCCATCTGGGTGGTCTTCTATGAGGACTGGCAGCAAGCTATCAGACCCACCAAGCTGCTGAAGACCAAGGTGCTCCAGGGAGTACTGTTAGTAACTGCCCCTCAGGTTAACCCTGCATCCAGAAGTTTCCAAAGAGATTTTATATCTGTTATCTTGTCTAATAGTCATAAGAACACTAAGGTCAGCATGGTTGTCCCGGCTTCACAGATCCAAAGACTAAGGTTAAGAGACTTGCTTAAGGACAGTGAGCTAATAGGGGGCAGGGCTGGATCATGAATTCAGGTCTTTATGCTCAGACTCAGGAACCCTCCCAAGACTGAGGGCTCTCCTCACTAGGCTTCTCTGCTTTCTACTGCATTTTATCTTATGCAGTCAGGGTTAGCACTCCCAGCACCGGACCCACAGGTGCCAAGCAGCAGATAAGCAATTACCTACTAAAGGGACAGTCCCCAGCCTG
This sequence comes from Heterocephalus glaber, assembly GCF_053883595.1. Lineage (NCBI taxonomy): Eukaryota > Metazoa > Chordata > Mammalia > Rodentia > Bathyergidae > Heterocephalus > Heterocephalus glaber. Next base: position 11,566,902 of record NW_028258310.1, on the reverse strand, counting down.
CTTTCGATGTTGACAAGCCTCAGCTTGGGTAAGCTCCTGCTAGAGGTGTGCAGTGGTGAGCTTGGTCAACTGTGGCTTAGGGCAAAAGCCATGAGGATTTCAGGTCCAGTCCCCAGATGTCCCCTTGTCAAAGCAAGGCTATGGAATCCTTAGTCCTGCTTCCCGTGTGTATGCTGTGGCTGCTCAGGCTCCTCTGAAGCTGTCCTTGTTCACTATGCCCAGTTCCTCTTGAAGCAGGATGTTTCTTGAGGGAAGACCCAAATGTTATGTGCCCCAACCCCACACCCATTGGAGACAGCCCAGACTGATTTAAGGGCCAAGTCCCACACCTCAGTAAAAATTGCAGGCTCCGGGAAGTAATTCAACTTCTTGAAAACAGCTTGTGTTGGTTGAAATGTTTTATTTTAGTCATAGCAATTAGATGTTCTTGTTTTGCACAACAACTTCCAACAGAATAGCCTTCAGCACAGGTGAGCAGCATATATAGTAATAAGTATGAGAAAGTTTGGGGTGGATGACAAATTCCAACCCTGATGAAAAGGTCTGGCAATCTCTCCACCTATGAATGTCAATTTATCTGGCTCATTTAGCCTTCCAAGCAACTTTGTGAGTAATTCATTCATTCAGAAAAATTTGAACACTTTTATATACCACAACCTATAGGGATATAGCAGTTACCAAGACAAACATAGTTGCTCCCTGCCTTTCTATTTCTTTCAGTCTAAAGGAAGAGACAAACAATGAAAAGGAAGTAATAAATAGTGCTAGAATTATTTTCCTAATACTAACATTCAAGAAAACTTAAATATACTTATGTATAGGGGTGAGGGATGGGAAATTTGCTGGGTCTGCCATTAGATTCAGAAAGATCTGCTACCTGTCAAGCTCAGACTGGTATCTTATTGCCCATTTAAAAAAAGTGATTATCTTCCCTTTGAAAATGTCTCAGGGAAAAGCAGAGTTAAAGTCACTCCCAAGATTTTCAAAGCCTGAGTCTTGGTCTGCCTCTGAAACATTCTGTCCAATTCTGAGGTTCTCATTCTTCAAGGGAAGGTGGCATTGGGAGCTCTCCTAAGAGTGCCAGATTTAGCAAATAAAAATATAGAACACCAAGATATATTCTAATTTCATGTAAGCCACAAAGGTTTTTTTAAAAAAATAAGTATGTCCCAAATATTGCATAGGCTATACTTATATCAGACAATTTTGTTTATATCAATTTCAAATTAAACTGGGCATCCTCTATTTTAATCTGACAGTCTTAACAGAGAAGAAGGGTAAAGAAAGTGAAAAAATTCTTAGCATTAACATCTCAAAATAAATAGTTGGAGGACCTTTACCTCTTAGCTTAGAAACAATATTAAGAATTTAGATTTGTATGGGCAATCATTTTGGAAACATTTCTAATAGTATATATGCAAAATAGTAAAAGATACACTGGGGGAAAAACAAGAAGTGAGGGAGTGAGGGATAGAGGGAGGAGGGAGGGAATGAAAGGGAAAGAAAAAAAGAAACAGATTTTGAAATAAAAAGTTTGGAAAACTGTACATCCACTGTCTCTTTTGGAATTCATGCTCTGCAGTGACATTGTAGAAGTTCTGAGAACTCTTACAGGAAGTATACCTGGCTGACCTGGTTTAACCTGGCTTGTCCACAAAATGCTATTTATGGAGTTTTGTGTGTTTGTTTTGTAAGGACACCTAGTAACATCAGGCAAACTTACTACTCTAATCAGTGTACTTTAGGGAACATTGGTAGAAACAAATGAAAGTTCTCTTCAAATACCCAGTGGGCTGCTGGGTAGGGAGGAAGTGGACTTAGTCTATGTAAACCAAAAGGTAGACCAGCACCCGAGGCATAGACACATCCGGAAGGCAATTTTTTGGCTCAACATGAAGTCTGCGCCTTTCGAACAATTAGAACAGTCTGGAAGGTAATGAACTCCCCATTCCTAGAGACATTAAAACAGAAACAGAATGCTGTCAGGGACACTAGAGGAAATCCTTGTTCTGTGTAAGAAGTTCTCCAGATTGACTGTGAAAAAGCACGTTTGCATAAAACGTGGAGGGACTTTCACCGGCAAACATTGTTGAGACTATGCCACATTCTACGTCTTTTCTGAAGCCTAAGTCCATCCCTCTTACATCCAGAGCCTTACAGTATTGCCTTCCCATCCATCAGCAAGCATGTGTATTATAAACCCGTCCAGGAGGTCCGACCACTAATGGGAATAATGTTGGATCAGATCCGGGCCTGTTTAGAGTCCAGTTCGGCTTTCATGAGTCACCCACTCTGAGCCTCCTGGAGGGGCTTATAAACCTCAGATGCAACCTGAGCTCACAGCCCCACTTGCCAGCCCAGAACATGATGGGTCCAGAGAAATCCAGATTGTGAGAGCATCATAAATAGTGCATAACGGAACCCAACCGACGGTCAAATCCAAACTCCACTTGTCTAGAATCTGTGACCCGGAGAAAGTCTCTTAGCTTCTCTGAACTTCATTTCCCCTTGTGAAAAAATATGGGAATGATGATACCTGCATCTTATAATTAGGAAAATTCAAAGAGATTGAAGCTACAAAAAGGACCAAGGGAAATTCCAGTATATAATGGGCATTCAGTAAATGTTTATTTAATGACTGATTCTGTTTGTTACTACCATGGTTGTACCAAATTTTCAAAATTAAAAATCTTTAGAAATTGACTAATCAGTATGTCTAGATTTCAGAGCCCAGCTAAAGCAGTATGTAGGAAATTGTCTAGACTTCTAATGCCTTCCTTTTGAGAATGTATGCTTGAGAACAGAAGCTAGTCCACATGTATCCAAGAAGACAGTTTTCCTTCCTGGAGTGGAGAGTGCCCTGTGGCCGGGGGCAGGTGCCCTCAGCTCTTACAGCCTTGTCCTTGGATCCCAGTCTTCATTTGTGAAATAAAGGGGTTGGACACTGCTAGGGCTGCTTGTGGGTTCCCTGATCTGTGCCTCTGAATCAGAACAGAAGTGTAGACATTAAAATAATGCTATTGGTTCGCACTGCTTCGTAAAGGGAAGATCTGAATGGTAAATAGTTTGGCCCTGGATAATTATGAGGAAGTGAGAAGAACACCACCTGAGAATGGAGAGAGCTGATTGCAGTCTCCATCCTTACTCTGCTGGCAATATTTGCTGTCTCCAAGTGTGACAATGACCCCCTCCTCCCAACCTCAGTCCTTTCTGTTTGTATGTAAGGGTCTTGGTTCCAGGATCTTCAAGTGCTGTGCCTCTTGGGAAAATGTCTGATCTATTTTTGCTTGGATTTGCATGCTCTCCACAAGGATTATCCTCTAACTGGCTCAAGTTTTGCTTATTTCTTTTGTTTGATCTGCTCTGGTTTCATAACACAAGCTCCACAGCCTATTTTAGCCCTTTTTGGATTATGGGACTGTCAAAGTTAAGGTATCAGAGCATTTGTCATGGTTTCTGCAGAGGATACTGGTTCTTCCCCCACCCCCCGCCCCGTGCTCCATTCCATTTTGCTGCAAGCAGAAACCCTCCCTCTCCCTCCCTTAAGTGGTGGAATCTGGTTTTCACATTAGCTAAGAGGAGGCCTTGAAGTCAGAAATCCCTGGCACATGAGTCACTTTGTCTCTTTGTGCCTCATTTCCCCTAACTATAAATAGGTGGAGTCTCACACTTTCTGTCTCGCAATGTTTGAGGCCCTGCCACTGAGGTGGTTATAGGCACGCCTGTCATCCCAGCACTCTGGGAAGCTGAGGCAGGAGCATCGCAAGTTCAAGCCCAACCTGGGCAACATGGAAGACCCTATCTCAAAATTTTAAAAGTGAACAAAATAAAAATGGAGGCATATAGTTCAGTGTGAAGGCCCTAGGCTCAAACTCCAGTACCAGAACAAATGAGCTCCTTCCCCATGGGCACAAGTCTCTGATTTTGCCTAAAGTCTCTCTGGAAGAACATGCCCCAGAGGGATTTTCTAATAAATCAAAGAGTATCTCTGTTTCTTTTCCAGGCCCCTTTCAGAACCCCTTTAGCATTGTTTGCGTGAAATGTCCAAAACCCAAAAGTCAGCCTTTGCTAAAAGAGCCCTCAATGGCTCCCTATTACATTCAGGGTAAAATCCTCAGCAAACAAGTTCATTGAGAAGCCCAGAGAAAACTCATGTGAGGAATGAACACATCCAAACACGCTCATCCTGAGAAGAGCTAACACACACAAATACATGCCAGTGTGGCCTCCTGATCTACTGGGACTCTTACAGCACAAGGGAGTGTGCGGGGAATTAAAAGAAGAGTAAGACTGGGCCCTGTGTTGGAGAAGTATTGACACTTTTAGAAAAGGTAACAAGTACACACAAGGTATATAGTTATTTTTAAGTACCGGAAGTACATGGAAATCACTAACCCATGTTATAGTTGGAGAAAATCAGGTCACAGAACTAGCAAATTATAAAGAAAAACATGTTCTTTCTCAATGCTTTTTTTGTTTGTTTGTTTTGGTACCGGGGATTGAACTCCGGTCCTTGAGCTTTTAGGGCAGGCAGCAGAACCACTGAGCTAAATCCCTGGCCCCTGCATGTTCTTTCTCCCTGCTTGCTTTCTACCTCTACTGCCAGGAGAGTCTCCCACTTTGCAGACAGAGTCATCTCTCTGAGGGGGAGTGCCTTGCCACTCTCCTTGTGAAACCTTTCTATGCTCCACTACATATACAGAGAAGCCAAACCCCTGCCCAGACCCAGGTACTGGGGCTATGTCATCCATTCTGCTCAACCACGGCTTACCCTCCACACACACCGTGCTCCAGCCCCTTGTCCTCTCTGTTCCCTGAGCACAGGTGGCCCAAAAGAAGCCAAGGGGAACCTCTTCTCCCAGACCCTCAGGGAAACATTTGTGCATAGCACAGACAGAGCCCTGCGCACTCTTGCCCATTGCCAGCTGGCTGTCTGTACAGTGGGTACCACAGCCATCTGCATCCTCAGGCTTCCATACTTGTTCTGGTTTATCATGTGTCTACTGATCAAAGGGTAAACTGCAGGAGAGCTGGACTTGCCTCTGCCTCCAGTGACAAGAACACAATGGCTTACAGATGATATATAGGAAATATTTGCTGAGTTGTAGCCCAGCCTAAGCAACTTAGTGACTTAGTAAGAGCCTTTCTCAAAATTGAAAATAAAAAGGGGTGGGGATATAGCTCAGTATGAAGGTTATGGGTTCAATCCCTATTACAGAAGAAGAAAAAGGAGAAGGAGGAGGTGGAGGAAGGGGAGGAGGAGTGGGAGGAAGGGGAGGAGGAGGAGGAGAAGGAAGCAGAAGCGGAAGAAGAAGGGAAGGAGGAAGAAGAGAAGGAAGAAGTGGAAGTGGAAAAAGGAAGGGAGAAAATAAAGACGGGAGGGAGGAGGAAGGAAGGGAAAATATTTGTTGAATGACTGAACAATGAATACATATTGAAGGAGATTTGAAAATGCAGAATGATATAAAAGAAACAAATAAAGATCACTCATACTTCTCTTTCTGGATATTTGTTCTATTAACATTTTAGAGTTTTCTTCCCATCCTCACCCCCAGGTCTTTATATTATGTTAAATTATGGATTGTTTCCTGTTTTTTCCTCATATTGTATCTCTACATGTTTTGACATAGTTTTTTTTAAAGCTCTGTAGAATACTTCATAAGAAAATATCAAAATTAGCATGTGCCTATTATTGTTTTGTTTTGTTTTGTTTTGGTACCAGGGACCGAACTCGGGTCCTTGTGCTTGCCCAGCAGGCAGCGAAACCGCTGAGCTAAATCCCCGGCCATAGCATGTGCCTATTATTGAACACTGATAATTTATTTTTTTCTCTAGTTGATTTATCTTGTGTCCAAACTATTTGAATAGGACTTGACTTTTAAGATACTGTAGCTGCTCTTAGCTGTGACATCATTACCTTCTAGGAAATGTCAACTGACCAGTGTTTAATTTTGTAGGCTTTCTGAGACCGGTTTCAGTGGCAAGTGACTTATTTGATGACCTAGTTAGTATGACAAAGAGTTGTGGTTAGTTAGGGGTTGTGTTTTAAAACTTCCTGATAAAAAGATAAACCTGTAAATGTTTTCACCAGTGAATGTAGCTAAAGCGGGAGCAGAGGCAGATTACTCTGAATCCTCCAGTGTTTTCCTGTTGAAGTCAACTAGGGACAAAAATATTAAAGAATTTCTAAATATTCATAGATTTATAATAAAACCTTAGTGAACTAAAAGGGATATGAAGATAACCAGATAACTTTAAGAAAGGAACTGAGACCCAGGAGGAGCTCTGTCTTGCCCAGGCGAGGACCAGCAGTGAGAGCCCCAGCACCCAGGGGAGGTGACACCATTCCCCGCAGGCCAAGCCAGAGCAACTTCTGTGCAGATGCACTGCGACCTTGCTGCAGACCAGTTGCATTTCCAGCTGTAGATGACCATACGAAAAGACAGAGATTTGAATTATAATATTTGAGAGAAATTCATTAAGAAAATATTATAGTTGGCTATTTAATTATTAAGCTTAATTATTTGGGATACCCTCTATCATAGCTGTCAAATTTTTCTGAAGATCCACCCTTATTGGTAAAAATTTGTTAACAAACCTCTGCTACATGTGTATGAATTATGCCAGTATCAATACATGCCACTACAATAATATATATTTTAAAGCATACACAAAAATAAACGTTTTACCAGAATGAAAGAGAAACAATACAAAAAACTTGTTCTATTATTTTAGTAAATTGTCTTTTGTGCTCCTTCAGGAGCCTGCAACACATTCTGGAAACCACTGTTCAAGATCATGATTTTCCACACATGAAAGGAAGGGTCAGGACTCTTCTGTAAGCAGTGAAGTTAGTTCCCTAGGTCACAGCTACCAAATTGTACATGAGCTACAATAAAACAGATGGAAAGTAAAGGAAAAATTTCAGTGGTAATGGTAACTATTGTTCAGCAGAGCCTTTTTTCCAGCGATTTATATGGGTGGGAGTATTCCTGGGCTGAGTGACACATGGTGAAGGGTGAATACATCTAAATTAGCAGTTTGGTGATTATGAGAGCCACTCCCATATTACTATCATAATTCATAACCTCACTACCCAGGGCTGGGGATTTAGCTCAGTGGTTTTGCCGCCTGCTGCACAAGTGCAAGGACCCGAGTTCGATCTCCGGTACCAAAAAAATAAATAAATAAAAGATTCATTAAAATAAGATTGGCTAACATAACCTCACTACCCACCTTCAAATTGACTGCTTGTTCCCAACTTTTCTGATCTAAAGTGAAATAATAATCTGATCACTTCTGGTCAGAAACCCTCAGTGGTTCCCACAGCTTGTAAGGTGAGCTCTTACTCCTCAGCCTTGAGTCTTAGACCCTCCAAGTAGGGTCCTAATTCCCCTTCTTTCCAGTCCCCTCCGGATTTCCTGTTGCTATTTCCATAATTTGACTCTATCTTCCCAATCCCTATTTTGGAGCAATGTAAACTCCCATATCTTATCTCTTCTTCACATTTTCAAATCTAACCCCTTCTTTCAGGTTTCTTCTGCAACAATGCCTTTGCATTGAGCCCCTATGATCTTTCCATTCTTTGAATTGTCTCTATTCACTGAAGAAAACCATTTTGTGAAACCTATAGCTAAGTGAGCATGGTCTGAAAAGGAATAATAAGGAAAAAGAGGCCCAGAATCACCCCTTTTGCTCCTCAAATCCTCTCCCAGGTATCACACAAACACTGGATGCACACAAATACCCCTTTTCCATGCTAGGATTGTAGATCTGGCTCTGGACTGTAAGGAGGTCATGATCTACCCATGATTTTATTTTAAGTCTATGAATATAGAGAAAAACTGGAAGTCTTAGAGGTCAACTTACCCAATTCCTCTGTTTCACTGATGCTATAAATAACACCAGCAAAAGTGTAATTACCAGGTTCTGTGTTTAAATGTTTAAACCACTGTCTCATTTAATCCATACATTTCTGTGACATGGTAAGACTGCCCCGCATTATGCAGGTGAGATCAAACTGCAAGGGGAAGTTGACTAATTCGTTCATGTTTGTACAACCTGCTTCGGGCAGGATTTTGACAGTGAACCCATAGGCTTCCTCTAAACCACCATGGGAACTGCAGAGAGGGGCTGAGGACAATTTAAATCCACAGACAGGGCCCCACAGGCCAGCCAAGTCATTAGCTCATTCTTCTGTCTTTTCTGCTTTTACTGCCAACCTTCCTTTCTCTCTTTCTTCCCCTTCCTCTGTCCCTTCTTTCCTCCTTTAAGTATTAGTTGTTCATGAACTAGATTTCAGGAAGATTTCCCAGAGCTAGGAGGAACCTAAGAGATGAACTACTTCAACCTCTTCATTTCTCAAGATGAGGAAATGGGGGTCCAGACAGGGGAAGGGCATCCACTGGTTTACCCCTAGCTTGCAGCAGGGCTAAGGTGAGAATCCACTTCCTCTTCCTCCCCACCCATCAATAATTCTACTGCCTCAACTCCTGTCAGGCCCTAGAAAGAGCCAACACTTAGCAGAGTCTGGCCTTGGACTCTTTACGTGAATGCTAAGCAGTCATGTTTTTTCACATACAGAATTGAGAGATGGTAGCTTTCAGTAAAAGCTAGCCAGTGTTTAGAGTATTGGCTCTGGCCACAGCATTGTGATAGCATGAGGGGTCAAACAGTACACACACTTGAACATCCTTTTCTTATCCACCCCAGCCCACCCTGCCCTGCTCTATGCACCCTCGGAGCACACAGACCTTCCCTTTGGTTCTAACCACTGTGGCTGTGTCATCTTCTGATTGTCAACCTCTCCCACTAAACTCCAAGCTTCCCCAGAGCAGAAGCCTCTTTTCTTTCTTTCCCTTCTCAGCCCTCCAGACTCTGTTACACAAGTCAGGTCCCATTACTCTATTACTATTTGTTGCTCTATTACTATTTTTTGAATGAATAAATAAAAGCATAGTCCCTGTATTGATTTGCTAGGGCTACCATAACAAAGTACCACAGCCTGGGTAGTTTAAATAAGAGAGAGCTAGTTTTCTCACTAGAATTTAAGATCTAAGTGTCTGTGGGGTTGGTTTTCCCCGAGACTCTCTAGACACTTGCAGATGCCCACCCTCTTGCCCCTTCACAGGGGCCTTTCTCCCTGTACACAGAGAAAAATGTCTCTGAATGTCCCATCTTCTCTTCTCACAAGGTTGCCAGTCAGTTTGCATGAAGGACCAACCTAACAACTTCATGTTCACTTAGTTGCCTCCCTAAAGGTTCTGTCTCTAAATACAGTCACATTCTGAAATACTAGGGATTGTGGCTTAAATATGTGAATTTTGAAGAAACACAATCCAGTCCATGACAGGACACTATCTTTGACACATTCAAGATTTAATGGAAGGCACAAAGATTTAATAATGATAAGACAACATAACCTCTCCTTTAGTAATAAAGTACAAAGCCTTGTGGAACATACATAATAGTTAATAATTATAATAGTTGCACACTCTGTGTGTCATGTACTGTTCTAGGCACAGAATGTATTGCCTAATTTAATTCCTGCCAGGATTAAATGTCAGCAAACATTTACTAGTGCCTACCATGTCAATCATTATGCTAGAACCTGGAGAGACAAAAATACATAAGCTTAGATCACAGTGGAAAGACTCTCCCTGTTTAATAGGAAAATGCACACACACACACACACACACACACACACACACACACACACAGTGCTGTGCTACGTCTGTTGATTCCTGTTATGTTTATGGCTCTCATAACATTTATTCCAGAGCTGATAACTCATTCTGTGTCCCACCAGGAAAATAGTAATCAGCTATGTATTTCCACTTAAGAAATTTAACATAAGCATTATTAGACCAACACTTTGTAGATGGAGAAACTGAGGCATAGCCAATGAATCACGTGCCCCCATCACATGGCGAATAGGTTACCTGCCTGGGGCCGAAGGCCAGCGGCCTGGCTCTGGAGTCTACGCTTAACCAGTACTGCACATTGCTCTTGATGATAATAGATCTTGCTATATTCATCCCAAAGGGAGAAGGAATCTGAGACAATGCATAAAGGAGAAGAAAATAAGCAGAGCCACAAAGTAGAGTAAAGAGAGCAGAGAAAAGAAATAGAGGAAGCAGAATTCCCAAGGCCAAGTTTGGGATGAGCAGGCTCCATAGAAAGAAGGCTGGGGAGATAAATTGGGACCAGATTAGATGAGTTCTTACTTGATGTGATAATAAAATTAGGCTTGGTTCTCTAGATACGTATAAGCCATTGGACCTTAGATCATTTAATCTTACCTCCTCTTTTTACCAATGTGGAAACTGAGGCCCAGAGAGAAGTGGCTCACCCAAAGACACACAGTAGATCAGTAGCAGAGTGGAGGCCACAACCAGGTCTCCCAAGCCAAGCTCTGTTAATCTCTTCCTGCATAAGCATATGGAAGTGCAAATAATTATAATGAATGCCTCTGTCCCTGTTTTCCTATGTCTTTTATCCAGTTTTCACTCTCTTTTTTTCTAGCAGTTGTACTTTTGCCTAAGTTTTAACTAATATCTTTTCAGGTAAAATAACTTCTATGATTCAAAACCCAGTGAGCCTGTAGAAATCAGGCATGATGTTGTTTCCCCAGGTAGCACTATATTAAGCAGCAAAATGGCTCACTGGCATAATTTATAGACAAGAAGAACCTGTATTTCTTATGACTGAGTCTTATAGATATAGATACTTAGAGATAAACTAAACAGTCACTCTGGCTATGTTTATTTTGCCGTACAAACATATTAGGTTGGAAAATATTTACTGTGGCTGCTATACGTCAGACACTGCTCTAGAACTTCAAAATCCAAAGAGATAAGTTCAATTCCAGACAAAGAGGCTTTCCCTATTTGGCAGTGAAATGCATGTCCATACACCTGGCCACATCTGGTAAGCTCTTGGGATCTGTTTCTACCATACTTATGAGCCTTATAGCAGTGATTGTCCAGGCAGGTTTCAACCAGGAAAATAGAAATCATTTTAGGTCTTTCAATACAAGAAATTGAATACACAATTCCCCCTTTATCATCAGTTTCACTTTCTTTTATTTTTGTTTCCTGTACTCAAAACATAGTCTAAAACTATTAAATGGAAAATTCCAGAAAGAAATAATTCATATAGTTTAGATGGTACACCACTCTGATAGTGTGATGAAATCTTTCTCCAGCTCTCTCTAGCCCACCCAGGGTCACAAGTCATCCCTTGTCCAGTGTATCCACACTTTATACTATACCCTCACTGTGTTAGTCACTTCGTAGCTGTGCAGTTGTCAGTTATGTTCAGTATTACCTGTGGTTTCAGACATCCACTTTCATATGGCTTTGGAATGTATCCCCCATGGATAAGGGTGGGGGGACTGCTGTATGGGAAAATGGATGCACAGACAATGGAAAGCTGACAAGTTAAACAACAGATGGGGCACCACAGAAAGTAACAACAGCAGGAAGTTGCTACTGTTCCTGAACCTGGAGGAACACAAGAAAAGATGTTGTTACCAGATTTGAAAAGCTAGGTTGGATGGCAGGATCTGGAGATGCAAAGAACGCGAAGCCACTGCAGAGAGCCACAGGAGGCAGAGAGAAAACAAAGCAAATGCCAGCTTCTCCCCTCCTCTCCTCCAGCCTCCTATCATTGACTCCTATTAGCCAAACCTTCCTTGAAGCGATGAGGGAAGGGAACCTGAAGCACCCAGACCTTGGAGTAGTGAGCAGAGCATGAAGCAGTTGACTGGCTCAGCAGGTGACCTTGGGTGAATCCTTAGTCTCTCAAAGACTTAGTTTCCTTGTTGGTAATTTGAGAAGAATAACACCTCTCAGGTTTGTTATGAGTCTTACATGAAAGGAAGTATGTGAAAGCATTTTATAATCTCCAAAAAGCACGTATACAAACTCAAGGTCTTTTATTTTTGGTTTTAATGCAACATGTTTTGAACTTTAGGCCCTAGGGAAAGAAGTAGGGAGGTACTCAAGGGTCATCAGGAAATCCACAATGTCCAGCTAGTTACCTGAATAAAGGAGAGTTTCTTTTAATTTTAATATTTGTGATCTCAGCCTGTCACTCTGGCCCATGGCCTTTGTGAGCTATGGACTGAGTTTAACTAAACTGACATACAAGGAAAAGGACATTAGAGCACAACCTCAGTTCTATTCAGAGATCTGGCTGTGGCTTTCAGTCAAAAAGTGACAATAAATAGGACTCTGGAACTTATTTCAAGACAATTTGTCCATCCTTTTCATTTTATAGAGCCCCAGAAAGGGAAAGAGATTGGCACAATGTCCCATGCCAAATTCTTGGCAGAGGGAGACAGAGCCTGAGAGGGCCCTCACACCTTCTTTGACCTGTTCCCTCTTCCTTGAACTTTGGGGGGCTCAAATTAGTCTCCTAGAAGAATTTATACTTCCCACTTGGCCTTCTTCCTTTCTTATTATCCTTATGTCTCATTTTTTCCTTGTGGCCTTTTATCTTTTCCCTTTAATAATATTTGACAACTCCATTTCATGGGCAGATAATGAAAGCTTAGCACTAAGTCATATCTATTTGAAGTTGAGGAGGTAGGGGATAAAATTTTCCTAAATAACTCAGCTCCCCTTTAATAGGATATGAGAAAGCATCACTAACTCTTTGAAACCAGCTTTACGGCCACACTGAGGACTGATGGTGAAAACCATAAGGTTTGATCTATTTCTTTCTGCTGGCACCAAGTCCAGACCATGGCCAGATTTTCTAGCTAAGTGCCAGGGTACTCACCCCTGGCCCATGGGACTGCGGTACCAACGGTTCAAGATGGTTCCACCCTCTAAGCAAGAGGGGTCTTATCTTCTTAAACTTTAACTATGATTTTTTTTGGCAACTGGTAAGTGAATAATAATGGTAAATAATGCACTCCTCTCTTCCAATGAAGAAACGGTGCTTTGATAGCCTCCAAGTTCACTTCTAGCTCTGCTGTGTAAGAAATCAGTATCACTCCTCCAAAGAAGGGCTAATATGGTCCCAGAGGCACATAATCTCAAGTGACTCATGGAATTCTAGGCAGCTCACTGTGAATTGACATTTTACTGATGCAGAGCCTGGGGCATCCTGAAATATCAGAGCAGGAAGAATGTCAGTCATCATTTGCTATGAATGCCTTAGGAGCCTGGGTTCTGATGCTGCTTGCTTATCCATTAGTGGATTCCTTCAGCAATGATTTATTGTGCTTATGCCATGAAGCAGCACTGTGCTAAGACCCAGGACACAGTGATACAGATAAGGAACCTGATCTCACATACACTAATGGAATATGAGGCATGATGGCAAGGACACTAATAAATAAATTAGGCAAGTATAGTTTGTGGTAGTTTGTTGAAAAGTATAAATAATACAATGGATTCATTCACTGTAGTTACTAGATATTGGATAACTTAGGGGGGTAAGCAGGTGAAGTAGTACTTAAACTGAAATCTGAATCTTGACAAAGAAACAACCATGGAAACCAATGTGTTAAAAAAAAAAAAAAAAAGGATAGGCAGAGAGAATTGGATATGCAAAGGCCCCAAGGCAGGAAAGTGTTCCCTGTATTTAAAGCGTGAAAGGCAGCCAAACTTGCTGGAAATGAAATAAAGGAAAAGTAATATTGGAAGTAGCTGGAAAGTTTGGCTGGGGCCAGATCAGTCTCATGGGCCTTAGTAAGGAGTTTTGGTTTTATTTCGAGGATGGAAAGGTCTTCGAAGGCTCTCTTACACAGGTAAGTCTCACAGTTTGGTTGACAGGTCTTAAAGATACCTCTGAGTGCATAAGTAATATGGTTAGATGAGAGAATTAAGCTAGGACAGTGGTCTTAATGAAAGGAAAAATGGTAGACAAAATTTGCATAAATGAAGACAGAAAAAGTGGAGGGATTTGATACATTTATGAAGTAAAACCTGTAAGATGAACTGATCACCTGGATAGCTAAACTGAAAGAATCAAAGAAGACTTCTAAATTTTTTAACAACTGAGTGAATGGATGTGCCATTATTATTTTTTCTTTTTCTCTTTCTTTATTTTATTTTGAGACACGGTCTCACTATGTTCCCAAGATTATGTTGAGCTAGCAATTTTGCATGAGCCTCCTAAGAGCTGGGATTACAAGCATGGGCCACCATGTCTAGACTCTAATGTACAATTAAGATAGTAATGAGCAATGGAGGTTGATGAGACCAAAAAAATTTTGTTTTTTCTATAGTCAGTCATCCATATCCATGGTTTCTGCATCTGTGAATTCCACCACCTAGCATCAAAAATATTCCAGAAAAAGAAAATTGCATCTATAAGGAACATGTATAGACTTTTTTCTTGTCACTATTCCCTACACAATGCAATAGAACAGCACGGTATTATACATTGTACATAAATCTAGAGATAATTTAAAGCACATGGAGGCTGTGAGTGGTTCATATTCAAACACAATGGCAATTTTTACAAGAGACTTGAGCATCCACAGATTTTGATGTCCTTAAGAGGCTCTGTAACCATCCCACCTGCAGATATGAAGGGAAGACTGTAAAGGAAATGATGGCTAAGATCTGGAAATTAGCATTTCATCCAAGCTTGAAGAAAAGGTAAAAGCTTGAATTACTTTTCACTAGTGATATTCAGATGGGTGTGATTTTGCCCTTCAGGCACATAGAGGTCAGGAATGCTGTTAACACTTTTCAGTGTTCAGGACAGCCCCTACAACAAAAAACCACCCCAAAATGTCAGAAGTGCTGGTTTCACAGGTTACATTCTGTCTCCCAGAACCTGTCACTGGAATTGCAGTGTTAGGCAGGAGTGTGAACTTGCTTCTGTGGCAGAGGCTTCCAGGAGCTGCTGAGCAATGGGGCTTATGGAGTTTTCTTAAGAGTGTGACTGAGGCCCCAGGACAGGGATTTGGGCCTCTGCAGCCTAACAGAACATTGACTGGATGCAGTCAGGAAGCACTGAGCCTAGTGGGAGCCAGGATGGATGTTTTTCCAAGTAAGAACTCACTAATTAGGGTGAGAGGACTGTTGGGAATGAGTCTGGACAGCATCAGGAGAAAAGAGCTGAGGGATCCTGGGGGCATGAGAAGAGGAAGCAGGAACTCCTCCATGAATCTGGGCACCTTAGAGCAGATTTCTACCCAAGATCAGCTAGAGTCTGCTGGTCCTCAGGCCTGCCAGCAGAGTAAAATCACCTGGAGAGATATTTAAAGTATTAATACATAAGGCCCACCCCTAAAACACAATGAAAGTCAGCCTGGTTTAGGGCCCCAGCATGGAATTTTAAAGCTTCTCCAGGTATTCCGGATTGACTATAGACCTGATCCAAGCACTGCACACTCAGATGCCTACAAGGCCAGGCAAGTAAAGGGAACGAGAAACAAGGTAGACACCACCTAAATGGATGGCCTCGGTCAGCTTGGTCCACCACTGCCCTATGTAAATCTAGGCTCAATATTGCCAGCTCTTCCTGTCCTCTTGTTTTTTGTTTTTATTTTTTCCAAAAACCTAAATTCCAGATTTTTAAATGTTAACTCCAACTATCTCAAAATCCCATGCCAAACAAAACATGTCTGCAGAGCGCACTGGGCTTTGGGGCTGTCATTTAGCAACCTCCAGTGCAGTGCAGCAGTTTTCACACTTTCTTTAGCCACAGGAGGTTTCCTCCAGACAAGCCATTTTGTAGAACTTCCGTAAATTGAATAAATTTAAGCTAAGCTTTGGTTCAAGCAGAACAGAGTACACTCAGCCTCTGCTTCCACCCCCAGACTATTCCTGAGGCTGAGCAAAGGTCCCTCAGCTCTGAGGAGCCTCTCTGGTACATGTGTCGGATGAGGAAACTGAGGCTTCTAGAATGCAGTCCCAGAGCAGAACCATCCCCCAAAGCTACTTGGAAATGTTTGGTGCTGTCACTGTGACACAGAAGATTCTGGTATTTAGTGGCTGAGAGCCAAGAATGTTAAACTTCCTGCTATGTCCAGGACAATGAAGAATCATCCTACACAAAATGCCAACAATTCCCCGCCTGGAAACACCAGATGAGGAAGTGGAGACCCAGAAAAGTAATACCAGCTGGCAAGATCACAGCAAGGGTCCCTGAGGACTTTAGCCTCTGCCCTACAGGCTTGAGGACTTTCCATTTGTGCCCAGTGAACTTCACTGCCTGAGCTGGGCTGGCCATACTCCAAACTCAGGGGAGAAAGGGATGCATTTAAATTAAAACCAAGTAGCCTCTTTAGGTAGGACAGCCACTACATAAAAGCTAAGTCAAGTTTGGGGAAGTAAATTGGAAAGGAAAAGGGGATAGCAACATCTCGATTCTGGCTGAGGCAGTGGCTGGCACTAGGAGGGGAAAGTCAGCTGCTGTTAGGAGCAAAGCTGCCGGCTATGCTGGAGTCAGGGCAGTTGCACAGGTCGGTTGGCTCCACCGGTCATTTAATCCTTAGACCAAAACATGCCAGGTTCAAAAATAGGATGTGGGAGCAGAAAGTGAAAGGAGGGTGTTCCCCAGTACTCCAAGGAACACAGAGCCAAGGAGCATCCTTCCCCTATTTTTGTCATTACAATGCCACAAGTAGTACAGTTTCACCACTTGCAAAACCATTACCGAGAACCACCTTCTCAGTGTCCTCCAGGCAAAGCAAGACTTACCCTCATTTTATAGGAAAGAAAATGAGGCCACAGAGTCATGCCTAGGTGACAGCCACCATTCAAGATCTGATTTCATTTGACTGTTTATGCTTCCTTTCATAGTTCTCATGAGAAAGGTCAAGGAAGAGATCTTCAGTTCCAGGTTGCAGATTAGACCAGGAATTCTCACACTGTAGTGGGTATTAGAGTCATTTAGGCAACTTGCTGAAGTCACAAGAGGTCCTATATATGACTGGAAGGGTCTTCTTCAATTCTTACCAGTGTGTCAGGTTATAATATCCCCACTAGTCTAATCTAGGTCAACAAAGACATCGCAGCAATGTCAGGTTACCACATTTCTAAATTCTTATTGTCTCAGCTAGTGAGGAAAATGAGGCAGCTCAGGTGATGCCTTACCAAGCTGGCTGGCTGTGAGAGCTGAGTCCCTGACTTCTGGTTTTTTCCTACTTCTGTGATGTAGACACCTGCGCACTGGCCAGTTTCAAACAGAAAAGAGGCATCAGTGAACATGGAGTATGGAAGAGGTACGTACAATTGGCTCTTTTGAGATAGTACATGCCAGTGCTAGTACACTTCTCTTATGCCCTTTCCTCTAAAATACTCACAGCTGGATCATAGGACAGGCTCATGAAGGAAATGGGTGCATGTTCTATGACATCATTTTCAGAGGGCAAACATACTGATTACTACCAGTCTACCATGGTCTTTGAAGGGCAATAGACATGACTGAATCCCAACTTTGTGACTGTGTGATCTTGGAAAAGTTCCAAATCTCTCTGAGCCTCATACTCCTCCTGTCTAAATCAGAAATAATAATACATCCCTTAAAGGGAATCCATAAGGCTAACAGCTGTGATAAGTATAAAATATGGAAGACAGTCCTTGGCAACTAGTTCCACTGAAGAAATGTTTGTGCTGTTTTCTTCCTCACGCACATCCCACACATTTTTAAACCTAGAAAGGTCTTCATAAGTCTTCCATGAGATGCCTTGCTGCAGAGTCAGAGACTCAAGGAGGGCAGTTGCTTTGCCTAACAAACCACAGGCTGTTGGCATGAAAGCCACCTTATTTCAAGAAAATTTGTAACCAGGCCATGGCATCCTTTCCACAGACCAACACAGAAGCCAAGCTGTGGGAACTCTGAGTGTTTGCACTGGAGTGATGTTGTCAGTCATTATCTGTGTGTGGTTTTGACAGAGAAGGCAGAGGCATTTTGCTGCAGCAGCCTGGACTTTGGCATTGGGCTGGCCCTGCAGAAGGTCGCTTTCACCTTTCTGGCACAGATGACGGAAACATTTAAAGCTATGGATTGTGTCTCTGCATCCTCTTCCCTTCACACCAGCTAATGTGTTTTTCATTTCTCTTGGCTGGTTCAATTTCCCACATGTTCTCCTAGCTCTTCCTCTCTCCTCCCCAGGGCTTCCCACAACAAACCTGCGTGTTTTGGCATCCTCACAGGAGGGGCTGCTGAAATACATACCGGATGTGCCTCTGGCTGTGTTTATCAGCCCAGCCTAGCTCCCATAGCAGAAGATGGCTGCAGCAGAAAGGCTGGGCTGTTCAGGTGACCCAGACCTGCATGCAGTCCATCCTCACAAGCAACCTGCCCATCTTGCCTGAGAGGTCAGAACATCCACATCTGCCATCATTCCACTACAAACCTTGCTGATCAACTCAGCAAAGACCTTCACCTCTACACCTCACTTTCCTCACCTTTAAAAATATCAGTAAGCTTGACAGTGCACACCTGGAATCCCAGTTATGTGGGAGGCTGAGGCAGGAGGATTGCTAGTTCAAGTCCAACCTGGGCAACTTAGTGAGATCCTGTCTCAAAATACAATTTTAAAAGAACAAGGGGTATGGCTCCATGGTAGAGTGCTTGCTTAGCATGCATGAAATGTTGTGTTTGACCCTCAGTCATGTATCCTCACAAAAAAAACAAAAACCTGAAAGTATCAACAGTAGCAGTTTCTTTATTTTATATAAAACACTTCACACTTTACCATAGTGCCTTTATCTGTGTCTTCCTGTTTAATCCAATTGCACCCTGAGAAGTACAAGATATACCTCAACAGGTACACTGCAAAGCTGGAAATACAATGCAAGTCTGCTCATGGCCAAAGTGGGCAGCACTTTTCATCCTGCTGCTGCCTCATTTAAACAAGGGGGCTAGAATGTCAGCACAAGTATGTAGTTCTATATCATTGCTGTATTACCGGGGCTTCATTTCCTTTAACTCCTTTTCCCCTGGCCCAGTCTGATTCTTTTGCTATAGATGTAGCTTTACTCTTTGGAAGCAATGGAGGTCGCAGAGCATTTGCAGCTTGTGAGCTGTATGGAACAAATAGGGTGTTATGAACAATAGATTGGACTCTTTAAACTCCTGTTTTCCATTTCTTCTGTGCAAAGGCATGGCAAATTTTCCTGATCTTTTCTGATTTTTCCCCCTTTATCTGTCCACTTGCAAACTGCTATCAAGTGCTTCTTTTGAGCATAGAATGTATTCAGTGTTATTTTTTTTCTTTCTTTCTGTTTCTTTACTGGTAAAAGAGTCAGGCAGAATATAAAGTACTCCATATGATCAATCAACTCCACATCTAGGTGAATGTAGATCATGGAAAGAACTTGCCGGTGCCATTTATCTGTTGTTTAGCAAGGTCAGGAGGAGGCCTGAGACCCAGACAGCATTTCAGGAGAGGTAATTGCCCAACATATCTTGGAGTACCTGCACTCTGCACTTCACTTTTCCCACCAACAAAGGCTTTCTCAGTCTCTCCAGTTGGAGTTAACTTCTTTCTAAACACAAACCACATCTGTTCTTCTATTTGTAATTAATTCTTCTATTCTTTGTATTCTATTCTTTGTAATTAATTCTTCTATTGTAAGGACCATTTCTGAATCATTTTTAATTCACTATTTCAGTTCCCATCAAATAATAATAATAATAATAATAATAATAATAGCAGTTTTCATTTAGTGAATGCTTACTCCGAATGAGATTATTTAAGCACTATCTTATATAACCTTACATCAGCCCATTGAGGCAAGTAGTAATACAATTTTCATTTAAGTAACTTTCCAAGAGTTAAATAAGTAAGAGAAGGAGCTGGAATTTCCAACACAGTTTTGTCAGATTCTCTAATTCCCAAGCTGGTAGCCTCAAGTTCTGTGACATTCTGCCTAGTGCAGTGGCTGAGAGAATATGGATTCTGTGAGGGAATTCCAATCTGAGCTTCCTGAGATTCAGTACTATTTGAAAGAAAGAACACTCTCTAGGTCCATTCATCTCACTCTCATTTCACTGACGAAGGTATTAAAGTCAAAGAGGGGGAAGTGCGTCAACCAGGACAGTTGGTGCCACAGTACAGCACCAAGCTTCACGCCATTTTCTTGCTGCCTGTTGACCTCTCATTTTCCTGCCATTTCTGTGGGGCAGGAATTGCTCAGTATTGGAGAGGTTAGGCAGGAATAGGGTGTGGACCCAAATATATGTCATGCTTCGTGATCACACTGTATAGGACACCAGGGACCCCCAGATTTCCTGAAGCTCTACTTTCCTGAAAAGTTGTGCGTAGATCAAATGCTGGTTTCCCCTTTCCAGTAAGTCAGCCTCCGGTGGATGAGTCAGCTTGGCTCCTGGCTAGAAGTTTGTGCCATGGCATTGTCTTTGTGCCACTTGTCAGTGGATTGCATGTGTATGGACCATCGGATTTACAATGACAAGATGATAGAGACACCACTGGTTACTGTTTAACCTGCTATTGATGATTTCCACTAGATAATTCTTTGTTCTGGGCTTGTTTTGTGCAATGTAAGGCACTGTAGCAGCCTTCCTGGCTTCCACTCACTAGGTGCCAGTAGCACGTCCCTTCCCCTAGTTGTGACAACTGAAAATGTTCCTAGACAATGCAGGATGCCCCTTGGGGCCAAAAGCTCCTCTGGTTGATTTGGCCTTTGGCCTCATGTCACCTTGAGGGTGAGGTGGGGTGCTGATTTGTAAAGAGAATAAATATAGAATCTGTATCCTAAAGATGCTCTGATCTGAGAATTCAAAATATTTTTTGTAAATTTCATGTGTTGTATGCTTGCAATCAATGTGCCCAACATTTCTCACAAGGTCTGTGGGGGACGGGCAGCTATCCCTGTTTCCATCATATTAGTCAGGGATCTCCAAAAAAAGAAGCCACACAGATATAGATATAAATATAGATATAGATGATATAGAGATGTAGATACATAGATATAAATGTAGATGCAAATGTAGATTAGAACATATCTACAGTGGTACCATGATTTATGAATGCTTTTGTTTGCTAACAATTTAGTTTGCAAACAGAAGTATTTGGCAAAAATTTCTTTTTGTTTGCAAACTCTGCATCA
Source organism: Heterocephalus glaber (assembly GCF_053883595.1). Lineage (NCBI taxonomy): Eukaryota > Metazoa > Chordata > Mammalia > Rodentia > Bathyergidae > Heterocephalus > Heterocephalus glaber. The sequence goes on along the minus strand of NW_028258310.1, from coordinate 11,545,852 downwards.
GGTGACAAGGGTGACAAACACTACCATGGCCACCTTTCCCACAAAAACACAAATGTGGCCATCTTTTCCAAAACTGTAGAATAAATTAAGTTTGTGAACTGAGGTATCACGGTATATCTAAATATATTGGATCCACCCACACAATCCACAAAGGTGGAAAAGCACTACCACAGCTGCCTGAGGATGATGAGCTAGGGAAGTCAGTAGTATGGCTCATTCTAAGATGCTAGAAGCCTCTGAACCAGGAAGCCAAAAGCTTTAGAGTCCATGGAGGGCAACTGGCTCAAGTCTCAGAGTGCAAAGGTGAAGAAAATAGAGTCTGATGTCCAAGGATGGAGGCAAGAAACATGCCTACTCTGGAAAGAAGAGCCACCTTCTTCTTTTTATTTATTTTTTTTTTTTGGTACTGGGGATCGAACTCAGGACCTTGCGCTTGCGTGGCAGGCACTGGAACCACTGAGCTAAATCCCCAGCCCTCCACCTTCTTTAATTTTCCTGATCCATCCCAGCCTGCAGCCCATTGGATGGCACTGCCCACATGGAAGGCAGGTCCTCTCTCTTCAGTTTTCTCATTCACATACCAGTCTTCCCTGTTAACATGCTCATAGACATACTTCACCAATTCTCTAGGCATCCTTCAATCCAAGGGAGTTGACTTCCCAAATTACCTTTTGTACCAGTGTTCCAGATAGATGGCAGACAGGTATAGGAGTGTCCTATTATTCAGGAGACGGTCAGGCCTCCAGTGAGTATGGATGAGGGTCACTCACAGACAGGAGTCTCACCAACTTACAGCAGGCCTACATTTTCTCATCTGTAACAAAGTGCAACAGCTAATATTATGTGCTAATTTGAGCCATGGGTTGACCAGATAGCTGGTCAGACATTCTTCTGGATGTGTCTGTGAATATATCTTTTGAAGGGATTAACACTTGAGTTGGTAGACAAAATAAAGCAGATTGGCCTCCTAAATGTGAGGCTTGTACAAAGAGTTCCTCATTTATCAAGTTTCAGGAGAGAATGTCAAGACTGTTTTGCTTATAATCTCTACATGAGTGTTTCTCAACCTGAGTTTCATGCTAGGTGCGGGTTTGTATTCTCTCAGGTACATGAGGTAGAAATAAAGCCTGAGAATCACTACTCTGTGTGCCGCCTCTCACTTGTTGGTTATCCCAGAATCACTGAATATCAAGGTTAGAAGAGACCATGGGGATAAGGTAACCCAATGGGTCGTTGATCTGATGACCATATAGGTAAGTGAGCAGTAAAACTATAATTAATTCTCTGATGGAATGGTGCGGGTTCCTGGGAAATACTCCTGGGGTCAGGAGAGGGTTGGCTAGGGAGTGGATGAGTCAGGGTCACATGGGTAGAAAAAGTGGAAAGGCATTTAAAGCAGAAAGAGCCTTAGGGTGGTAGGAAGGGGCAACCTGACCCATACTGGCTAACTCTAAATCTGTAGAGTGAGTTCTTAGGATTGGTGGAAATGCACTACACAAAGAGACAGGGAAGGGGACTTGGAAGTCCTGCAGGGCTCGAGTTGAGAATGAGGAGGAGTGATTGTCATAAAATCCTAGAACCTGATCCAATGCCATCTCATTTAATAGTGTAGGGAACAAACTCAAACAAGTTATTTGTTCAAGGACATAACTCAGAGATTGCAGAAGTGGTGTGAGAACTCAGAACCTCTGCCTCTGTAACAGTGGTTTTCTCAGATGCCACTTACCTCTCCATGTTCCCCTGACTCTCCTTTTATCCCAAAAGGAGTCTCTTAGCTTTTGGAGTTTCAAAGTTCTTGGTCCTATATCACACTCCCCACCCTCCTGCCACCCGAAGAGTGATGAAAATGCTGTCCTATGTCCATTTGTTTCCTGAGCCCTGAAGCTGCCACACAAGAAAGGAGAATCCATGCTGGGGCTGGTGAACTGGAGCAACAGCCAGCAACAGGAAAATAACTCATGACCAATAGAGACAGAAATCACAAGATGGTAGTCTACAAGCCAGATCTAACCTATAGGTACGTTTTGTTTGACCACACAGTGTGTTCAAATGTTTTTGAAATGCATTGCTGCTATTTGGAAATTAGAAAATTTCATATTTAAAAAATCAACCTGCATCCCTGCATGATAATTCCTTGGAGCCTTTGCCTTCTGCCCACCTGCCCTTGTATTCCTGGCCCTAAGGTTCCAGGTAGCATTTGCAGCTCTGAGTACTGTAGACAGTATGGATGTTTGCCCTGCCCTGCTCTGCCCTGCCCTGTCCTGGTCTGCCTCATAACAGGCCTTCAAAGACCTACAAGCAGTGACCTTGGAATGGCCCTCAAGCCTTTCTTTTGCAGCCCAGCCAACACCAGGTCCTTTAGCTGTTAATCCCTCAGAATGGGCTCCTGTCATCCTTTTTCAGGACACAGTTCCCTATGCCCATGTCCCCCTAAAATGGGGTCAGAATCAACCAGGATGCTCCCCAGGTGGGCTGCTCCATATGGAGGATTTAAAGATAGCCTTTATACTTTTACAGCATTTCTTTTCCACTTGGCAGCCAGACAAGCAAGAACAATGTCAACCCAAATTGAAAGAAGCCTCATAACACACAAACTTGATTCTGGCTAAACATAATAAACTCCCAGAGGAGAACATCAAATCATTTCCTGAGTCTATACACAAGCAGATCTCCAAAAATGTGAGAGGAATGACAAGCATCTTGAAAAATTCATCTCTGTTTATAAGTGGCAAGAAGAGCCTAAGGAAAATACTTGTATAAGTCCTTGTAAAATGACAGCGATGTAACTGGCCAGGTGAAGTTACTGCTAGTTCTCCCTGTATCCAGAATGAAAACAGATGGACTCTTTTTTTAACCCTCTGTTGTTAAAAGTGCACATGTAGAAAGCAAGACTAATAGGGGCCTGGAATATAGCTCAGTGGCACCACACCTGCCTCGAAAGCGCAAGGTCATGAGTTCAGTCCCTGGTACCAAAAAAGAAAAAAAAAGAAGACTCATGGTATGATTGAAAATGCATTTATAACCAGGGACAGTCCCCATCTGCCTTGGGCTACTGGGAATTCTCAGGTCACTTACCACACTGGGCCTCAGTTTCTTTATTGTGCAATGTGATTTGTTAAATCAAATTTTAAATTCCACTACATAGGATGAAATGCAAACATCAGTCTTTCATGCACAGCCTGTTCTGCAGATTCCTTGAACTATTATTTGCTTAATGCTCCTTTTAAAAATAACTTCAATCTTGGTAATAATATTTTAGTTTAACCTCATCCCAAGAAGACACATTTACAAGTTCATATGTATGGTGTGTTAATTATAATTTTCATATATTTTTAAAAGAATTTTCAGGAACTGAAATTAAAAACAATACTTGTCCATGAACTCCTAAAAACCTTGCTTATATCTATCTCATTAGGAACACCAAACTTTGGGTGCACAGATGGACATTAGAAGTCCCTTGAATAACCTGAAATTGTATTCCAAGTTGTGTGTGTATGCTTTTGAGAGATAGTACACTTTCCTGTAATTCTCAGAGATCCACAATTCCCATAAAAAAGTTGAGAACCATTACTTCCAGTGAGATCTCTAAGGACTTATCAGTCAGATCTTTTTTGGAAAGACTGCATCTTTTAATTAGCCTACTTAGGCGCTTTTCAACAATTATTCCTTCTAAAATGTCTCCTGAATGGCTGTGTATATACTGTCCAGTTACTTAGTAGAGTGAGATTGAAGAGGGCTTCTCTTGGACAGAGCCTGGGGATCCAACAGGGCACAGCCTAATCTTGGATTCTTTTCTGTCAGACAGGTTAGTCTTGGTTGTACTGGAAGGGCAGTCTCCTAGGGTAAGGAGCAAGCTCTAAAATATTTGGCAAAAGCCCCCAGCACCTGATTCATACAGAGAACAGCTGAAGCAGATCCATTCCTTTCTCTTCTGAGGACACAGAAGTTCAGCTCCACAAAATTCCTGCAGGGAGAGCAGCAAGAATTACAAATATTCTATGTTTCTCCAGCACTATTTTGCCTGGCAGAACTCCCTGCTCTTTCTCCACTCTCATTTTAAAGTTTACTGAATTTCCATATGTCCAGCCTGAATTGTTAATAATGGATTTGACTGTCTGGCTATCAGAAAAGACACACTACATTCTCTGGCCCTAAAAGTTAATGCAAGCAGATATCAGATCACATAGCAGTGTTAATCTTGCACTGAAATTACTGGTCAAAGAGCTTCCCAAGAGGATGGGCAGAGTTATTCATCCTAAAGTCCCATTCAGAGAGGTGTTCAAAGTGTATCTGGTGAATTTGTAATGAAAGTAAAATGAATAAATAACAATGACACTTCAGGTTGGTTATGTGAGCCATTTACCAGGACAAAAAAGTAACCAAGGAAAGCTTCAGAGTACAAGTGCCATTGAATGAAGTCTTGGTGTCAGGTATAATTTTACAGCATGAGGCTATGCTATTCTGTGATTAAACATAGACTCCAAGTCTAGCATCTGTTTGAGTTTGAGTTCTGACACTCCTGTGTGCAAGGCTGATGTCTTTGGACATTTCCTAACTCCTCTAAGCCTGAGCATCTTCACCAACAAAATTCGGATAATGGTAAAACCTCCCTCAAGGACTGTGGTAATACCTCCCATGAGTATGAAATGAGCGAAACCACATAAAGCCATTTGCACAGAGCCTTTGTGGATGTTGCTCCTAGTTGACAGTGGCACCACCATCACTGAGGGAAGTGGGGAAGGCATTCCATGTGAAGGGACTTGAGGGAGTAGAGCATCAAGAAGGAACCAGTTTTCTTGTGATATCCAAAGAACGGTCAATTCACCTAAGCTACTTATTCTCAGCTAAAGTTTGCAATTGTGCTAGCAGACTTCAGAGTCTGCATTGTAAAAAATTCACCCATCATCATTCACCCTCAGCAAGTTTGGTCTTGATTGGCTGCTGCCTCAGTACTGTGACTCTGTGTCTCCCTCTTCCAACAGTGAGGGTGCTTGGCTCCGGGACAGATCCTCCAGTGTGCAGCTATAGGGAGCCCTGAATCTGCAGGCCTTGGAAGCAAATCTTTCTCCTGGCTGCATTTACCTTGGAAAGAGCTAGACAGAGAGCCCCACCAGCTGCAGTGTCAATCAACGGCAAAGAAGGAGACAGGAAGCAAGAGGAGCCACAAATTTTCCAAAGGCTGTTATTGAACTTTTGCCCCTAGGTGGAGCCCAGTAGGTCCAAACTTCTCTGGAGTAGGCATCCCCACCCACCAACAAACACACACAGTGCCATGGGTCCTGGTGGCCCTTGTTCGGTTCTCATGTGTTTATTGTCACAATCCATGAATCAGAATCTGTTGTTCTATATTTGCTTCACTGTGTTTGCCACTACCTGATATTATGCTTGGCAATAAGTGCTGTTTCTCTTGTACTAAGACAGCATTTGAGACATTCTGAGCATTTAATATTGCCAAAAATTGGGAAAAAAATGCATGAATGAGCATTCACAGTGCTTGGCACTGTTCCATGAATAGTTGTCAAATCGTGAGAGTTTGCCTCTCTGGCAGCAGAAGCAAGAATGAAGGTGTTGAGGGAGATGGAGGGTTTTGTTCAGGAAGGTTTCCTAGTGGTAATGTTTGAGCTAGACCTTAAAAGATTCAGTGAAATTACACAAGAAAGGCTGAGCAACAGGGCATTTCAAACGTAAAGGAGAAATATGAAGACATGGAAAAATTTAGAGCATTAAGAAACTGAGAATGTAGTTCTGATTGGCTGGAGGGCTGGAAATATAAAGAGTAATTCTAGGATGGTTTGCCTGGAGAAGCTTCCTAATGTTTTAGAGGGTCTCAGGGGCTGGGCCACAGAGCAGAGGCTGCCTCCACCCAGCAGTACATGTTCAATGAGGGACTCTAAGGAGGACAGCAATCTGATCTGACAAGTACTTAAGAAATAAGATAGCAATGATGCCAGGTGGGAGGAAGACAGAGCACAAAAATCAGGAATGTAGAAAGTACAGTATACACAGAACTCAGCGTATCATTGGGTACGAATTACAAACTATAAGCAGGGAACAGAAGAATGAGCGATGAGCTCCAAGAGCCCACATGGTTGATTAAAGAAGGGATAATGGCACTGCTGCAGACACAGAGAAGTCAGGGGGAGGAGCAGAAGGGCCTAGGGAAGGAGAACTGTTCAAAGTCTAATCTAGTCAGATTTCCCATTTGGTGAATTCTATGAACTAAGTGCCACTGATAGCTCAAAACAGACACTGAAATTCAAATGCAGATAAAGGCTGGAGAATTTGAGAGTTACAGTCATGGATATTATCCTCATGGAAGGAGTTCTCCTAGGTATTAGAGAGGATAGTTTCTAGAGTTGGTGTCTTAGTCTCTTTATCATCATTGAGACACAAAACCAAACACCCGCAATTTAAAGAAGAGGTTCATTTTGTCTCACAGTCACAGTACATGGTTGCCTGGCTCTAAGGCAGAAAACAAAACTGACATAATAGAGAGGCATAGCAGAGAAAAGGCTATGACCACATGGTAGCCAGGAAGCAGAGATTGAAGGGAAGCACAGAGATTGAAGAGGTCACTCCCTAAGTGATCAGTCTCTTTTGACCAGGCCCTACCTCCTAATAGCAAGTCAGATATTATGCCCTCATGGTCCAGTTCTCTTCCAAAAGTCCTGCCTCTGAGTGCATGGAGCCATTGGGAAACATTCTCAATTAAACCGTAACAATTGAGTAAATCTAGCTTTTAATCCAGACTCTGTTTCTTATGTGTGTAACCCGGGGCAACTCCCTTAACTCATACAAGCCTCTACTCTGCTATCTGTAAAATGGGAGTGATAATGTACTTATCTTATAGGGATTTAATGAGAATGAGGTAACACATATGAAGTCATGCTTTCTATTAGTAGTGGAAAACTCAACATACAACCACAAGTGTTTTGTTATTTTTATTTAAAAGAGGTTGTAAATACAAATGCCTACATTGACCAACTAACTGGAAAGAAAAATGAGCCAGCCAGTTCTCCACCTAAAAGCAAAAGTGGCTATTTACCTCCAGCAAATTACAGGCACAAAGGAATAGGAGAGCTACTTTGCCACACTTTGCAATTTCTCAAGAGAAACTGGAAATCTAAATTTTTAGCAATGAAATCACCACTTTCAACTGTTCTATCTAAATTTAAATCACAAAATAATATTGTGGCACCCAACTGAATACGGGCCAAACAAAATGTGTCTGAGGGCTGGTAGAGCCCAACCTGTGGAATCTGACTGAGGTCGGACCTCCAGTGACAAGGTGATCCTGGGCCCCTTTTGGAAGACAGCTGCCACTCTTTCTGAGATATTGGGCCTAGTTTCCCCACTGGTAAAACATCAAACTTTCAGGGGATGACCTGCTGCTTTCAGCCCTGTGGTGCTGAGATCACTCTGTGGTGTCTGAGGACTTGAATTCTGGTTTGGGTAGTGTTGGGAAGATGAGTTTAGAGGGCCAGAGTCGGATGAACTGGTTGGGGCAGCCAGGCCTGGATAATGGGCTGCAGTAGGGAGAAGCCTGTGGATTTTTACCTGCTATGGAAAAAGACAAGCCAGAGAGGTGGCAGGGGTAGTTGAAGAAATAGAGATGGAGAAGCCTGACTAGTTAAATCACTTCACTAAGAACTGCAACTGAAAGAACTGATGTGTGTGTTTGGGGTGGGGTAGAGGGGGACCAAGCCTGAGTGTGTACCTGCTTCATCTCAAGTCTGCTCCTATGCACAGACATTTTTAAAGTCCTATCCTCATAGAAGCTGGAGGTCTGTTCCAAGAATCCACCGGCCACCCCACCCCATTCATCCCCAGAACCCTTCTTCCAGAGCCAGAAAATACAGCCAGACCTCCAGGGTCTACAATCAATGGAGAGATGCAGAGATAAGACTGAGTGTCAATCAGAAGCACCAGTGGTGGCTCAAACTGTCCTGCCAAGGGATGGATGGGAAAACCTGGGCCTGTGTAACAAAGATAGGAAGACCAATGTGTGCTCACTGGAACAAAGATTCCTGCTGCTGTCCCAGTCCATTGAGGTACAGGTGCTGGGAAGGCAGGATCATCTTTCAGCAACAAGCTTGCTCTTGCTTAGCTGAAGGTGAAAATTTGACTTTGCTGGGAAATCTGACTTTGAAACCATGATTACTTTTCACTTCTACATAGAACATAGATGTGACCTGTGGCTCTGTGACCCATGACATTTTAGAAAAAAAGATGTTAGAAATAAGACTTTCTTTTTTTAGTAACATAACTCTTTCTTTAAAATGACGTCATGCGCTAACCCTATATATAAAATATCTTGTGTAAATGACCAATAAACATATTTTTTACTCAATGTGAATCTTTATTCTTAATGGCAAAGATTTCACTATTTTCAAAATTTCAGAAGTACCTAACAGGAAACATTGAGATTCTTTGGAGCTTACTATGAAAATCACCAATGCTGTTCTTCTCTAGGCTGTTGGAATTTTGAGTGGTAAGTTACAATTTTGTCTCTGACAAAGTGAGATAAAAACAACAGAATGGCATCACAGTATGTCACAGCATTTTACTGATTAAACTTGAGTAGGAGGTAACTTACATGAGGTGTAATCAAAATATATGGTGAATGCTTCTGTCAAGTGTCATCCAATAGAAAGGCATCTGTACTTGGGATATAGTAAAAACTCGATAGAAAAAAATGGTGAAGCCAAGTGTAAAGAAATTTCAGAGGAAATTGTGCCAGGTACAGCTGGAGAATGGGGATAGCTCTATGACAGACTGGGAAAAACCCAGCCCTGGAGGGCAGCCTGCACTATCACCCCACTGGACTGCACTTCTTGGTGACCTTTCTCTTCCCTGGCTGTAGGCTCTTCATCTGTACAAGAAGGACGTTGTACTCTACAATCAGATATAACATTCTTGAGGTTTATGGTATAGTCTCACATACAGAAGTGTATTTTAAGAATTCAGAGACATAAGGAAAGTAAGAAATCATCTAAACTGCAACACCAAACCCTATGGAGGTCTGAATATTGCTCAGTCACTGGAATGATTTTCACTCACTGTAGTGACTGGATTAGCTCCTCTGTCCATCAATGCTAGGCAGCTGCTGCTGCTACCTATGATTGCTGCCCTGTTCTATGCTGTAACCCTACCTTCCTGATCTCCAAGAGAAAAAGTTTGATTGTCTCAGGCAGCCACCAGACAGAGCACAGTACTGCTGTTGAACAGCTCACTCACATCTAGGGGATCCAGCTAGGGCAGAGCTTTGGGTCAGGCCATCGTTCAGTATTGCATCACCTGTAGCCAGGATGCCAAAGTGAGTTGATGCTAAGTGTGCCAGCCCATGTGTCAGGAACCTCCCAAGAAGGCCTGTATAATGGAGGTGAGGAAAGAACCAAAATTGTCAAAGATAGAGGCTCCATGAGTCTGAGGGACAGAAGCTGCAACAGGAAATTCTACTATGGTAGGTGATGGTGCCAGCAGAGAGTGAATCTATAAGCACTGGATTTTCAGCCCAGCTCCACCATTCTCTAGCTGTATGACCTTGGATAAGTTATTCACCCTTTCTGAAGTCGATTTTTTCAGTCTTTCAGTGAGAATGATTCTAACCGCAATGTCTTACACGGGGGGCCTGTGAGAGTTAAATGAAATACCAAGTGTAAAGCCTTTAGCACAGATTCTAGCATAGACCAAAAGATAATATTTAGTTTAAAAGAAAAAAAAAAAAGAAACCTACAGAGAGTTTCCCTTCTCAGAAAATGTCCTCAGAGAAGAACAGAACAACACTGTGAGAGGAAATCTAAGTTCTGGGGAAATAGGAGCTATTATTGTTATTCTCCAAGAATATAAAATAACTGTAGACTAAAGGTGGCACATGATGGTGAGCAGGAGGAGAAAGAACGCTGGACAAGAGGACAACTGGGTGTGGTCCCCACCCCCACTCCTGTCACTTGCTCTGTAACCACCTGAAGAAGGCGCTTTCTATGCATTGGCTTCCTTTCCCATCGCTTCCACAAGGGATGAGCTGCTGACCCCAGAGAGAAAGCCCAACTCCAAGGCTGTAGAATCTTGCGTGGATCAAGAATGGCAGAGGAAAAAAACAAACATTTAACCAACTAACCCAGGATTCAAGAAGGGCTTTGTTTGTTTGCTTGCTTTTGCTTTTTAAGGTAAATTAGCCCTGAAAGGGAGCTTTGGCTGAAATAACACTCAGACTTGCTGTGACAAGAATGTCCAATCAAGAGCCAAGAATGGTGTTTGGTGATGTAGAAGAGGCTGCCACGCCAGCCGGAAACAGGACTCAGCTGGCCTGGATAATCTGTGTTAAAAGGTAGACTCCACCCCATTTCAGGGATTACCATTCTGACAAGCAGAAGTGTCTTCCCCCATGCAGTTTCGGGGCAGTCATTCTCGCTTTTATCAGTGTCAGTTCAAATATGGCCTCCTGGGGTCTATGCTAAACCTGGACACCTCATGGTTGTATCTATTCCGGGTAATGGCCACTTTTTCATTCTGTGAGGACTAAAGCTGCCTTTGCTTTCTTGTTACCTCACTCCCCAGAGGGAATGTCAGCTTCCCTACAGCAGAGTCCATTTCCTTCACTCACTGCTGAGTCCCCAGCTTTGGAAACACAGACATGGATACAGAAGATTCTCAAGAAATACTTGTAGACAAAAAGGAGCAACAAGAGAAGAAGGAGAAGTGTTACTATATAATTCTTTCATCTAGTTAACAAAACCTGGAGTTAAAGAATTAATTCCTAAATTCAGACCTCAGCCTACTGATGAGGAAAGGAAATGAAGGGCAGACATTCCTCCCTATTCCTGCAAATGTCCGCCTTGTGGTGCTGCCCCCCACCCCCCAAGCCCTCACCCCTGTACAGGACCAGCAGAGACACTGCCCCCACAAGGGACCAGCTAGGCTGAGTGGGGACATTCATGTCTGCAGCAGCCTGGCTCACTGGTGAATGGTCTCCCCCTTATGCTGGAGGCTGCACACTGGCTTGGGATGGGGCTTTGAAGGCCTGGACATTCAGGAACTGTCCTAAAATTTCCTCTCTTCTGCATGCAGGAGGCCTGTAACTTTCAAGAACTGTTGATTGTCCAGGGACTATAAACAAAAGAACAAACGCAAAATCAGCTCATTGGAGGGGACAGAATCTCAGACTGAACTGAACCTAAATCTCACTTGGAATTTAAACACCTAGAGTACTACACAGGAGGCATGCGATTTTGAACCTCAGGGAGGGGTCCTGAGAAGCCAAGGGAATTCTCTCCTAGATCTCAGCCCTATTCACAAGAACTACCCAGAGGGGGCTCCTGCCTCTAGAGCTTGGGCTCTTGAGAAGCAATCTTGACTGCAGGCTGTGCCTCTGATCCCTCTGAGGTCAGAAGGGAGACAAGACAAGCCATCTTCTAGTCATCTAAATAAGATGTCTTTTCTGGGAGCACTGTGAATCCAGCATCAGGGGCCTGAGGCCAGCAGGGCATTTGGCGTTTTTACTCTAGGGGCTGCTTAACATGGTCTATTCCTTCTTCTCTGCAGGACTGTTTCTCCTTCCATAGAGAAAGAGGTCCAGGTTCCATTTGAGCTGCTTTTCCCCATCAGCAGCCTCCAAAGCCTTGTACTTTTCTAGCCTATTCTCTGCACAGCCCCATTCCTCATCCCAAGCCTCCTTTTCTGTTGGTGTATAAACTATTTCCAGCTGAATGTGAACTTGCAGCCCCTGCATGTGGAGCATCTTAAACCCTTGGTCACAGACACTCTCACTGTGCCTGGACTAGAATCTGTTTCCCCAGTGGGCCTTCTCTCTCTCTCTCTCTCTCTCCCTCTCTCCCTCCCCCTGCCCTCTCTGGACCACTACCTATTTGCTATATGGCCCTCCATGGCCTGTGACAGCAGGATACCAAGAGGGAAAGCTGCCACAAAGAACCCTGCGTCCTTGGCCCTGATGAAAAGGTGGAGCTCTCCCAATTTATGACTCTGGAGCTACAAAGGGATGTTTGTCTGCTAAGTAGCATTGGTTCCTTTACTTACAAAATGGAAATAAGAACTCTGACCAGCCATCTTAGAGGACTTTTGGGAGAACCAGATAGGAAAACAGATTTGAGGGAGAGCTTTGACTGGCTGCTTAGACCTTTGGGTCCAAGATTCACAACCACTGCTTGGGCCTCCTGCCCCGGCAAGGTGTTTCTTCACTTTGCCATCCTGATGACCTCTCCACCTAAAACAGAGAAGTTTGGAGCATGGGCTCTGGAGGCAGATTCATTGATTCTAATACTTTCCAACTGTGTGGGCTTAGACACATTAATTCTCCTCTCCAATTCTCAGTTTCCTCGTTTGAAAGTGGGGATGAACAGAACCCACCTCGAGGGTTGTGGAGATAATGCACAAGAAACTCCTGGAACAGCATCTAAGACTTGTCAGGTCCTGATGCCACTGTTGTTATGAAGATGCAGAGCCTGCTGTCAGGTCCCTAGGTGTGAGCCACAGACCTTTGCCCAGCCTCAAGACCCTTTCAAGGGCCTTATAAACCCAAAACTATTAGCAAAATAGTGGCACTTTGCCTTCTCCTCTGTGTCAACATCTGTGCTGATGGTGTGAGAGCAATGGCAGAGGAACCACCAGCACCTCAACGCACGTCAAGACATTGAGGTGTCAACTGCTCCTCTTCACTATGTATCCCTGGGGGTGGCCAGTTCCATTCAACAGTGTCTTTTATTGAGCAATAAGTATTGCTACTTCTGTTGAATCTTGATCCTATTTTTATTTGAAAGGACATTTCACTGACAGACAACGACAGTTACTCAAATGTGGGCAGATGTTTCCTCAGAAATGAGCAAAGTGAGCCTGACACATCAAGAAAATCACTACCAAAGTTGGTCACCAATAATATAATTCAAGCCTTCAAAAGAATTTTGAAAAACATATCCACTACCATGAACTTGTCAGAATCTCAAGTCTTAAAGATATTTTAATGAAATTGATGATAATATTAATGAATATGATTTTTTATTATAGAATAAAGTGTGTCAGATCTGCATGACTCAGTGAACTAATATTTTCACAGTGACTAATTCATGATGGTACAAAATCAGCCAGGGGTAAATGGCTCATTCAAGGTGCAAATTAGACCATTGGATCATGTACAATGAACTATGAAAAGTTTATGGAAATGGTTCCAGGTTTCACAGCACAACTAGTTTTTCAGAAATTACACTTGTCAAGTTTTAGTCTAATATCAAAGAAGACTATCCACAACTATCTGGAAAAAGTCACTGAAATATTCACTTTTTATTCAGTTGTGCCTGACTGAGGGAAGACTTTGCATATGTCAAAAGAAAAAAAACCAAAACAGCACTGTTAAATCTGCATTTAACAGATTAAATGAAGAATCAAATATAAGAATCAAGTTGTCAGACCAGGGATTTAGCTCAGCAATTCCACCGCCTGCCTCACAAGCTCAAGGCCCCAAGTTTGATCCCCGGTACCAAAAAATAAAAAGAATCAAGTTGTCTTCTATTAAGCCAAATGTTAAAGAAATACATCAAAAATGTAGGAAATGCTATTTTGTCGGTATTATTTTTTATTTTGAGAAATTTCTCCTAAGAACATGCTAATTATATTAGCATATAATGGGTTTATTTCTGTTGTTTTGAAAATAGATTCAGCACTTAAAATTTTTGTTTTGATTTCTTGTGTGGTACTACTAAATATAATTGCCATTTATAAAACCTTTTTATAGTCCTAAATCTTTTTTTAAGAAGATAAAGAAGTGCAAGACTAAAACTTTAGAACCTCTGTTGTAAATGTTTGAGAGAGAGCAGAAAAGTAAGGAGAAACCCAGCCTGCCAAGCAGAGGAAGTGACAGAGCTGTTGTACATTCTGCTCATCAACCCACATCAAGAACACCCTGGCATGCACTGCCCAACTGGCAGCACCACATTCTATCAGGGGTACTAACAACTGAGCACCACCCCAAAATCGGTAACTGTGCCATGGAGGTGCATGAGAATTATGTCCCAGAAGAACAACAGAAATAAGGTAAATTTAACAGAAACTGACCCTGAGCTAAATAAAAATGAAACTTAATGAAAGCATAATAGTTTCTTCAAATCTATGACAGGTTATCAGATAAAAATTTTTACCAAAGAGATTTATAAAAATAGCCTCAAATAAATATTTGATACTATAAGATTTTTTTTTCTTTCTTCTCATTCCCTACTTTTCCTAGCCTAAAGCATTGATTTTTTTGTCCTTTCTTATTTCCTTCTTGTTTTCTTTCTAGCTTTCCTTTCCACCTCCCTTTTTCCCCCATTCTCCTCTTTTTTCCTGAATTTCATTATTTTTCTTTCTTCTGTACCCACAGCATATAACAAAATAGTTTTGTTATTTTTTTAGAGGTGTTTTTATCTTTCCTTCCTTAAAAAGGTGAGTGTAAGGAGAAAGAGGGGAAGAGGAAGAGAGAAGGGAAGGGAAAAGGAGAGGAGGACAGGAAAGAGAAGAAGAAGAAAGAAGAAGGAGGAGGAGAAGAGGAAGAGGAGGAGGAAGAAGAAGAAGAAATATCATCTATTTTCTTTCCTCCTCTGGAACCTGTTGCATTTAATAAGATGAAGATGAGATTCTGATGGCTTCTGGTATAGGAACCAGGCCATCTACTTCCTGCAGAAAGAACAGAAGGGTAAGGCTGAGCCCTGGGCTTTGGATATCATTTATCCAACATCATCAGAGACAAAGAAAACATCACAAAACAGTAAATGTGAATGTTTTACAAGCAATGAAAAATAAGGAGAATTCTAGAATATGTCAAAGAAGACTTTCACAATTAGATTCCTCTTCTATGAAACAACTATAAGAAAGTAATCTAAAACCAAAGATGGTGCATACAATTATACACCAGAATTCTTACCAAAACAATGACAAAATAACAAAGAATTGACATAAAAAAGACATCCAAAAATAAATGTCAAATCACTTAGGTAATAGACTACAAAGTCATCAAGAAAAAAATACAGAAATAATGGGATGGAGAAATATAAAATAACATTAGAATTTTAAAAAATAAGTAGAATAAAGATATGCTATGCACAGGAACCAAATAACCTCAATGAATGTAAACACTGTATGTCATAAACATAAGCTAAGATTAATAATATAAACAAGAATAAAATGGGGAAGGGGAATTAGAGGAGGAGGGAGAGGGAGGGAAGAGAACTTTAAAAAGAAATAAATTGTATTATGTACATGTACCAACTACCCAAGATGATTATAAACTGTGTGAACTGCAAACACGTACTAATAAAACAATAATCAAAATACCAAATCATTTTTAGTAATTTATTCAATATTTTCATTGAGCTACTATCTGCTGTATGACAGGTACTAGACATTCAGTGAAGGGCTAGTTTTTGCTCTTATACACTCTAAAATCAAGTTAAATGCTTTAAACAGGTAATTATATAAATATTAATTATATGTCATTTCATCCCTACTGCAAAAAAGAAGCATAAATTTATTCTAAAAACCATATGGAAATATAAAATATTAAAGGCAAATTTTGTTGAGTAATAGAAGTATATGTATTGGATATTTTATATACTTCAGATTTCCTACAATAAGAATGTATCACTTTAAATCATTTTAAATTTTTATGATAAGTAGTTGAGAAAGAGCCTAAGGCACATATTGTTTCCATTAATTTCTAACCATCAGTCTCTCTTCCTTTCTCCTTCCCATCTTTAAACAGCAATGACACCTTCTGTCTCTGTCACCTACCTAGAAAATCAGAAATAGGCTTTGTTCTTTCTTCATATAGGGCTGGATGGACAGACTGTGAGCTGTCAGGTACACAATAGAGCACAAGCCTGGCTCTGATCCCATGGTAAAGCTCGATGATGGAACTGGACAGGTAAACAGTGTGATGGGGACTGGGTACCAAGCTGAGCAGGTACTCCACATGCATTGTCTCATTTGTTCTTCACTATGAATTTGTGAAATAGACTCTGTAGTAGACCCATTTTACAGATGAGAAAATTGAGGCTCATTGAGTTTTAAATAATGGCTGCCACTTAGAGATCTGGAATTCAGACTCCCATGGCCTGATTGCAAAGGCCAAATTGTGAATAAATCAGCAGAAAGAGGATGGAGCTAAGAGAGAAACCACCTAGGCCCTGACAGGGAGAGGACCCAATTGATGCATATTATCAGGGAAACTTTCCTCAAAGAAGCAAACTTGACCTGAAACATAAACAAATAAGCTTTAGTTATTTGAGAAGAGGTTTCCAAACCAGGACCTGGGGATTCATTTTGGGTATCAGAAGATCAGTGAGACTCTCATGAAGAAGAGGAGGAGGAGGCTTCTGGGCCACCATACCACCACTCCCACCCCATAGGAGGTGAGCCGCAAGGGTGCCAGCAACAGGGCCCCCTACCACTGAAATGAGAAGACATGTAAACAAGCCTCAAAAACAGACTTCCAGATCACCTAAAGCAACCCCAAAGGGAAAGGAAATGGAACAATCTGATACTCAACCACCTTGACTCCCTGAACTGGCAACAAAAGAAGATCTGGAAAAAATGAGATCAGAAATAATTTCTCAGATAACAACAGAGATTGTGCCCATAGTGCAAGACATGATTAATATATCTAGAGAGGACAGAGATTAAAAAAAAAATAAAGGAGCTGAAGAACATGATGGAATCCCCACATAGGAAACAAATGCAATCCATAAAACAGATGCATACAGATTTCCAGGAGATTAAAACCTCCTTTGAAAGTTTTTGCAGCAGAATGAGCCAATGTGAGGACAGAATTTCAGACATAGAAGATAAGATTGTAATTAGTGAAGAGGAAAAGAAATTTTTTTTTTAAATAGTAAGGGACCATGAGAAATCAATCCAGCAGCTGCTAGACAATGCAGAGAAGAATAAAGTAAAACTGATCCAAGTCAATGAAGAAATAGGAGAGAGTGCAGATGACATAAAAAAAACTGTTCTCAGAAGTGATGGCAGGAAACTTCCCAAGCAGGGGGAAAAACTTGACATACACATAAGTGAGGCATATAGGATTTCAACTAGCCATGACCAAAAAAAATCTACACATAGGCATATAATAGTTAAGTTTCAAGAAACTCATCAGAAGAACAAAGTTCTACAAGCAGTTAGAGAAAAGAAACAAATCACATACAAAGGAAAGCCCATCAGAATCACAGCAGACTTCTCAATGCAAACCCTCAAGGCAAGAAGAACTTTGAATGACGTATTGCAAGCCCTAAAGGAAAACAGCCTCCAACCCAGATTGATGTACCTTGCAAAACTATCTTTCAAAATTGATGGAGATTCTGCCTGCCTCCCAAGCATAAGGTCCTGAGTTCGATCCCCAGAACCAAAAAAAGAGAGAAATTGATGGAGAAATAAGATATTTTCATGACAAAGAGCACCTGAGGAATTTCATGAATACCAAACCAGCACTCCAAAATATTTTAGACAATATCCTAGGAAAAGACAATGAGGATCACAACCCAAGGAAACCCAGCAGAATGAATTCATCAGGCATGACAAGATATTAAAGCAAAGGAGGAAAATCCAACAAAAAGAAAAAGTCATGACAAGGATAAGTCAATATGCATCAGTTGTACCATCAATGTTAATGGTCTCAATTCACCAATCAAAAGAAATAGACTGGCAGAATGGGTCAAGAAGCAAGATCTAACAATATGCTGCATTCAAGAAACACACTTAATTCAAAAAGAAACTCATAGACTGAAAGTTAAAGGGTGGAAAACAATACTCCATGTGACAGAAACCAGAAAAAAAGCAGCAGCATCTATCCTCTTAGCAGACCAAGTAGATTTCAAACCAACACTGATTAAGAGAGACAAAAAATGACACTACATCCTTGTAAAGGGAACAGTTCAAGAGAAAGAGATGACAATCATAAATATATATGCACCAAACACTAGTGAGCCCAAATATATAAAACAAATACTAACCAGACATGAAAAATCATGTAAGCACTAATACAATAGCAGTAGGGGACCTCAATATCCCACTGTCAAAAATACATAGATCATCTAGACAAAAATAAGCAACAAAATATTAGACCTCAATCAAACTCTTGAACAAATGAACTTAACAGATGTTTGCAGAGTGCTCCACCCCACAAAAGCAGAACACACATTCTTTTCAGCTGCACATGGGTTGTTCTCCAAAATAGACTACATACTCACTCATAGAACATTTTTAAGTAAGTGCAAAGGAATTGAAGTTATCCCCTGTATATTATCAGACCATAGTGTGATGAAATTGGAGATCCATAGCAAAAGAAACTGCAAAAACTTCATAACCATATGGAAATTGAATAACACACTTCTGAATAGCCAATGGGTCACAGAAGAAATTAAAGAAGAAATCAGACAGTTCCTTCAATTAAATGACAATGACAACACAACATATCGGAATCTATGGGACACAATGAAAGCAGTCTTATGAGGGAAATTCATAGCAGTAATACTCATATTAGGAAAACAGAGTGAGCCCAATTAAACAACCTGATGCTGAATCTCAAGCTTCTAGAAAAAAGAAGAGCAGGACAATCCCAAAGCTCATACAAGGGAGGAAATTTTAGAGATCAGAGCAAAAATCAATGCAATGGAGACTAAGAGAATGACACAAAAATAAATGAAAACCAAGAGTTGGTTCTAAAAAAGAAGAAACAAAATTGACAAACCCTTAGCAGACCTTATCAGAAAAAGGAAAGAAAAGGCCCAAATCCGTGTAATTAGGAATGAGAAGGATGAAATTACAATGGACCCAGCAGAAATCCAGAGGATCATCAATACCTACTTAGAGAACCTATTCGCCAATAAGATGGAAAACACAGAAGAAATGGACAGATTCCTAGATATGTATGAATTACTAAAGTTGAATGAAGAAGACCTAAAAATTCTAAATAGCCCAATATCAATCAATTGTGGGACCAAAATGACTCCATTTTGGAGCCGTCTCCTTTGTTCTCTCAAATTTGTGCTTAAACTAGGAATTCACCACTTGAAATTCCTGAGTTTATTATCCAACCACCTGTGTACCCGGGGAGAGAGCGTTCCAGGCACACTATCTGTAGGATAAGCAGTTAATGAGCTGACTGTCCACACAAGATAGATGCGGCCATTAGTGGGTCTGCTAATGATCAGTATGTAACAACTGGCCGTTAATCTTTGCCCCTTTTCTCCCTCACAAAAACCAATACGTAATCCCCTTCGACCCCCAAAGCCTAGCCAACCAAAACCCTACACTTCATATGTATTGAGTATTAACCAATCACCTGGCTGCTAATAACCAAAGCTTGTTGTATTCTCAATAAAAACCCTGCTAGTTAGGGACTCAGGGCTCTCAATCTCGATCCGCTGTGTCGGTGACAGTTGAGAGTCCCTGCTTAAGCTTGAATAAACGACCCTTGTGTGCTTACATCGGAAACGGCCTCCTGGTGGTCTCTGGGACTTCACAATCTGGGCACAACAAATGAAATTGAAAATGTAATTAAAAACTTAGCAACAAAGAAAAGCTCAGGTACTGATGGCTTCACTGCTGAATTCTACACGACATTTAGAGAGGAACTACTGCCACTACTGTTTAAACTCCTCAGTGAAATTGAAAGGGAAGCAATACTCCCAAATTCATTCCTGGAAGCAAGCATCACCTTGATCCCCAAAGCAGAGAAAGATCCAACCAAAAAAGAGAACTATAGGTCAATCTCACTAATAAACATAGATGCAAAAATCCTTAATAAGATACTGGCAAATAGAATGCAGATCATCAAGAATATCATACGCCCTAACCAAATGGGTTTCATCCCAGGGAATGCAGGGATGGTTCAACATATGCAAATCAATAAATGAATACACTATATCAATACAGCCAAGGACAGAAACAATATGATCATCTCCATGGATACAGAAAAAGCATTTGACAAAAACCAACACACATTTATGATAAAACCCTACAAAAATTGGAATACAGAGACTTTACCTCAATCTGATAAAAGCCATCTATGAAAAATCAACAGCTGATATCATACTAAATGGTCAAAACCTGAAATCCTTAACACTAAAATCAGAAACAAGACAAGGATGTCCACTATCACCACTCCTGTTCAATATAGTTTTGGAAACATTAGCCACAGCAATTGGACAAGAGAAAGAAATAAAAGGAATAAAGATAGGAAATAAAGAAGTCAAATTGTCATTATTTGCAGATGACATGATACTCTATATAGAAGACCCCAAGAACTCCACCAAAAGTCTTCTAGGCTTAATAACCAAATTCTGTAAAGTAGCTGGATACAAGATCAACACACAAAAATCAATAGCTTTCCTCTACACGAACAACAAACTCACTGAGAGAGAAATAGAGCAAATAATTACTTTCACAATAGCATCCAAAAAACTGAAATACCTAGGAATCAACCTAACAAAAGAAATCAAAGACCTCTTCTTTAAAAACTATAGCACTCTGAAAAGAGAGATTGAAGATGACATCAGAAAATGGAAAGATATCCCTTGCTCCTCGGTAGGAAGAATCAACATAGTGAAAATGGCCATACTTCTAAAATGGCTCTATAGATTCAGTGCAATCCCAATTGAAATTCCAGAAGCATACTTCATGGACCTTGAGAAAACAATCCAAAAATTCCTTTGGAACAAGAAGAGACACAGAATAGCAAAAGCAATTCTAAGCAGCAGAGACATGGCAAGGGGTATCACAGCCCCCAACTTGAAACTATACTACAAAGCTACTGTGATTTAAAAAAAAAAAACCTGCATGGTACTGGCAAAGAAAGAGACCTGAGGACCAGTGGAACAGATTAGAAGATGCAGAAACAACTCCAGTCACCTCATCTTCGACAAAGGAGCCAAACACTCTCAGTGGAAGAAAGCCTCTTTAATAAATGCTGCTGGAGAAATTGGGTTTCAACTTGCAAAAGATTAAAACTAGGCCTATATCTCTCACCATGCACTAAAGTAAAATCAAAATGGATTAAAGATCTAAATATTAAAACAGAAACATCAAACTGGCTGAACAGAGGTTAGGTAGAACTCTTGAAGACATTGGTATAGGAAAAGATTTCATTAACAAAACCTCAGTTGCCCATGAACTAGCACAAACAATCAACAAGTGGGATCTCTTCTTATGAAAAAGCTTCTACACAGCAAGAGAAATCACCAACAGCCTGAAGAGTGGGAAAAATTTTTCACCTGCTCTTCCTCAGACAAAGGTCTATTATCTAGAATCTATAAAGAACTTTAAAAAATCAGACCTCCCAAATTTAGAGACCCAATCCAAAAATGGGTATTTGAAATGAACAGACATTTCTCAGACAAAGAAGTAAAACCAGCAAATAAACATATGAAAAAATGTTCAACATCACTGGTCATTCGAGAGATGCAAATGAAAACAACACTGAGATTCCACCTCACCCCAGAAAGAATGCCTGCTCTCATGAAATCAACCAATAAATGCTGGCAGGACTGTGGGGAAAGAGGAACACTGCTCCACTGCTGTGGGAGTGTAGACTGGTGCAACCACCATGGAAATCTGTATGGAGATATTTCAAAGAACTAGGACTGGAAGCCCCATTTGACCCAGCTATTCTCCTGCTGGGTATCTTCCCCAAAGAATTAAAAGAATCATACCACAGTGATATATGTGCATCCATGTTCATAGCAGCACAGTTTGTAATACTTGTAAACCGTCCAATTGCCCATCAACTGGAGACTGGATCAAGAAAATGTGTTTTTTTTAATAAAATGGAATACTACTTAGCCATAAAAAATGATAAATTAGAGATATTTATAGCTAAATGGATCCACATTGAGGAGATAGTCTTAAGTGAAATAAATAGGACACACATGTTTAAATACCAAATAGTCTCTAGTGTGAGAAGCTGAAAGTGTAAATAAGGACTACAATGTATAATAAATATAAATAAAACATAGGTGGAAGGAAAGACAGGAATGGAATCAATATGAGAAAATGAAAAAAATGGAAACAAAGTCTTTGTAAATAGGGAGGAAAGGAGGGGTTGAAGGGAGGGCAGGGGAAGGGGGAAAAAATAAGAACCAAGAGACTGTCATGAAGATTGGAGGAAGGCAGAAGTGAGGCCACAGTAAGCAAGAAACTGATCACACTGAGCTTTAGAAGCTCACTTAGGACATTTCAGCTTCATCCTGAAAAACATTGGAAATCACTGAACTATTTTAACCAGGAAAGTTTTCCCTTTATAAAATAAAATTCTGACAGATTGTTGGAAAATAATTTGAAAGGATGAAGATTGAAGGCCAGGAGGCTAATTAGGAGGCTATAGCAGTTGTTCAGCAGAAAGATATGGAAGCCAAAACCCAGCGAAAAGCAAAAGGAGAGAGAAAAGATGTCTGGTCTCAGAGTTATTTTGGAAGTGAAGCTTAAAGATATAGAAATTGGTTGGTTGGTTGGTTGGTTGGTTGATTTAAAATGAGGAGTTGAGAGAAAGGCTTCATCATGAAGGATGATTCTGACAGCTTTGCACTGTTCACTGATGGCCTTCACACTCATCTCACTATGGGGAGCCTGAGGTAGGCAAGGAGGAGTTATGACCCCTGGATCTTTGCACATCCTGTTCCCTCTTCTTGGAACATTCTTTCTTCTGTCCATTTGTTTAATGTTACTGCTTAGTCATCTGCTTATCATTTTCTATGTTTTGTTCTACTAGGTTAAAAGAAAGGAGAACAGAGTCTCAAATAAATATCTTTCTTTGGTTCTGGACTAAACAAGATGATGATCTATGTCTCTCCTTAGGGGGAATAAACATTAATATTATCCTTCCTTGGCTGCTTGGCCATACCAGAAATACTGAAGGATAAGTGAAATCCAAGCTACTTAGAAATTTATGAGCCTTGGAACAGTCAGATGCAGTCATGGGTAGATTCACGGTAATTGTTAAGGAATAAGAGCGTTATGACAAGAATTAGCTATTGCACAATTATAGAAGAGACTTGGCAAGTCATTTTGAAATGGATATTTGAAGGATCAGAAAAGGATCACAGTAAAGCCAAGTACACACAGCTACCAAGCGGGATCACAGAGGGGAAGTACATGAAGAGGAAACCATTACCTCTGAGAGGCTAAATGAGATGGGAGGCCTGGAGTACTGGTCATCAAGGAGGAGATCTGGACGAGTTGGAACATTCCAGATACCTCTGTGCTTGTCATCACACCTGATCACAGTGACCTTCAGAGTTAACCACAGATGCTGTTTCACTTCTGCCTTCCAAGTCTTATACAGGTTCCTCTATTATGCAACTCTGGCCTAGGACTTAATGGAAACTCTGCACAATTCCCGACTAAGTCAGCCTGACACAGCAAAATTCAGCAATACCCATGAGAACTAGAAGGCAAATTAAGTAAGGCTTGACTAACCTGGGGAGGGATGTCCAAGTCCCAGTCACCTTGGACTCCTCCTCCATTCCACACACCCAGTTTTCCATCATATTCCATGGCCTTCATTCTAGTCCAGATTCTCCTGCCTTCTTGTCTTGAAGACTGCTCCATTCACCTTGCTCTCTCTGGCCTAAGAATCTTCTGCACTTGACATTTCTTCTTCCTGGAATGCTGTTCCCCACCTTTATACTTCAGCTCACGGTTTAAACATCACTTCTTTCTGGAAAAATTTTTGGATCCCTTCAGAAATCTGAGTCAGGTATCTCATGGATGTGCTTCTGTCTTCTAGTACTTAACACACTTTAGATCTTAATTATGTGTGTTCCTTTCCAGCCCCACTAATAGTACCTGGTACATAGGAGCTCAATCCTTGGTAGATAGTTGACAGAATATGTGGATGGATAAGTCTCTCCATTTCCAGCTTGTCTCCTCTCAGATATCTTCTATTATTTACATTGAGGTTGTCTTTTGAAAAATCTGACCATCTTCAGTGGTTTACCATTGCCAGTGGGACAAATGTAAAATTGTTATCTGTGCATTCAAGAACTACCACAAACGGTCTCAGACTATTTTCTCTAAACATCTCTGAATATTCTTTTCAATCACCTACACACCAACCAAATTTACCTACAGGTTATTCCCTGAAGAAGAGTAATTATTTGTTATAATCTCTAAAGCAAAACTTTTTTTGTGCTGGGAATTGAACACAGGGCCTCTCTCTCCCATGCTCAGCCCATGCTCTCCCATGGAGCTACACCTTTAGGCCCAAAGTACAACTTTTCATTTATTGAGAATATAATGTATGCTGAACATTGTGGGGCATGTTTTACACATTGTAACTTATTTAATCATCACAGCAACCTCATCTCTTTTTAAAGATAAGAAAGCCAGAGTTCAAGAAGTCACTTGCCCAAGTCACACAGTTACTAGATAAAGAAATCAGTCTTTAAACTGATGTATTATCTGATTCCAGTCAAGATTCTAACCACTCTCCTCTACCACATCCTCCTGTCAGAAGTTCTCAGTAATTATTGAATTAATTAATCCTTTGATTGATCATTTACTGTATCCTAAACATTTTGTATAGCTTATCTTATTTGAATTCTTAAAACAGCTTTATAAGGAAAGAACTATTACTTTTCCCAGATTACAAATTTTTAAAAGTGTGAGTCTAAGAAATTAAGTAACATAGTTCTCACAGTTCAAGCATAAAATTAGGACATAAAATTAGGAATTGAACTCTGGTTTGTTTGCCTCCAGAGCCAGAGCAGTCAACCAGTCACTATGCGACATGGCTTGTAGTCAGAATCACCAACTACTAGGGCTGGGGTGGACCCATCTTGTCCTGGAGCCGTCACTTGATGGGTAAAAACAATTCCCAGGGAGGCTAAGTGACAATCCCTACTGGCGGTATACTGGGAATGCAGTTTGTTATCACTTGTGTTAACACTGTAAAATATATCTCTTTCCCTGACCAGAAATTGATTCTAGGCCATGGGATGAGAGCCACGTCTTGCCTATTGGACAGTGGGGAGTATATCCAGCCTACTCTGTTTTTGCTTATTCTGTACCCTCTGCCTATTAAAATTCAACTTTGCTCTGCTCGTCCTGAGTACATTTACTTCCTGTTTTCTAAGAATATTAAGAATTATGAGTCAGAGAAACATTGCATCTACTATCCAGGAGCTTCAAAACAAATAGTGACATTACTGATAGGAACAGAGCAGCCATTAGACAAAGTTCCATGAAAACAACCTCTCAAAACTTTCCATTCGTGCAAGCACTGAAGCCAGTGAGTCCTGAAAGCCGAATGTTTATCCTGGTTATATTCTAGGGGAAATTGTCACCTTCCTAGCAGAGACAGAATTTTTTTTTTTTTTGGTACCAGGGATCCAACTCAAGACCTTGTCCTCCAAGGCAGGCATGGCACCAGAGACAGAATTTTAAAGAACTGGTTAGCTGCAAGAGCTAGCGTCTCTCTCTAAATCTAGGCTCTGGTGACACTCTGCTGATTCTGGACTCCTGCCTTAAGAATGGTGCCTTCGAATTTCTGTCTTTGCTTTGCTTTTGGAACTCTATCACCATGTTGTTAGGAAGCCCACAGGCTATGATGGAAAAGCCATTCTGGAGAGGCCCTATGGACAGAAACTGAGGTCTTTGACACAGCCCCAGTGCTAACTTGTCAATGACTGACACTGGGTTCTCCATTCCCTCATCAAGGAACCTCAGCTGATGCTACATGGAGCAGAGCCAAGCCCTCCCTGCCAACCTGTGCCTAAATTGTAAATTATCAGTGAACAAATGGTTGGGACTATTTTCAGGACAATAAAGTTTGAAGCAGTTTGGTATATATCATAGATATCAAGAATACAAAGAAATAAGAATTGAAGAATTTTGTTTCTAATTATAGTTCTCTGTTCTGTATTATGGAGAACGTCACAGTTATTTACTTCATAGGGTTTCTCAGTACTGAATGAGATAGTGAAAGTAAGGCACTTTGCACAAGGTTGGATATTTAATAAGCCCTCAAAAAGTGTTATGTATTAATATTATTCTATTAGGCTTTAGAAAAAAGGATGAAAGAAAATTATTTCAAGAGTCAAAGGATAATTATCTGAACTAGGTCAGCTACAGTAGTAATAAAGTGGATAGATTAGCTAGCCGTGGGCAGTCCTAACTGATGCATGCAGTGGCTGGGGATGAAGTAAAACCCCAGAATAACGTCAAGGTTTCTGGCATTGGAACTGAGTCAACAAGCACAGTAGACAACTGCTGAATTTGCTTTCCAGCATCTCTTCATCATCCAGGTGAATTTTTACTCCAATTTACGTCTAAGAAGTCAATCTGCCTCCATTCATAAACCATTTGATTTAAGTACGGCTCGCCTACTTGGCCTCCTCATTATCCAGGCCCAAGCCCATCTCCCAAGCAAGTGGATTCAGGATTGGCACCTGACACAGACCAGTCAGAGCCAACCAGGCTCAATTTTAGGGCTTGTTATTTAAGTTTGGAAGAGTGTCTCTATTTACTTTGAAACTGTTGGAACCATGGCACATCCAAACACTGAGCCATCATAGTGTGTGGAAGAGAGAAACCAGAAGCAATAGCATTGCTTAAGCTCTGGGTCACACTATAGCTGAGGTACAGTAACAGACTGTCCACTCATACAAGTTGAAGAATTTTGTTTTTCTCTCTTTTTTTATTAACTTAAGCAGCTTTGATTTGGGATTTACAGGAGCCCAAACTAATGC
Organism: Heterocephalus glaber; assembly: GCF_053883595.1. NCBI lineage: Eukaryota > Metazoa > Chordata > Mammalia > Rodentia > Bathyergidae > Heterocephalus > Heterocephalus glaber. The sequence continues at coordinate 11,519,129 of NW_028258310.1, read as the reverse complement.
ATTAGTTAGGGAAAACTGAAAAAGTATCAGGTATTATATTATACCTGAGTAGATACTGGTGACTTTATAAAGCAATATTAGTCAAGAAATTAGGGTTGAGCATAATAAGGGCAAAGGGGTAATTGGAAGGGTTAGAAATGGAGATGAATTCTGCCACCTGCCTTGCAAGCGCAAGGATCCGAGTTCAATCCCTGGTACCAAAAAAAAAAAAAAAAAAAGAAAAGAAATGGAGATGAAGAAGAACAGTCAAAAAGTAGCTATTCCCCTTCTGGGTAGCTTTCTGAAATAGTTACAGACATCATATTACAGTGACACATGTATACCCATGTTTACAGCATCACAATTCATAAATGGTTGAATCTTGGAAGCAGCCTATTCATCAACAGATGAATAGATAAAATATGTGGTATTTCTACACAGTGCAGTACTATTCTGTCATCAAAAAGAATAATCTTGAGATTTATTAAGAATGAAATGGATGCACTTTCAGACAATAATGTTAAGTGAAATAAATCAGACACAAACTTAAATATCACATGGCTTCTCTTATATGAGAAACCCAAAATATAATCAAAGAGCAAAATAAAATATAGATCATAGGAAATAGGGAAACAGATCTTTTGCAAATGGAAGGGGACCAAGAAATGGAGAAAGGGGGAGGGGATGAAAACAGAAATAAAATGTATTATATGCAAGTGCCAATTTCCCATGAGGAATGTAAGCATTAGGCACTGAAAATGTGAACTGATAAAAATTAAAATTGAAAAAAGATTTTAAAACTGTAGTAATAATAGATGTGATCAAAGCACAATAATGCATATATGGGGGCCGGGGATTTAGCTCAGTGGTTCCACCACCTGCCTCACAAGTGCAAGGACCCAAGTTCAATCCCTGGTATCAAAAAAAAAAAAAATGCATATATGGTAATGTCATGGTGAAACCCATTAATATGGATAATTAATAAGCAATAATAATTATAATTTTTAAAACTAGTGAAAAGTAAAAAATTCTGGAGTTTAGTTCACTGTTTTTCACCAATATTAGTTTTCTGATTTTAATAAATGTACCATGATTTTGTAAACTGTTAACATGAATATCTATCTTTGCAACACTTCCATAAATCTAATATTATAGTGAAATAAAAAGATTCTAATGTAAAAAAATACAGAAGACAAGTTTATTTTTTGAAAAAAGTATGGCCACTTTATTAGTCATCAGAGAAATACAAGTTATATCATAATGCAATGCTATCAAATATCCACCAGAATGAGTAAAATGAAAAAAAATTAAAAGACAATTTCAAGCATTGGCAATGATGTCCATCAATTGGAGCTCTCTTATAAGTTATCAAGAGTGTAAATCTATGCGATCACTTTGGAAAACTGACAAGCAGTATCAGTTTATTACTCAAGCTGAATGAATACATGCATATGCTATGATCTAACTATGAACTAACTGAATGTATACGTAGAAGCACCAGAAGACATGGACAGAAATGTCAATAGAAGCTCTATTTGTAAGATCTTAAACTGAAAACCACTCAAATTCTCTTTAACCATAGAAAAAGACTGTGGCATACCCTCTCAATAAAATACTATATAGCAATGCAAATTAATAAACTGTAAAGCTCAAAACCAGGCAGAACAAATCTACAGTGCTATAGGTCAGGATATTGATTAGCCTTGGGAAGGGTAATTACCGAAAGGAACAAGAGGGGGCTTTGGGGATGCTCATAGTTTTCTATTTCTTAATCTGAATTCTGACTACACAGGTGTGATCATTTCATAAAATTTCACTTATAATTTCTGTACTTTTCTGTATATTTCTTATATTCCAGTAAAAATTCAAAAGCCCAACCTAAAGCAATGGATTAAATTTGGGAAGGAGGCTAGAGCTCTGTCTAGAGTAAAATTACTAGATTTATGTCTGGTATTTCCAAATCTTGGACTGCTAGAAATGAGAAGGACTAATTAGTCTGAAGTGTGTGATTTTCACTTAATAAGAGATGCCTGTTCTGCCTGTGTGGGGGTGCTCGGTGCTGAACCTTCCTGCCAATCCAGTGAAGCTGTTGTCGTACATTAGGGAACTGTAGATCTTCCCTTGGCCTTGGTGAACTGATAGGCTAGTCACTCTGCCAGGACTCAGGATCATCTTAGAGGTATTTACTCAGTGATTTTAAGAGAGTATGACTGGAAAAAAGATAGAGGCACTGATATCTTCATGCCTTTGGTGTGAAAGCTCTCTGGGCAAGTCATTCTACCTCTCAGGAACAAGGAGCTTCATTTAGTCACCTGTAGAATTAATGGACTAAAGGGAGAAAAGAAGGCTGTGTGATTCCAAGATGGGATCCTAAATTCTGATTTCTTTGCATCTTTTTCAGCATCATTGTCTCTCCTATAGAGTCAGTCAGTCTTACTTCCTGTCTCTTCTAGAGTCCCAGGAGGTTCTAATCTTGCAGTTTAATGCCTTACAACCAGCCATCCATAGACGAGTCAGAAGTGTTCTCCCACATGCAAATTGGCCATGCCACTCTCTGGCCTATAACCTTTCATGGATCTTCCACGTTATGGTTTAAGTGTGAAGGCTCATGTATTGAGGGCTTGATCCCCAATGCAGCAATGGTCAGAAGTGGGGCCTAGGAGGTGATTAAGACAAGAGGGCACTGGCCTCGGTCTACAGCTGAATGGGCCATTTGGAGGTGGGGTCTAGTTGGAGGAAGTAGCTCTCTGGGGACATGCCCCTGGGGACTACATCAGCTTCCTGGTCCCTTGCTTACTAGCTCTCTTTCTTTCTCCTCTTCTTGGCTGCCATGAAGTGAGCAACTTTCCTCCACCTTGTCCTTTCATCATGCTGTTTCTCCTTTGACACATACCGAAAAAACAATGGAGCCAGCTGACCATGAACTGAAACCTCTGAAATCATGAGCCAAAATAAGTATTTCCTTCCTTACATTGATTTATGTTATTTTGTCACAGTGAAAGAACGGCAATACACTACATCTTGGGTTTCAGTCCAAACTTGATTACAAAGCACAAAGCTCCATGATCCGGCACTGGTCTACTTCTGGCCTCCTTGCCACCTCATGGTCTGACCACACCAGGCATATCAGACTTTCCTAGACTGCAAGCAGTGTACTGAATGTGGAGGCCGAATCACACCTCTGTGCCATTAGCCTAAACACTTTTCCTAATTTGTCTATCTCTTGAATATTTATTTGTCTTTTAAAAGATATACCACTTCTGGGAAGCCTTCTCTGAGAGCCCCATTCCTTTCTCTCATTCTGATTTTGTACTTTTTTTCACTGCACATGTTACATAAATACTGCATGTATTCCTTATGTGTGTATCTTCCCTACTAAAAGTCCACATGCTTAAAAGCCTATCCATTTATATCCCCAGTTCTTATAGTGGCATTTGATATGGGTAAGTTCTTAATATGGTTTTGATAAATAGACCCCTAAAAGTGTAAATCTATGTATTGTTATTAACTGTATTTTTCAGGAGACTTTCTTATCATTATTATTATGTACACACATTATTTAGCCAACTCTAATAACATGCATAAAACTCTATGGCTGCTTTAGGAATTATGCTACTCACATGATCTTTATACTAGGGAGTCTGGTAGAATGGCCTCTCTGAAGGCCCCAGACCCACACACAAATGAACACAGATGTGTCCAAGAAAAGGAAGAATATATAAATAGATCTCCTCCTCCTCCTCTTTCTCCTCCTCCTTCTCTCTCCTCCTTCTAAAGTACTAGGGATCAAACTTAGAGCCTTGCACATGCTAAGCAAGTGTTCTGCCGCTGATCCTGAGCTACATTCCCAGGCTTCACTTTTTTTGTACACAGGGTCTTGCTCAATTGCTCAGGCTGGCCTGGAAATTATGATCCTCCAGTTTCCACCTCCCAAATAGCTGGAGTTATAGGCATATGCCTCCACACCCAGCAAAAAATCTTCTTGATATTTACTTCTATAAGCCTCTTAAAAATTGCATTTATGCCTTTTATAATACAGTTAATAGTATAATCGACTATATATGTAAGTTATAAATAAATAAATAAATACATATTGTGGGATAGTGCTTAAAATTTTTTGACTGATAACGTACGTGATGAAAAATGTTTGGCAACACTGTGGTAAAGAACACATGGGGCTCCATGTCCCTGTACTTTACCAGCCAAGTTACAAGGAGAGTATTTCTTAATTTGGTAACATTTCTCTGGTGGGTAAAGTGCCTGAGCTCCATTCTAATCTCCCATGTTTCCTTTACCTGTCTCCCAATTACTAGTAGCAGCAGTACTAGTTGCACATATGGAGTGCTTCTTTGTGACCCATGCTATCTATGCTAAACATCTCTGTTCTTTATCTCATTTAACTTTCACAGCAACTCTATGAGACAGGTTTTATTATCCCTGATCTACAAATAAGGAAGCTAGAGTGAAACAGTGCCCAAGTTCCCAATTCTCCAAGTGGTGGAGTCAGGACTCAGGCTTACCCGTGTAAGAGGTCCTTGAACAAGTGGGGGGAGTTGGAGGGAATTTCTAGATTCAAACACAGACTCTGTCACTTATTAGGAGATCTGTGCAATGTACAGTGTCTACTTAGAGACAACTGATGCATTGATTTATATGTAGCTCAAATCTGTAATGGGCCTCCCAGCAAGACACAAATAGAAGAGGATGCATATGAGATACTGCTTTTCTGAAGGAGGTTACATGCCTCGCAGTACCAATGGGAAACTGCTCTGATAAACAATACAATTCTTCACCATCACTACTGCTGCCAACTCTCTCATCATGGAAAAATGGCCAAAGTCATCAAGCAGTAAGTACATCAGTGTTTAAAATGAGTCTCAAATAAAAAGTGCAGTAAACCAGTGTGTCTTGCCTTCTGATGGCATAATCTCAGCAGATTGTTTATTTAAAGCTAGCCACTGAAAGAAGGCAGAGAGCAGTGAAAGATTTTCCAAGCCAGGCAGTGAAACAAACACCAGAGCAGCAAAGGATGGCTCTACTACTGCTTCTCTAGGGACTCAGCAATGGTCCTGGGTGTTGCTTTCCATGACCCCATGCACCCCTCCATGCCCCCAAGACTTCCCTGTGGATCCTGATCCTCAGAAACACACTATACAAGGCTTGCGCTCCTGCCTAATATCTGCATGTGTCTTGCACATTGTCAGGAAGCTGTCCTATTCCCCAGCTGCCTGTTAGTTATTGCATGCCACTTCCCCCACTCCACTCCCTTAGTGGGGAGAGAGAAAGGTGGTGATTCCAGGGTTGTGTTGATGAAACAGCAGCTTGGAGAAGGTAATCCCCTGGTGGAAATAACAATGAAGCTCAAGTTTGGTGTCTGTCTACATACATCTCTACACCACTGTGTTCAGAAACTGCCTTGGATGCCAGTGGAGTGTCAGGTTCATAGTGTGTTTGAGGAGCTTAGCTAAATCTTAGTCATCTCTTTCCTTCCCAGTTCACTTTAAGCATTGCGGTCTGGCTAGAGGTGGAGCAGCTGCTTCCCAGGCACTCAAGTATGGGCTGGTTTATTTCCAGAGCACAGGGTGGAAGCTGGATGACCCATCTAAGGTACCCTGTCCTGCTTGCAGGAGAGTTAAAGTAGCATCCAGTTTCCACTGAGAGGATCCCAGACTGAGTGACTGCAGAAAAACCTGGAATAAACACAGATTACCAAAGTAATAGAAGTAAAGTAGATTACCAAAGTAAAGAACTAGCATGGGTGATGAAAATGATGATGGTGGTGATGGCAAGAGAATGATAATACTAACAGTAGCTAGCATTTACTGAAACTTGACTATAAGTCAGGGACTATGGTAAGCATTTACATGCATTAGCTCATTTAACCTAACCTAGCATTATTGCTATCACATTTATACATTTGTAGAAATAGAGGCACAGTGTATTAGCTCAGTTATCCTAAGTGTACAGCTTGAAGGCAAAAGAGCTCGAAGTCCAATGTCTGAATTTAAGGATATTCTTTTAAATAGAAGAAATGTCTTTTTCTAACTGAAACCTGACCTAATACCCAAATGCCTAGATGCCAGTCTTTGAAACAGGTGAAACCAGAAATTCTTCAGGTTAGAGTTGAGAATGGCAAGAGGAGAGGATGCTGAAGGCCCATGCCCTTAGTCATCCCTGGTCAGGAAGGGGAGCTTCTACAGAGCTTCTGTGAATAAAAACCACTGCTCCCTATCATCACCACCACCTTACTTTTAAAAATAATTTTAGAATGAATATGACATTCAGACACCAATGTCCATACAGTAAGAAAGATGTATCACTGCTGCATAAAACCATATGGATAAGTTTTGCAGATATACTGTTGATTCAAAGGGCTAGATATAAAAAATACCTAATGTTTATTTTCATTTACAGAAACTTTAGAAACTGGCAAACCCTATCTATGGTGTCAGAGGAACAAGAGTGACTGACAGTTTTTGGAAGCATCTCTCATTTTAAGAAGTAAGGCAACAAAGGTCTAGTAGAGGAAATTACTTGATATCTGATCTCTTGTCAAATGGAATTCATAGTTCCCATCTCCTAGAGCAGTGGTGGTGAACTTATGGCACACATTACTTGTTTTTCTTTTAAGACAAAAGATGTTAATGTACGAATTGCTTTTTCTAAACTGAAACCTCAGTATTCAGGTTTAACTGCAGTGTTGGCACTCTGCAATAAATAAGTGGGTTCTGGCTTGCAGTTTGGGCACTCATCTCTAAAAAGTTCACCATCACTGTCCTAGTGCATTTTTTACAATTATGCAGTTCATTGCAAATACACATTGAAATCCTACAGTGTGCCAGGCTCTTTTTCCGACACTGACTATAGAGTAGTAAATAAGAAAGATATGCTCATGCTCTCCTGCTGTCTATATTCTAGTCGGGGATTGTGTGTATCCCTGAGAAAATGAATAAATAAATGAACTAGGCAATGAAGAAAATTCCAGTGATAAGCAATATGTAGAGAATTAAAATAGAATGAAACAAGTAGCTGAGTGGCTACCTCAGATTAGATGGTTAGAAAAGGTATCTCTGAAGAGGTAACTTCAAAGAGGGATAACAAGTGGCCATTCACATGACAAGGCAGAGATAGGGAGATTTTACAGCAATAAAAGGGAAAAGGTGCTAAGGTGAAAAGGAACTCCTCTCTTTTGAGGAGCAGCACTTGGCCAGCAAGGTAGAGTAGACCAGAGAGAGAGCACAAAGTGAAACCAGAGTGGTAGAACGGCACCTAAACTGTGGGAAGAAGCTGGATTGGATTTTGTGTGAGGTTGAGGAGGAAAGTTACCAACTTTGAGTAGAAGGGAATTGTGACCTGACCTGACTGTGCTTTGAGAAAGTCACCATGCCTGGTGAGAAGAGAATCTATTAGGGCACAGCAAGCGTGGAAGCAGGGAGACCTGTTAGAAAACTTGTGCCTGAATCCAAGCAAGAGATAACAGTGGCATGAACAAGAAAAAACAAGAATTTGTTTATCAGTATGGTATGGAGTAATGGAGAAAGGGACTCCAGGACAGCTCCAAAACTTCGGCTTTGAACAAATTAATGAACCTTGGTGTTGAGTTAGTTAATGAATGTGGAACTCTAGGAAAGAGCAAGTTTGAAGTGGAAAGATGAAGCAAGGAGACCCAATCTGCCAAATTCATGACACTCATTAGATCTGCATGAGAAGTTGAGTATCTGGTAGATAAAGGGGATCTAGATATGAAGGAAGACTAAAAAGTAGTACAATGTGATATGTACAAGTGCCAACTCTCCATGGTGAGTGCAGTTGTTATGTATTACAAACATGTACTAATAAAAAAATAAATAAATAAGATAAGGAAATGGAAAAGGAAAAATTAAATGGCATTCAGGAGAAAGGTTAAGATTAGGATTAATTTTAGATCATGGGCAATTAAAACCATGGAGCCAAATGAGGTCACCTGGATGAAGAAAGGAGCTAGAGAAGCTGAACAGAGGCTTGGGAAATTCTGACATCAAAAAAGAGACTAGAAAGAGCCAACAGAGGACTTGAAGGGTTGGCAAGAGATATAGAAAGGAACCAGAGGAGTGTGACTTCACAGCGTCTAAGAGAAAAAGAATGTTTCTAGAAGATGAGAATAATGACCCATGGTAGGTCCTTCTAACGGGCTGATAAGATGGGAATAGAGAAGGTATGTGGCAGCAGGACAAGGACATGTTCAGTGGAATGGAGTGGGGACAGAGGCCTGGTTGCAGGGGATGGAAGAGCAAATGTGACCCTTTCAAGAAGACTGTCTATGGACAAGATCAGAGAAAGTAGGTGGTAAGCTAGAGGAAGATAAAAATCAAGTTATTGATTCCAATTTTCATTGCTTTTAACTGGAGACTTGTTCTTGCTTCTTATGATTATGGAACTAATCCAACAGAGCAGGAAGTAATGGAGGTATAGGAGACAAAAAAAATAATTGCGGGAGGTTCTTGAGAAGACAGGAATGAGTACAATCTAGAGTGCAAGTAGATTTTCCTTAATAGAAAAGTATTACTTTGGAGCCCCTTAAAAACATTCACACTGTGCAGAACTATTCCAAGCATCCCTGGCTCTAATAGTTTCTTCCCAGTAATTATGGCAACAAAAGGAAAAATATTTTAGAAACCCGCATACTTTCAAACACTCCATGAAAGCACAACACTACTCCACTGAGAACTAAACATTTCCTATCTGGTCCCTCTTCCCTGCCTGCCCCAACCCTGGGGATCCAAGATCCTAGCCAGATAAAAGGATTCTTGACCTGAGGAAGGAACATGAGCATCTGACAAAAAGTGATACATCCAAATTCTGGGGACTCTGGGACCAGAACCAGGAGCCAAAATGGTCCAGTGGTTAAACTGCTCAAAAGGCTTTCTGAGAACACTACAACTTCCCAGTTGGAGTAGCTTCCACTGGCCTTCAAGATTGAATATCCCAGCCAGGCCTGGTAGTGCACACTTGTAATACTAGCACTCAGTAGGCTGAGGCAGGAGGATCGTTACCAGTTTGAGGCCAACCTGAACTACACAATGAGACCTTGTCTTAAAAACAAACAAAACCAAAAATTGAACAGCTCATGGTTCCACTGTGTGACAGAAGCCTGTAGGTTCCATAAGAACAGCTAGAAAGCTGTATAAAATGCAAAATAATAGAAGCTATTTGAAACCATCAATAGCAACTAGGACTTGAGGGACAAGATTGTAAAGAGGAGGTAAGCTTCTTTCTGTTCCTCCCTTTGGGATATTTGCTGAATCTTAAGTTATCAGTGCAAGAGGCTAAAAGCCCAACAGAAAGTGTTTGAAGAGCTCAGCAGAGGATTAGTAGTGTCCCCATGCCTGGTACTCAAAAATTGGAGTGGAGGGGCAGAGGGTTCTGATAAACACCTCAAGCTATGGCATAGAACCCCTGGAGGGCTGCATCTTCTGTGTGGAGTTGAGACAGAAGAAAAGCCAGCCTGAGGGCTTCACCTCAGCTAAGTGTGAATTAGATTGAATAACTCTAACTGCCTGCATTTGTGTACACCAAATGGACCTTGTATACCAAGACACAAGACAAGAGGAAAAACAGACAATAGGAACCAATCCACAGGTATTATGCATGATAAATTGTCAGACATAGACTTGCAAAAAATGGATTCAGCCTTCCAAGAAAGTAAGTGACCAGCTGGAGAACTTCACCACAGAGTCAAAATTAGAAATTAAAATTGAAAGTATATTCTGGAATTCAAAGCTCCAACAATGGAAAGGCCTCACTAATCTTTGACAGTATTTCCTCAATGTCTATGTTTGGTCAGGGGTGCCCAGTGCAGGTGGAGGGAAAGGAAGGAAGATAGGAATGGAAAGGAAGGGAAGGGAAAGGAAAGAAAAGGAAGAGAAGAAAAGGGAATAAGAAAATCGGTCCATAATTACAAGGAACTCCAAATCCTGGCTTTCTCCTCTGCCCTTCAAATATTGGATTAGAATACCCCAATCATGTGTCTTGAGCTTGAGCAATGGTTTTGAAATGTATGTTCACAAAAAATAATAATAATCTAGGGATCCTTGGACATGACAGGTGCTGGGAAGCAGACAAGAGGCTCAAAGGCTTACTTCCTCCCACCTGGCTGGCATCAGCTGCCCTATAGTAAGTTCTAAGTCCTTTATAGCTAATGCAAATCCCCTTTCTACCATCTCCATGAGCAGGCACCTAACTTTGCGTGGAATCCTGTTGAGGCTGGGCAGCCCACCAGTTTGCAAGGCAGCTCTTTTCTCTTTCTTCTAGAAACTACCTACAAACATCTCCCTGAGGCCTGTGACCTCAAATAGCCAAACCCCTACCCTGTTTTCACTGCTCTCTGGGATATAGTCCTGCCTATCTCTCTAGTCCATCTCTTTCCAGTTCAGACACACCAGATGTTCTCTAGGTCCTCACCAACCAGGCTCCTATCTCCAAGGTCTTGCCTTTGCACTCTTTTCATGTACAACGCTCTTACCCACCCACCCTGAGCTCACATAAATCCTACTCAGCCTTTGGTCCTAGTTATCATGCTATATTTTGGGGAAGTTAGGGATTAACTTTTCTCCACTGACATTTTACATTAAATGTCTCTCTTATGTTTTCAGTGGTTCATTGTAGCTCCTCCCATTGTGACAAGTGCCAGCTTGGATTGTAGCTTCCCAATTGCTCCTTTGTCTGTAGCTGTGTGTAGGCAAAGATCTCTGCCAGCTTTAGTCATGTGAATGCAGAGTCTTTGGAGTGCCTGGTGAATTCCAGGACTGTAATAACAACATATTAATGAGAGAATGGTGAAGCAGTTACCACTATTTCTTTATTGAAGTACAGAATTGAGAGTTCAGAGGCCTGCAATGGCTTCCAAGTCTGTTACTAAATCTGGAATATCAGTGACAAGAAAATCCTTCCCTTCCTCCAGCCACTTTTGCTGTTTCTGAAAGGAAAGCATCAGCCCTTCCAGCTGCCCTTTCTGTCTTTTTGCTGCCAGGGAGCTCTAAAATCACCCCTGCAGTGGGTTCAGGGACACCCAGAGCCTATGCCACATGACTGTGTTGACAGTGGGGGCTGATCAGCCTCTCACTGTGAGTCCACTGTCTTTCCCAGGCAACTTTCGGGAATGTTCTGAGGAAATGCAAACTCCACTCTTCAGTAACAGGGATGCTGTGTAAAATAGGGTCTGGGGAGTTGCCTGGGGATACACTCCTGAAGCCAAGTTCCAGATAAATAAGGCCTCAGTTCTCTCTTCCCAAGGAGAGGCTTAAAGTCTTACAGGCATAGCCACTGGTTCCAAGAACAGCATTTCCAACTCCTGTGGGATTTCATTTCATCTGTGCTTGGCCTCATAGTGACCTAAACAAGTTTAGAATAAGTCACCTGCTTTCAGGCCTAGGACTCTAAATAGGCATAGTAGTGTGGTGAATGGAAGAACCTCACCTTGAGAGACATGAGGCCCAAGTTCTACAAGTGCCTCTGCCAATAACTAACCCATAATGCAATCCTGAGGATGATCCTGCTCCTCTCTCAGCCTCTGTTTTCAAACCTATGAAATGAAGGTCCTTATCAAAGAATGGTCTTCTTCCTCTGCCATTCTCAAATTCTTCAATAAATTTGACTGTGGTCCTTGACCACCTAGAGGAATCCTGACAGTAAGAATACTTCCATCTCACTTTGCATTGCACTTATTTTACATTGTTCTTTAACTTACATTTGAATTGAGCCCCCAAACAAACCTGTAAGATCAACTAGGGGACACATAGAATAAGGTATTTAATTTATGTTTCTCAGAGGGATATAAAACATTTGGGTCACAAGCTTTTAAGACAGAGTCACAGAACATAAAATTATATTTAATAAGTATAGTGCCCTAAAAATATCCTTTGCTGAGACGGATTGATGACATTAAAAGAGCAACAGTTTAAAGATCAGAAAGGCAGATGCTGGTCCCTGCTCTATCCCAACCTCAATCAAGTGGCCTTGAGCAAAACACTCCTCACTTGACCTCGGTCTTACCATCTTTGCAGTATCATCTCTAAGTTATGCTTGGCACTGCTGTTCTTAAAACTCAGAATAAATCTTCCTAAAGCTGTGTGGAGGTTTCCCGTAGGTTTGGGTGAGGTTTTGTTTGTTTTTCTTTGTTCTATTATTTGATTATCCTGCTACTGCTAGTACAGTCCACACTAAAGGCAGACAATATGCCAGGAAATATTCCCACCATCCAGGCCAGATGCCCACATCTCAGTAAGTGGGGCAGGTGCTCACTTCTAGTAAAATGTCAGGAGGCCACTGCTGAGCAGGGATTATGGAGGGTTCAAAGCCCCTATTACTCGACCTGAAATCAGACAGTACGTTCAACATTATATCCCACTCACCTCTCCTGACTGACTGGCTGCAATTCCACCTTCCAAACCAGAGATGGACCTGATATAGTCTGATATCTGGATGGTATCTCCCCAAATATGTATGAAGAAAGTCATCATTTATTACCCCACTTCCAAAGCCACATGAGTGGAAAATAAGACCCCCGGATATGTGTGTTTTTGAGGTTAAGCCTGCCAGATCCTGAGATTCACAAGCTTTAAATGAGGATACTGACAAGTGAGGCCAAACAATTTCTCCTGCAGCCTACACCCAGCAAGTGAAAAATCATTGTCAGGATCACTGGCAAAGGAGATATTTTTAAAAGGGGGAGGTAGAGCAGCCTGCACCCACCAGACCACACAGACTGGATGCATCAGCGCACAGCATCTGAATCCACACAGCAGAGGCACCAGGGGGAACATAAAGGCCATGGTTATGAGCCCCAGAAGATAGAACAGAAATAAACAACAGAGAGGGCCTTTCTGATGCTCCTCAATGAAAATTGAAGCACATTGGGAAGGTGAAGAAAAACTCTTCAAGACTGGACCAGTCTGTCCATCCTGCCGCCCCTGGCCCAGAGGAAAGGGCTTCTGAGCCACTGTCTCACTGCTCCCAGCTCAGAGGAGGTGAGCCATTCGGGCACAAACAGCACCCCACCCCCAGGTCAAAATGAGAACACATGTAAACAAGTCTCAAAACCAGACTTCCAGATCACCTACAGAAACCCCAATGGGAAATGAGATAGAACACTCTGATACTCAACTACCTGGACCCACTGAACTGGCAACAAAAGGGGATCTGGAAAAAAATGAAATCAGAAATAATTTCTCAGATAACAGGAGAAATTGTGCTCCTAGTGCAAGACATGATTAATAAATCTAGAGAGGAGCTCAGGAACGTGATGGAATCCCAACATAGGAAACAAATGGAATCCATAAAACAGATGCAAACAGATTTCCAGGAAATCAAAAACTCCATTGAAAGTCTACACAGCAGAATGAGCCAATGTGAGGACAGAATTTCAGATATAGAAGATAAGACTGCAATTAGTGACCAGGAAAAGAAAAATTGCCTCAAAATTGTAAGGGACCACTAGAAATCAGTCCAGTAGCTGCTATATGATGCAAAGAATAACATAAGACTGATTGGAGTCAACAAAAAAACAGGAAAGAGTTCAGATTCACAGAATTTCACAGAACTAATGGCAGAAAACTTCCCAAGCATGGCAAAAGAACTTGACATACACATAAGTGATCCATAAAGGACTCCAAATAGCCTTGATCAAGAAAAAAATATACACATAGGCATATAATTGTGAAGATTCCAGAAACTCAACAGAAGAACAAAGTTCTACAAGCAGTTAGAGAAAAGAAACAAATCACATACAAAGGAAAGCCCATCAGAATCACAGCAGACTTCTCAATGCAAACCATCAAGGCAAGAAGAGCTTGGAGTGACATATTCCAAGCCCTAAAAGAAAACAGCCTCCAACCCAGATTGATGTACCCTGAAAAACTATCTTTTAAAATTAATGGAGAAATAAGATACTTTCATGACATAGAGCACCTTAGGAAATTCATGAATACCAAACCAGCACTCCAAAAAATTTTAGACAATATCCTAGGAACAGAGAATGAGGATCACAACCCCAGGAAGCCCAGCAAAATGAACCCATTGGGCATGACAAGAAATTAAATGTAAAGGGGGAGAATCCAACAAAAAGAAAAAGTCATGACAAAGATAAGTCAATGCATATCAGTTATAACCATCAATGTTAATGGTCTCAATTCACCAATCAAAAGAAATAGACTGGCAGAATGGGTCAAGAAGCAAAAATCCAACAATATGCTGCATACAAGAAACACACTTAATTCAAAAGGAAACTTGTAGAGTGAAAGTTAAAGGGTGGGAAAAAAAAATACTCCATGCAATGGGAACTCAAAAAAAAGTAAGAGTAGCTATCCTCTTTGCAGATCAAGTAGATTTCAAACCAACACCAATTAAGAGAGACAAAGAAGGACACTACATCCCTGTAAAGGGAACAATCCAACAGGAAGAGATGACAATCAAAAATATCCATGCACCAAACACTAGTAAACCCAACTATATAAAACAAATACTGAAGGACATGAAAAGTCATATATGCACTAATACAATTGAAGTGGGGGACCTCAATACCCCACTGTCATAAAGAGATAGATTAACTAAACAAAAAATAACTAATAAAATACTAGAACTCAATTGAACTCTTGAACAAATGAACTTAACAGATGTTTACAGAGTGTTCCACCCCACAAAATCAGAATACACATTCTTTTCAGCTGCACATTGGTCCCTCTAAAAAATAGACCACATACTCACACATAGAAAATGTTTAAGTAAGTGCAAAGGAATTGAAGTTATCCCCTGTATATTATCAGACCATAGTGTGCTGAGATTGGAGATTCATAGCAAAAGAAAGCACAAAAATTTCATAAACACATGGAAATTGAAAAACATACTTCTGAAAAGCCAATGGGTCACAGAGAAAATTAAAGAAGAAATCAGACAGTTCCTTGAATTAGATGACAATGACAATACAACATATCAGAATATATGGGACACAATGAAAGCAGTCTTACGAGGGAAATTCATAGCAGTGAATACACGTGTTAGGAAAACAGAATGAGCCCAATTAAACAACCTGAGGCTGAACCTCAAGCTTCTAGAAAAGGAAGAGCAGGACAAACCCAAAGCTCATACAAGGGAGGAAATTTTAAAGATCAAAGCAGAAATCAGTGCAATGGAGCATAAGAGAAAAATGCAAAAAAATCAATGAAGTCAAGAGTTGGTTAGTCAAAAGAATAAACAAAATTGACAAACTCTTAGCAACCTTATCAGAAAAAGGAAAAAAAAGGCCCAAATCCATGCAATTAGATATGAACAGATACAAACAGTAAAATTACAACAGATCTAGCAGATATTCAGAGGATCATCAGTACCTACTTCAAGAACCTATATGTCAATAAGATGGAAAACACAGAAGAAATGGACAGATTCCTAGATATGTATGAAATACCAAAGTTGAACAAAGAAGACCTAAAAATTCTAAACAACCTAATATCAATCAATGAAATTGAAAATGTAATTAAAAACTTACCAACTAAGAAAATCCCTGGTCCTGATGGCTTCACTGCTGAATTCTACAAGATATTTAGAGAGGAAGTACTGCCACTACTGTTTAAACTCTTCCATGAAATTGAAAGGGAAGCAATGCTCCCAAAATCATTCCTGGAACCAAGCATCACCTTGATCCCCAAAGCAGAGAAAGACCCAACTGATAAAAGAGAACTATAGACCAATCTCACTAATGAACACAGATGCAAAAATCCTTAATAAGATACTGGCAAATAGAATGCAGAAGATCATCAAGAAGGTCATACATCCTGACCAAGTGGGGTGCATCCCAGGGATGCAGGGATGGTTCAACATACGCAAATCAATCAATGTAATACATTACATCAATAGAGCCAAGGACAAATCCATATGATTATCTCCATAGATGCAGAAAAAGCATTTGACAAAATCCAAAATTCATTTATGATAAAAACTCTACAAAAAAATTGAAATAGACAGTCTCTACCTCAATTTGATAAAAGCCATCTATGAAAAACCAACAGACAATATCATACTAAATGGTCAAAAGCTGAAATCTTTCACACTAAAATCAGGAACAAGACAAGGATGACAACTATCACCACTCTTGTTCAATATCGTTTTGGAAACATTAGCCATGGCAATTAAAGGAGAGAAAGAAATAAAAGGAATAAAGATAGGAAATGAAGAAGTCGAATTGTCATTATTTGCAGATGACATGATACTCTATATAGAAGACCCCAAGAATGCCACCAAAAGTCTTCTAGACTTAATAACCAAATTCTATAGAGTATCTGGACACAAGGTCAACACACAAAAATCAATAGCTTTCCTCTACACGAACAACAGGCTCACTGAGAAATAGAGCAAACAATTCCTTTCAAAATAGCATCTAAAAAAGCTGAAATGCCTACAAATCAACCTAAGGAAAGAAATCAAAGACCTTTTCCCTGAAAACTATAGCACTCTGAAAAGAGAGATTGAAGATGATATCAGAAAATGGGAAGACATGCCCTGCTCCTAGGTAGGAAGGATCAACATAGTGAAAATGACCATACTTCCAAAACTGCTACATAGATTCAATGCAATTCCAATTGAGATCCCAGCAGCATACTTCACGGCCCTTGAAAAAACAATCCAAAATTCATTGGAAACAAGAAGAGACCCAGAATAGCAAAAGCAATTGTAGGTAACAGAGACATGGCAGGGGGTATCACAATCCTCAACTTTCAACTATACTACAAAGCTACTGTGATAAAAACAGCATGGTACTGGCAGAGAAACAGACATGAAGAATAGTGGAACAGATTAGAAGATGCAGAAACAACTCCAGACGCACTCAGCCACCTCATCTTTGATAACGGAGCCAAACACTCTCACTGGAGGAAAGATAGCCTCTTTAATAAACAGTGCTAGAAAAATCAGGTTTCAACTTGTCAAAAATTAAAACTAGACCTATATCTTTCACCATGCACTAAACTAAAATCCAAATGGAGTAAAGATCTAAATATTAAAACAGAAATGCTGAATTAGCTGGAACAGAAGTTAGGTAGAACTCTTGAAGACATTGGTGTAGGAAAAGTTTTTGTGAACAAAACCTCAGTTTCCTGTGAACTAACACAATCAACAAGTGGGATCTCTTCTTCTTAAAAAGCTTCGGCACAGCAAGAGAAACCACCAGTAGTGTGAAGAAACAACCCACAATGTGGGAAAAAATCTTCACTTGCTCTTCCTTAGACAAAGGCCTACTGTCTCAATCTATAAAGAACTTAAAAAAATCAGTCCTCCCAAATTTAAAGACCCAATCCAAAAGTGGGCATCTGAAATGAACAGACATTTCTCAGACAAAGAAGTAGAAATAGCAAACAAACATATGAAAAAATGTTCAATATTACTGGTCTTTCAAGAGATGCAAATGAGAACAACACTGAGATTCTACCTCACCCCAGAAAGAATGGCTGCTATCATGAAATCAACCAATAACAAATGCTGGCAGGGCTGTGAGGAAAGAGGAACTCTGCAACACTGCTGGTAGGAGTGTACACTGGTGCAACCACTGTGGAAATCAGTATGGAGATACCTCAAAGAACTAAGACTGGAAGTCCATTTGACCCAGCTATTCCCCTGTTGGGTATCTTCCCCAAAGAATTAAAAAAATCATACCACAGTGATATATGTGCACCCATGTTCATAGCAGCACAATTTGTAATAGCTGAAACTTGGAAGCAGCCCAAATACCCATCAACTGGAAACTGGATAAAGAAAATGTTTTTTTTTAATAAAATGGAGTACTACTCAACCATAAAGAATGAGCAATTAGAGACATTTATAGCTAAATGGATGCACATTGAGGCAATACTCTTAAGTGAAATAAATAGGACACACATGTGTAAATACCAAATAGTTTCTCTGGTGTGAGAAACTGAAAGTGTAAATAAGGACTAAATGTATAATAGGTAATGTGAAATAGGAAGAAAAGGGGCAAAATGGGAGGAATAGGGGTAGGGGAAAGGAAAGAAGGGAATGGAATTAATATGAGAAAATGAAAAAATAGAAACAAAGTCCTTGTAAATAGGGAGGAATGGAGGGGTTGAAAGGAGGGCAGGGGAATGGGGAAAAATAAGAACCAAGAGAGATTATGTAAAGGTGTAAATTTCCAGTGATGAATGTTATTATATTGAATATGTAAAATGTACCAATGAATAGTTGATAATGCAAAATAAGAAGAAAAGTCCAAAGGGGTAGGGGAAGTGGGAGGGGTAGGGAAAAGGAAAGAAGGGAAAGGAAAAATTATGAGAAATGGAAAAAAGGAAACAAAGTCTTTGTAAATAGCGAAGGGTGGAGCAGGCAAAGGGAGGGCAGGGAATGGAGGAAAAGTAAGAACCAAGATACATCATGTAAAGGTACAAGTTCCCAATGATAAATGTAAATACATTGTATACCTAAAATGTACCAATAAAAGAAATTAAGGGGAAAAAAAAGTACACTGGACCGTCCTGGTTGGTAAGTTAGTGGGATCAGCACCTCTCATAGAAACCCAGACTTGAATAGGAGAGAGGACAGCTGGAACCTGCAGTAGAAACTTGCAGAGTTTAATCCTGCAGGAGGTCAGTGACCTCAACTTGGACCTTGTAGCCAGAAATCAGCCTGAATCTCAAAAGACTACAGCTGGCTTGTTGAGACTAATTGACTTAGACCTGCACACTGCTGCCCACATTGCCACCAGGACAACAGAGACATATCCTGAGGGAGACTTTTCTTTGTTTGTTTGTTTGTTTTCTTATATATATTTTCTTTTCTTACTCTCTCTATACCTTCTGGCTGTATATTTCTCTCACTCTTTGTTCCTATTCCCATCCCATTATGAATTTTTTCTCCCTCTCTGTCCTCTTCACTGTCACTCTTATAGGAAGTTGAATACAATTTCTAGCTTCCCTATTGTTGTCAGTTTGTTTTGTACTTGTCTCTGTTCTTTCATTCTGTCTTCTCCTCCTGTCTCCAACAGATCCCCACAATTTGTGTGATCTTCCCGTGTCCTCTAGCCTCACCTCTAACCTTTCCCTCTCACTCTATCTCTCTATCCCTCCCTCCTCAACCCCTGCTAAATCCTTATACTGAAGAGGAGATTTGCCATATTGAAGGGTTTACTTACTACACACATATTTTGGACAGGCCCTAGATTTTGATCTAGCTCACACGGTTAAAGGTGACAGATTAACTGCTACCACAAATTGTCATTTTCTAAGCTGTGTTTGATGCTGATTGTGTCAATTGGGCTAAGATGTTGTGACTGATCTAATCAGTTGTGCTCCCTGGTATACTGAAAACAAGATTGACTAAGAGTCATTAGAGACTCAATCCTAAAAAGTCCAGCTATACCTGGAAGATATCTCTGAGCAATCACTCCATAGGGGTGCTAAATACCAGTAATAGAGATACTCAAAATAAGAAATATGGGAGTATCAGCCCAAGAATTTAAGCAAAAACCAGCTCCAACAACAGAATTAAAAATGAGAAGACACCTTGGCAAGACACAAACCCAGACTTCCAGCTCACCAAAGGCAAATTCTGGGGGAAATGAGGTGGAAAAATATGATAATCCTCCACCTGGACACCCTGAACTGATAGCACAGGAAGTAACAAAACAGATGAATGAGGCTCTAGAAAAATTCAAAACAGAAATAAATTCCCAGATAACTACAGAGATGGTGAGCAGAGTGAGGGACATGATTAGAGGCTCTGGAACAGAAACAGATTTAAAAAAATAGATAAGCTCAGAATCATGCTGGAAGCCATGAATGCCCATCATAAGAAAGAAATGGAAACCATGTTTGCCCAACATAGGAAACAAGTGGAACCCATGAAACAGATTCAAACAGATATTCAGGAGATTGAAAACTCCATCAAAAGTATTCACAGCAGATTGAGCAAATGTTAAGATAGAATGTCAGATATAGAAGACAGGATTGCAGATAGTGACCATGAAAACAGAGATTTCTTCAAAATAGTAAGGGACCATGAGAAACAAATCCAGCAGCTGTAAGATGATGCAAAGAAGAATAACATAAGACTGATAGGAGTCCACAAAAATGTAGGAGAAAGTATAAGTGACACCAAAACAACTGTTCACAGAAGTAATAGTAAAAAACTTCCCAGACAGAGGTAGAGAAATTGACATACAGATAAATGAGGCATATAGAACTCCAACTAGGCATGATCATAAAAAAAGATACACCTAGATATATAATAGTCAAGATCCCAGAAATGCAACAGAAGAACAAAATCAAACAAGAAGTTGGAGAAAAGAAACAAATCACATACAAAGGAAAGCCCATCAGAATCACAGCAGACTTCTCAGCGCAAACCCTCAAGTTAAGGAGAGCCTGGAGTGAAGTATTTCAAGCCTTAAAAGAAAATAACTTCCAATCTAGACTGTTGTATCCTGCAGAATTATCTTTCAAAATAGATGGAGAGATTAGATACTTCCATGACAAAAAAACACCTGAGAAATTTCATGAACACCAAACCAGCACTACAAGCAATTATAAACAATACCCTAGAAAAAGACAATGAAGGTCACAACTCCAGGAAGCCCAACAGAGTGAAGCCACCAGGCAAGGCAAGAAACTAAAAGGAAAGGGGGAAAATAAAAAACAAAAGAGCCAACAATAGTAAAACATCATCACAAGGATGAGTCAATATTTATCAATTATAACCATCAGTGTTAATGTCTTCAATTCACCAATCAAAAGAAATACACTGGCAGAATGGATTAAGAAGCAAAATCCAACAATATGCTCTATACAAGAAGCACACCTAATTCAAAAAGACATTCATAGACTGAAAGTAAAAGGATGGAAAACAGTTCTCCATGTGACAGGAACCCAGAAAAAAGCAGGGGTAGCAATCTTATTAGCAGAAAAAAATAGATTGCAAACCAAAACTAAGAGAGACAAACATGGTCACTATATACTTGTGAAGGGAACAATCCAAGAGGAAGAGATGACAATCATAAGTATATATGCACCAAATACAAATGCCCCCAACTATACAAAACAAATAGTAATGGACATGAAAAATCAAATAAGCACTAATACAATTGTAGTGGGGGACCTCAGTAACCCACTATCACAAATAGATCAAGACAAAAAATCAACAACAAAATTCTAGAACTGAACCAAGCTTTTGAACAGATGGACTTAATAGACGTCTAGAGAGTGTTCCACCCCACAAAATCAGAATACACATTCTTTTCAGCTGCACATGGGTCATTCTCCAAAATAGACCACATGCTAGCTCATAGAGCATGTTTAAGTAAATGCAAAAGAACTGAAGTTACCCCCTGTATATTATCAGACCATAATGCAATAAAATTGAAGATCAATAGCATAAGAAACTACAAAACCCCCACAAACACATGGACATTGAATAACACTCTCCTGAACAACCAATGGATCACAGAGGAAACTGAAAAAGAATTTAGACAGTTTCTACAAGTAAATGATAATGCCAGTATAACATACAGGAATCTATGGGGCACAGTGAAAGCAGTTCTATGAGGGAAATTCATAGCAGTGAATGCCCATATTAGGAAAACAGAGAGAGTTCAAATAAACAACCTAATTCTGAGCCTCAAGCTCCTAGAAAAAGAAGAGCATGACAAACCCAAAGCTCATACAAGAGAGGAAATTATAAAGATCAGACCAGAAATCAATGCAATGGAGACTAAGAGAATGATACAAAAAATCAGTGAATTGAAGAGTTGGTTTTTTGAAAGAATAAATAAAATCAATAAACCCTTAGCCAACTTTATCAAAAAAAAAGGAAAGAAAAGGCTCAAATCCATGCAATTAAGAATGAAAAAGGTGAAGTCACAACAGATCCAGCCAAAATCCAGAAGACCATAAATACCTACTTCAAGTACCTGTACTCTAATAAAATGGAAAACACAGAAGAAAGGGATAGATTCCTAGACACATACAAATTGCCAAAGTTAAATGAAGAAGACATAAAAATTCTAAACTCTGCAATTACAACCAGTGAAATTGAAAATGTAATTAAAAATTTACCAACAAAGAAAAGCACAGGTCCTGATAGCTTCACTGCTGAATTCTACAAGACTTTTAGAGAAGAACTATCCCCATGACTCTTTAAACTCTTCAGTGAAATTGAAAGAAAAGCAATATTTCCAAATTCATTCCTGGAAGCAAGTGTTACTTTGATTCCAAAACCAGGAAAAGACCCAACCAAAAAAGAGAATTACAGGCCAATCTTCCTAATGAACATAGATGCAAAAACCTCAACAAGATACTGGCAAACAGAATACAGAGGTTCATCAAGCAGATCAAACACCCTGACCAAGTTGGATGGATTTATCCCAGGGATGCAAGGATGGTTCAACATATGTAAAACAACTAATGTAATACACTATATCAATAGAGCCAAGGGCAAAAAACATATGATCATCTAAATAGATGGAGAAAGATCATTCGACAAAATCCAACACCCATTCATGATAAAAACCCTACAGAAAATTGGAATAGAAGGTCTTTATCTCAACCCGATTAAGGCTATCTATGAAAAACCAACAGCCAACATCATAGTAAATGGTCAAAAACTGAAATCCTTCACACTAAAATCAGGAATAAGACAAAGATTTCCACTATCACCAGTCCTGTTCAATATAGTTCTGGAAACATTAGCCACAGCAATTAGACAAGAGAAAGAAATAAAAGGAATAAAGATAGGAAAGGAAGAAGTTAAACTGTCATTATTTGCTAATGATATGATACTTTACATAGAAGACCCAAAAAACTCTGCCAAAAGACTTCTAGACCTAATTGACAGTTTCACTAGAGTAGCTGGACACAAGGTCAACACTCAAAAAACAATATCCTTCTTGTACACAAATAACAGACTCACTGAGAGAGAAATTAGGAAAACAAATCTTTTCACAATAGCATCCCCCAAAAATGAAATACCTAGGAGTCAATCTAACAAAGGAAGCAAAAGACCTCTACACTGAAAACTACAGCACTCTGAAAAAAGAGATCGAAGTGGATATAAGAAAATGGAAAGACATCCATTGCTCAATATAGTGAACCAATATAGTGAAAATGGCCATACTTCCAAAACTGCTATATAGATTTAATGCAATTCTGATTGAAATTCCAACAATATATTTCACAGAACTACAGAAAACAATCAAAAAATTAATTTGGAACAAGAAGAGACCTAGAATAGCAAAAGCAATTCTAGGCAACAGAGACATGGCAGGGGGTATCACAATCCCCAACTTGAAACTACACTACACAGCTACTGTGATAAAAGCAGCATGGTACTGGCAAAGAAACAGACCCGAGAATCAGTGGAATAGATTAGAAGATCCAGAAACAATTCCAGTCATACTCAGCCACCTCACCTTTGACAAAGGAGCCAACCATCCTCACTGGAGGAAAGATAGCCTCTTTAATAATTGTTGTTGGAAAAACTGGATTTCAACCTGCCAAAGATTAAAACTAGACCCATACCCATCACCATGCACTAAACTAAGATCAAAATGGATTAAAGGTCTAAATATTAAAACAGAAAAACTAAACTTGCTGGATAATAAGTTAGGTAAAATTCTTGAAGACATTGGCATAGGAAAAGACTTAATGAACAAATCCTCAGTAGCATGGGAACTATCACAAAGAATCAACAACTGGGATCTCATCTTATTAAAAAGCATCTGCACTGCAAGAGAAACTACCAACAGAGCTAAGAGACAACCTACAATGTGGAAAAAAAATTTTTGCAGCTATACCTCAGACAAAGAACTACTATCAAGAATATACAAACAACTTAGAAAAATCAGACCCCCCAAATCTAAAGACCCAGTTCAAAAATGGGCATCTGAAATGAACAGACATTTCTCAGACAAAGAAGTGAAAGCAAATAAACATATGAAAAAACGTTCAACATCACTGGTCATTTGAGAGATGCAGATGAAAACAACACTGAGATTCCACCTCACCCCAGAAAGAATGGCTGCTATCAAGAAATCAACCAATAACAAATGTTGGAGTGGTTGTGGGTAGAAAGGAACCCTTTCCATTGTTGGGGGGGTGTAGACTGGTGCAACCGCTGTGCAAATCAGAATGGAGATACCTCAAAGAACCAGGACTAGCGGTCCCATTTGACCCAGCTATTCCCCTGCTGTGTATCTTCCCAAAAGAATTAAAAGAATCATACCACAGCTATATATGTACACTCATGTTTATAGTGGCACAGTTCATAATAGCAAAAGTTTGGAAACAGCCCCAGTGCTGATCAAGTGGAAACTGGATAAAGAAGATGTGGGGTTTTTTTATAAAATGGAGTACTGCTCAGCCATAAAGAATAAGAAACTAGAGACATTTACAGCTAAATGGATGCACATTGAGGACATACTCCTAAGTGAAATAAATAGGACACACATGTGTAAATACAGAGTAGTTTCTCTGGTGTGAGAAACTGAAAGTGTAAATAATGACTAAAATGAATAACTGATAATGTGAAATAGGAAGAAAAGGTCCAAAGTGGTAGGGGAAGTGGGAGGGGTAGGGGAAAGAAAAGAAGGGAAAGGAAAAATTTTGAGAAAAGGAAAAAATGGAAACAAAGTCTTTGTAAATAGGGAAGGGTGGAGGGTGTGAAAGGAGGACAGAAAGTGGGGAAAAAACATGAACCAAGATATATCATGGAAAGATACAAGTACCCAATGTATTATATACCTAAAATGTACCAATAAAAGAATCGGGGGGGGGGGGGCTTGATTGGAAAGAAGTTGGAAGAAATAATAAGTCAGAAGAGTAAACAAGGAATAACTACAGAGAAAGAAAATAGGTATATGGAACACTCAAAATACCTAAAATGAATTTCTGAAGAGAATAATAGATTCAATGTCCAAATAAGTTTGAGCAATGCTACTTTGCCTCCCCTCTTGAGATTTATAGTCTGCAATAGCTATTAAAATCCTCATAAATTTTTGTGGTTGAAAACAAAACAAAATGATTTAAGTTTAACCCTGTCCTAAGCAAACTTTTTATCATAGAATCCAGTTTTCTTGCAATGCTTGTTAACATTCCTGAGATATAGTCAGAAAACTGGACTGAAAGAATCCAGTGTTTTGGACCAGAGAAAGGCAAAGGGTCCCTGTTTCCAAGAAGCTTACAAAAGAGTGGGACAGGACATCTAGGTGCTGAATTTAGTGAGACTAGAAAACAGCTGGTGATAATGCTAGAAGATCACTAATCTCCAGATCAGTGGTACAGACAGAAGGTGTCCAGCCTTCATCAGCTTACCTACAATATACAGACACCAGGCTGGGCCCAAGGTATGTGGGTAGGCCAGGCAGCTCGACCTCATCTCTGCAGCCTGACTTCTAGTGAGAAGAAAGAAAGACAAAAAATAAATGTACATTTAGGTAAATAGAAAATGCAAGTCATGAAGAGGATCTTAGGAAAAAATAAGCATGGTTTCTCTAATAAAGAAATGGAACATCTGTATGACCTAGAGACAACAGTCATGACCTCTCCAAGGAAGTGCTATTTAAGTTCCAACTTGATTGATGAAAAGCAAGCATGACACAACAGGGGGAAAGAATCAAAACACACTTCATTGAGTAAATTGAGAGTAAGGGCTGACAAGATCACAAATAGGGTTAGAGAGGGAGAAATGGGTGTTCTATTATTTCTTAATTTAAACAGTGTCACATGAGACTCTAGCATGAGATATTAACCTAAGGATGCATCAGCAAGCAAGCCAACAGGCTTTAGCTTTTCTAGAGCATTCTAAGGTAAAGATGCAGAAGTGGGTAGAGAATTCCACATGACATTCAATCTGGTGAGTCCCTGGAATAAAAAAAAAAAAAAAAAACCAAGATTATTTTCACATAAGAGCAATACTACGAAAAAAAAAGTAGGGTAATACGATGGGGGGTAGGAACATGATGAAGATACAGTGTTAGAAGTTGATCTAAGAAGACTTCTCTGAGCATTTCATAGTTGAACTGAGATCTAAATGACAAAAAGGAGAGGACTGTATAAAATTGACTGGAAAACATTATCTCTGAGAGAAGAGGTGGCAGAGCCCTTTGCTGGGGAAGGAGCCCATGTTCCAGGAACCCACAGAAGATTTCCAAGTGAAGGGGCAAGCATGACAAATGACAGAGAGGGAAGAAATTTAGAGTTTAGTGACATTTAGCTAAAATAAAGCCCTCAAGAATGGTTGTAGAGTGTAAAGAGTTTGGAAAAGTAACTGTGTCCATGTTGCAGAGGAATTGGAATGTCAGAGTAAAAATTCTGAACTTATTTTTCAATATCATATACAAGACACTCTTTCCAAGCATAGCCCATTCTTGCTGGGATTATTAGCCACCAAAATTCTGGAGATGGTAAGGAACTCACACCGTTTGTGAATAGCTATCAATAAAACTTCAAGAAGGCTGATATAACAGAAATTGTTAGGCTGGGGATTTAGCTCAGTGATTTTGCCACATGCTGTGCAAGCACAAGGACCCGAGTTTGATGCCCGGAACCAAAAAGAAAGAAAGAAATTGTTTCTTCTCCCCCATACCTATTCTTAGTTCTTCAGTAATATTCCCACCAAATTTTAGGTTACAATGGGACTATATTTCCCAGGATTTTCTATAGGCAACCTCTGCCATGTGACTAACATCCTACCATTGAGATGTAAGCAAAAGTAGTAAAGTCAAATTCCGGTATTCTTAAGGGGAATATCCTTTCTTTCCCTCCTCCATGCTACTGTCTAAATTGTGGATGTAATGCTTAGCTTTCCATCCTGGATGAGGAGGACATGAGTTCCTTCTAGGAGTGGTGGACTGTGAGTTGAAGAAGCCTGGATCCCACTATGGAGACTCCATAATATCCATGAACTAATTGCTTCCATGGAAAATTTAAGCCACTCTTCCTTTGTATCTTTGTTATTCACAGCCAAAACTGGATGCTAACTGCTATGTCCACTTGTAACAAGTTGTAGCAATAAACACCAGTTATTAAATGTGAGTGAAAATATGTATTTTATAAAGATAGCTTTGAGTCCATTCTGTATATACGTTTATTTTCTAATGCAAATCTTTTTCAAACATCAGTATTTTAAAATATTTTCAAACCACAATTCACAACAGGTTTTAACATCACTTAGGTCGCGATCTTAAGGTAAAAAATTCCACATGAAATTCAGCTGTTCTCCAGATTAATTGGAACTGAGATACAATTTTAAGTCATGTGATTCCCATAAAAAAAGAATATGGCCTGTGGATTAATGTTGGCTTCTCATAAGGTTAAACATGATTTTCACCATTGACCGAACAATTCTACTACTAGGTATTTACCCGAATGAAATTATTTACCCAAATCATTTACCTGAATGAAAATATCATTTACCCGAATGAAAATATTTGTCCAAAGATTTGTACATGAATATTCAGAAAGCTTCAGTCAGGTAGCCAAAAACTAAATGGACCCCAGACAGATGTCCATCAACAGGAGAACAAATAAACAAATTGTGCTACACATAAAGGCAATTAAAAGGATATTTAATTTTGGTATACACAGACTGTGTGTGAATCTCAAACCACTATGACAGCAAGGGCAGCCAGGTATCAAGAGAAATGTAATTGTGTTGTATACCTACAATGTACCAATAAAAGAATTTAATACAAAAAAAAAAAAGAAGAAGAAGAAGAAGAACACAGAGAATGTTCCAGAAGAATTCAACCAGTCTATAGTAACAGAGAGCAAATCAACTATTGCCTGTGGCTGCAGGTGGATGTGGGAAGTAACAGCATAGGATCACAAAGGACCTTTCTAGGGTAATAAAGTTGTTCTATATTTTAACTAGAGAAGTAATTTAACAAATATATACCTTTATCTAAAATCTTCAAATTGAGCCACCCCCAGTGCCAAGGAGGAGGTGAGCCTTCCAGACCGACATACCACCATCCCCAGCACCAAAGAACAGAGCCCACCCAACACAGAGGAGGTGAGCCCTGTGGGCACAAACAACACACCACCACCACCACCACCCCCCGCTGAAGTGAGAAGACACATTAAAAAAAAAAACCCTCAAAACCAGACTTCCAGATCACCTAAAGCAACTCCAAAGGGAAATGAGATGGAACACTCTGATACTCAGCCACCTGAACTCCCTGAACTGGCTACAAAAGAGGATCCAGAAAAAATGAAATCAGAAATAATTTCTCAGATAACAGCAGAGATTGTGCCCATAGTGCAAGACATGATTAATAAATCTAGAAAGGACACAGATTAAAAAGAATAGAGGCGGCACGCGCCCGAGCGCGCGTCCCGTGAGGCGGGCCGGGACTCGCTGCTCTGACGCCCTTGGGCTGCCACGCTCTCCCTTCCGCTTCCGACGCGCTGTCCTCCGACCGGTGGATGTGCGACAATAATATGTCTGCTCCGATGCCAGCCATCGTGCCCACCGCCCGGAAAGCCACCGCCGCGGTTATTTTCCTTCATGGATTGGGAGATACTGTGCATGGATGGGCAGAAGCCTTTGCAGGTATCAGAAGTTCACATATCAAATATATCTGCCCACATGAGCCAGTTATGCCTGTAACATTAAATATGAACATGGCTATGCCTTCTTGGTTTGATATCATTGGGCTTTCACCAGATTCTCAGGAGGATGAATCTGGAATTAAACAGGCAGCAGAAAATGTAAAAGCTTTAATAGAGCAAGAGGTGAAGAATGGCAATCCTTCTAACAGAATTATTTGGGGAGGATTTTCTCAGGGAGGAGCTTTATCTTTATACACTGCTCTAACCACACAGCAGAAACTGGTGGGTGTCACTGCACTTAGTTGCTGGCTTCCACTTCGGTCTTCATTTCCACAGGGTCCTATCAGTGGTGTTAACAAAGTTATTTCTATTCTCCAGTGCCATAGAGTTTGAGACCCTTTAGTTCCCCTAATGTTTGGTTCCCTTACTGTTAAAAAACTAAAATCATTGGTAAATCCAGCCAATGTAACCTTCAAAACCTATGAAAGCATGATGCATAGTTCATGTCAACAGGAAATGATGGACGTCAAGCAATTCACTGATAAACTCCTACCTCCAATTGATTGATGACACTAAGAGGCCTTGTGTAGAAGTACGCCAGCAGCACTGTAGTAGAGTCTAAATTTTTTCCCATGCCCAATCTTAAAACTTCTAATGTTTCCAGTGTTAAAATGTTTTGCAAATACACATCAATGATATATAATAAATAATGTTTCCTTGTAGGAAATTTATGATCTTTTAAGTTTCTATACATGTATTTGTATAATGTGATGCAGAATATACCAGTATTAAAATAGGTGAGACAGGGCTGGGGATTTAGCTCAGTGGTTCCACAGCCTGCCTCGAAAGCGAAAGGTCCCGAGTTTGATCCCCAGTACCAAAAATCAAAAAATAGGTGAGACAGCTAGGTTCTTTTTCTCCAATATAATTCAGCAAAATAATAAAATACTGCAACAAAATTTTTTTATTACATCATTTCAAAATTACCAGTATGCTAATGATAATTTGTGCAGGTGAAATGAACAGTTTAGGTATAAATGATTTATGCATGCTGTGACTTAGTCTATGGATTTATTCCAAAATTACTTAGTCACCACTCAATGTCTGTAGTTTTCTATATATGTTCATTATACATAATGATTGTAATACATAAGAATTAGATGCTATTACATTCTTCTTTTTTGGGGGGGGGGGGTACCAGGGATCAAACTTGGGTCCTTGTGCTTGCAAGGCAGGCACTAGAACCACTGAGCTAAATCCCTGGCCCTTTTACATTATTCTTGATAATAGGGATAATACTTTTGTTGGTAAAGAGTAACATGGCTCTCTTCATTTAATGGCCCCTTTATTTAGGGGATCAGTTTTTCTTTTCCTTGATAGTATTTCTTTTTAATATTTTCTTTTCTCAAGAAAAAAGTGTTTCCTTTCATGATTATCCTTCATAACAGACCAAATATATTGCCTCCCTGCCATATACATCTACTGTCAATACATTCTATAATTTGACATTCTGAATTACAGACATATGGTACTTGAAATATATATAACTTTAAAAGAAACCAAACATTACTTTAACTTCTTATATTATATATTTCAAATAATTATACTTTAGTTCAAATTTTGACTTAGTTATTTAGAATTCAGATAATAAAATCTTATTTTTTCTGTAAGCAGTTGAATAATTACATCATATTCTGGTATATACAGAAATATTTAAGACTGATTTTAAAAGCTAATTTCTTATTGAGTCTCCTTGCTGCATTACTTTTTTGTACATATGTTTGAAACCAACTACTGTAGAAAACAATCCATTAGAAAAACTTGCTAGGGGCTGGTGATTTGGTTCAGTGGTTCTGTTGCCTGCCTCACAGGCTCAGGGTCCTGAGTTCAATCCCCGGTACCAAAAAAAGAAGAAAAATTTGCTTTATTTTTATCTGCCAATAGTCTTATTTGACATTTTCACTTCAAATTATTTTTTAAAATTAATCTTTTGTGCAAACACAAAAACAAAGCATTTGATTTTAAATAGTCAAAATTTCCAGATTAATAGTAAAAAATTATTTGAAAACAAATTTGGGGGTAATAAAGATTAATCAGAACACTATAAATATGGAAGAGTCACCATACAGTTTAAAATGTAGCAAAAATATATGCTTAATATTTCTGAACTATGTTAATTTCCTGCTGTATTTCTTTTCTTTTTTTTTTTTTTTTGGTACCAGGGATCAAACTTGGCTCCTTGTGCCTGCACAGTAGGCAGTGAAACCACTGAGCTAAATCCCCGGCCCTGCTGTATTTCAACTTATCAAAATAATGTTAGAATGCATCTTTTTTTTTTCTGGTGCCAGGGATCGAGCTCAGGACCTTGCACTTGCAAGGCAGGTGACGGCAACACTGAGCCAAATCCCCTGCAAGAATGCATCTTTATGGTGCTAATTGATCATGGAAATAATCTGGTAATGGACTAGGATGTGCATAATGAAGCCATATGTTTATTTGGATTTAAAAATTTTAAACAATCATTTACTATGTCATTCTGCTTTACCCTGAAGAACTGTAGACTTATTTCAGTTATACAAATCAGTAAGATTTTATTTATAGCAAAAAATACTCCATTGAAATGTTGTGCTATAATGTGGGACAATGTAAATGTTTTTCATGGTTACTATCAATGTGAAATAAAATATAATTCTGAAAAAAAAAAAAAGAATACAGGAGCTGAGGAAAGTCATGGAATCCCAAAGTAGGAAACAAATGGAATCCATAAAACAGATGCAAATAGATTTCCAGGAGATTAAAAACTCCACTGAAAGTTTACACAGCAGAATGAGCCAATGTGAGGACAGAATTTCAGATATAGATGATAAGATTGCACTTGGTGAGCAGGAAAAGAAAAATTTCTTTAAAACAGTAAGGAACTATGAGAGATCAATCCACCAGCTATGAGATGATGCAAAGAAGAATAATATAAGACTGATCAGAGTTAATAAAGAAACAGGAGAGAGTGCAGATGACATAAAAAAACTATTCACAGAATTAATGGCAGAAAACTTCCAAAATAGGGGAAAAGAACTTGACATATAGATAAGGGAGGCATATGGGATTCCAAATAGCCATGATCAAAAATAAATCTACACATATGAATATAATAGTTAAGATTCTAGAAACACAACAGAAGAACAAAGTTCTACAAGCAGTTAGAGGAAAGAAACAAATCATATACAAAGGAAATCCTACCAAAATCACAGCAGACTTCTCAATGCAAACCCTCAAGGCAAGAAGAGCTTGGAGTGATGTATTTCAAGCCCTAAAGGAAAACAGCCTCCAACCCAGATTGATGTACCCTGCAAAACAATCTTTCAATATTGATGGAGAAATAAGATACTTTCATGATAAAGAGAACCTTAGGAACTTCGTGAATACCAAACCAGCACTGCAAAAAGTTTTAGAGAATATCCTAGGAAAAAACAATGAGGATCACAACCCCAGGAACCACAGCAGAATGAATCTATTGGGCATGACAAGAAATTAAAGCAAAAGGGGAGAATCAAACAACAGAAAAATGTCATGACAATGATAAGTCAATACATATCAGTTATAACCATCAATGTTAATGGTCTCAATTCATCAATCAAAAGAAATAGACTGGCACAATGGGTCAAGAAGCAAGATCCAACAATATGCTGCATACAAGAACACACTTAGCTCAAAATGACACTCATAGGCTGAAAGTTAAAGGGTTGAAAACAATACTCCATGGGACAGAAATCCCCAAAAAGCAGGTGTAGCTATCCTCTTTGTAGATCAAGTGGATTTCAAACCAATACTGATTAAGAGAGACAAAGAAGAACACACATCCTTGTAAAGGGAACAATCCAGGAGGAAGAGATGACAATCATAAATATATATGCACCAAACACTAGTAAACCCAACTATATAAAACAAATATTAACAGACGTGAAAAATCAAATAAGCAAAAATAGTAGTGGGGAACCTCAATACTCCACTGTCACAAACAGATCAACTGGACAAAAAATAAGCAACAAAATACTGAAAATCAATCAAACTCTTGAACAAATGAACTTAACAAATGTTTACAGAGTCTTCCACCCAGAAAATCAGAATACACATTCTTCTCAGCTGCACATGGGTCATTTTCCAAAATAGACCACATACTTGCTCATAGAACATATTTAAGTAAGTGCAAAGGAACTGAAGTTATCCCACGTATATTATCACAACATAGTGCGATGAAATTGGAGATCAATAGAAAAAGAAACCACAAGAATTTCATAAACACATGGAAATTGAACAACACCTTTCTAAATAAACAATGGATCATAGAGGAAATTAAAGAAGAAATCAGACAGTTCCTTCAATTAAATGACAATGACAACACAACATATCAGAATCTATGGGACACAATGAAAGCAGTCTTATGAGGGAAATTCATAGCAGTGAATACTTGTATTATGAAAACAGAGTGAGCCCAATTAAACAACCTGATGCGGAATCTCAAGCTTCTAGAAAAAAAAGAACAGAACAAACCCAAAGCTCATATAAGGGAGTAAATTATAGAGATCAGAGCAAAAAATCAATGCAATGGAGACTAAGAGAATGACACAAAAATAAATGAAACCAAGAGTTGGTTCTAAAAAAGAAGAAACAAAATTGACAAACCCTTAGCTGACCTTATCAGAAAAAGGAAAGAAAAGGCCCAAATCCATGTAATTAAGAATAAAAAGGATGAAATTACAATGGATGCAGCCGAAATCCAGAGGATCATCAATACCTACTTCAAGAACCTATACACAAATAAGATGGAAAACACAGAAGAAATGGACAGATTCCTAGATATGTATGAATTACCAAAGTTGGACAAAGAAGACCTAAAAATTCTAAACAACCCAACATCAACCAATGAAATTGAAAATGTAATTAAAAACTTATCAACTAAGAAAAGCCCGGACCCTGATAGCTTCACTGCTGAATTCTACAAGACATTTAGAGAGGAATTGCTGCCACTAATGTTTAAACTCTTCCATGAAATTGAAAGGGAAGCAATACTCCCAAATTCATTCCTGGAAGCAAGCATCACCTTGATCCCCAAAGCAGAAAAAGACCCAACGGAAAAAGAGAACTGTAGGCTAATCTCACTAATGAACATAGATGCAAAAATCCTTAATAAGATACTGGCAAATAGAATCCAGAAGATCATCAAGATCATACACCCTGACCAAATGGGATTCATCCCAGGGATGCAGGGATGGTTCAACATATGCAAATCAATAAATGTATTACACTATAGCATTTGAGTCAAGGACAGAAATCATATGATCATCTCAATAGATGCAGAAAAGGCATTCGACAAAAATCAACACGCATTTATGATAAAAACCCTACAAAAATTGGAATACAGAGTCTCTACCTCAACCTGATAAAAGCCATCTCTGAAAACCCAACAGCCAATATCATACTAAATGGTCAAAACCTGAAATCCTTCACACTAAAATCAAGAACAAGACAAGGATGTCCACTATCCCCACTCTTGTTCAATATAGTTTTGAAAACATTAGCCACAGCAATTGGACAAGAGAAAGAAATAAAAGGAATAAAGATGGGAAATAAAGAAGTCAAATTGTCATTATTTGCAGATGACATGATACTCTATATAGAAGACCCCAAGAACTCCACCAAAAGTCTTCTAGGCTTAATAACCAAATTCTAAAGTAGAGTAGCTGCATACAAGGTCAACATACAAAAATCAATAGCTTTCCTCTACATGAACAACAAACTCACTGAGAGAGAAATAGGGCAAACAATTCCTTTCAAAACAGCATACAAAAAAGAAATCAAAGGCCTCTTCTCTGAAAACTATAGCACTCTGAAAAGAAAGATTGAAGATGATATCAGAAAATGGGAAGACTTCCCATGCTCCTGGGTAGGAAGGATCAACATAGTGAAAATGGCCATACTTCCAAAACTGCTCTATAGATTCAATGCAATTCCAATTGAAATTCCAGCAACATGCTTCATGGACCTTGAGAAAACAATCCAAAAATTCCTTTGGAACGTGAGGAGACCTAAAATAACAAAAGCAATTCTAGGCAACAGAGACATGGCAAGGAATATCACAACCCCCAACTTGAAACTACACTACAAAGCTACTGTGATTTAAAATAAAAACTGCATGGTACTGGCAATGAAATAGACCAGAGGACCAGTGGAACAGATTAGAAGATGCAGAAACAACTCCAGACACAATCAGCCACCTCATTTTCGACAAAGGAGCCAAACACCCTCACTGGAGGAAAGATAGCTTCTTTAATAAATGGTGCTGGAGAAATTGGGTTTCAACTTGCCAAAGATTAAAACTAGAACTATATCTCTCACCATGCACTAAACTAAAATCAAAATGGATTAAAGATCTAAATATTAAAACAGAAACACTAAACCGGCTGAACAGAGCTTAGGTAGAAATCTTGAAGACATTGGTATAGGAAAAGATTTCATTAACAAAACCTCAGTTACCCATGAACTAGAACAAACAATCAACAAATGGGATCTCTTCTTATGAAAAAGCTTCTGCACAGCAAGAGAAACCACCAGCTGTGTGAAGAGACAACCCACAATGTGGGAAAACATCTTCACCTGCTCTTCTTCAGACAAAGGCCTACTATCTAGAATCTATAAAGAACTTTAAAAATCAGACCTCCCAAATTTAGAGACCCAATCCAAAAATGGGCATCTAAAATGAACAGACATTTCTCAGACAAAGAAGTAGAAATGGCAAATAAACATGAAAAAATGTTCAACATTACTGGTCTTTCAAGAGAGGAACATGAAAACAACACTGAGATTCCACCTCACCCCAGAAAGAATGGCTGTTATCATGAAATCAACCAATAACAAATGCTGGCGGGGCTGTGGGGAAAGAGGAACCCCGCCCCACTGCTGGTGGGAGTGTAGACTGGTGCAACCACTGTGGAAATCAGTATGGAGATACCTCAAAGAACTAAGACTGGAATCCCATTTGACCCAGCTATTCCCCTGTTGGGTATCTTCCCCAAAGAATTAAAAGAATCATATCACAGGGATATATGCACACCCATGTTCATAGCAGCACAGTTTGTGATAGCTAAAACTTGGAAACAGCCCAAATGCCCATCAACTGGAGACTAGATAAAGAAAATGTGTTTTTTTTTATAAAATGGAGTGCTACTCAGCCATAAAAAATGATAAATTAGGCACATTTATAGCTAAATGGATGTGCATGGAGGCAATACTCTTAAGTGAAATAAATAGGACACACATGTGTAAATATCAAATAGTTTCTCTGGTTTGAGAAACTGAAAGTGTAAATAAGGACTAAAAGTTATAATAGGTAATGTGGAATAGGAAGAAAAGGGGCAAAGGGGAAGGCGAAGTGGGAAAGGTAGGGGAAAGGAAAGAAGGGAATGGAATTAATATGAGAAAATGAAAAACTTGAATCAAAGTCTTTGTAAATTGGGAGGGATGGAGGGGTTGAAGGGAGGGCAGGGGAAGGGGGAAAAAATAAGAACCAAGAGAGATTATTTAAGGGTGCAGATTTCCAATGAGGAATGTCATTATATTGTATACCCAAAAGGTACCAATAAAATTCATTTTTAAAAATCATCAAATTATAGAATGAAAATAAGTCTACTTTATTTTATGTACTGTACATTTCAATGAATTGATTTTTTTTAATTTAGAAAAATTATCAAGCTGAATAAGGAAAAATGATATAGATAAATAAGACAAACAGTGACTTAAAATATGACTCCCAATTTAATGTCAGAAGGCCAGATGTTCTGAATGGCAGGTATATTTTTAAAAATAAGCCGCTTCTCACATGAGCACGCTGGATAGCTATGCTCCAGGGAGAAACAGTAGGTATTGATTTCCCAAAAAGGCAACTCTGGGAGCTGTCAGAGTAGGAGGAAGCCAAGAAGAGAGCAAGTGGAGAGGACTTGACTATGAATGAGATACTCTATGCAGTGTTTCTCAACTTTCTCTGAAGAAACAGGTGTTTTTTGTTGCTGTCTGCAAAGATGTTTTCTAAATCACATCTCCTTGAGATAACAGAAGGGACAAATTGCTATGGAAGTTCCATTTTTTTCTCAATGTATGTGCCAACCCCATCTCACACCACTGGCAACATGGACAGATTGGCACAGATGTCTTAGAGCCCACTGTCAGTGCTGCTGCCCTGCATTTCCCAAAGCTCCCTGGGGTACTCTTCAAAAGAGACTGAGCTTCTGCGTAAGTAGAGAGACATAAGAACTGCAGGCAACTGGGACACAGATATGATTGTGGCCCTGTTTGTACACAGCAAATGATGAAGTCTCAGAAATGTGCTCATGAAGATTTCAGGGGCATGGTCACCCAAACACTGGTTCAGAAAGAGTCATCTGGAAGCACATACAGGGTGGTGAGGATTTAGGGACCTGAATCTTGGGCACTGATGAGCAGGTTGTTGACAACCAACCAGGTAGGAGATGGCTGGGATTTGAACCAGGGTGGAAACTGTAAAAGTGAAGGGTGGAGGGCAGAGGTCAAGGAAAAACAGGATTAACAGTGCCCAGTGACTGATAGTGAGGGGCTGGAGGTGGAGGCTCGGGACTGAGCCTCTGATGTGGGAAGAGGTGGGCATGCTGAGGAATGAGGGAACGGGCCTCTTCTCCTCTGGGAGGTAGGAAGTAGGCTCTTGGGTGTGCCAGCACTCCCTTGCTCCCTTATCCTGGCAGGCTCCTGAGGACTGACCCTGCCTGCCTGGCCTCCTGCCCAGCAATCTCTGACCCACTGCCGCCCACAGTGTCATTCACAATGGGTGACAAAGACAGACAAACAGAAGGTGTGCTTTAGTATATGCCACTTCCCGTGCCTGGGATTCCAGCTTCCTCCCACCCAGAATCC
This sequence comes from Heterocephalus glaber, assembly GCF_053883595.1. Lineage (NCBI taxonomy): Eukaryota > Metazoa > Chordata > Mammalia > Rodentia > Bathyergidae > Heterocephalus > Heterocephalus glaber. Next base: position 11,481,639 of record NW_028258310.1, on the reverse strand, counting down.
ACCTGTAACTCCTCCTCATCTTCCAGGCCCAGCCCAGATGTCAGCCCAGGCAGAAGGAATCAGCGGCTCCTTTAAATTTCAGGGTGCACACACATCACAGCATACATCACATCACAGGGCAGCTGCTCCCAAGTTTCTCTGCCCAACCACGTGGCTGGATCACCACAGGCATTACAGCCAACTTCTATTTCACTACCCTTTAACATAGTGCCTGATGCAAGTCCCTGTGCTCAGGAAGTCACATAAGTAAATGAACAGAGAGCACACCCAAGGAAGGACAAAGACAAGCAGAGAGGTCAGTGACACAGGCTCAATAGGTGTGTAGAGGTGAATGGGACCAGAGGTCATAGGACTTTTGCTTTTCTCTGACCTGTGATACATCTATGTTGATCATTACTTAAAACTTCAAATGTCTTCAACCCTGGCACTTCAGAGACTTCTCTGAATTTAAAAAAAAACAATTGGCAGCTTGTCGGGGTAGGAATTGTTCTCTGGATTTAGTCATCATTGGCCAGAATAGTCTTGAAATTTCATTAAGGTTAGAAATGACCAATAAACTGGGAAGTCACCACCTTTGGTCTAAGAATAAGAATCATAAGAGAAGCTTGATTTACTGGTACTAAAGTCATTGACATCAGTACAGAATAAGGAGGAATTATCACAGACCTGGAGATGGAAGCCCAGGTCAATGTAGGTTTTTCCACTCCCAGGGCAGGGAGTAGTGGCCAACAATGGCCTGGCTCTGTGGCTTGTTCTGTTCTGATGGGTTCATGCTCTACTATGGAGGATGATAATGTTTGAGGATCACCTTCGCCCAGAACCCTCCAGCAAGGATGATTACAATGATTTTTTTCCCTCTTTCTTTTTCTTTCTTTCTTTCTTTCTTTCCTTCTTTCTTTCTTTCTTCTGTTTTTTTGTTTTTTAAGACAGCATCTCACTGTGTAATCCAGGCCTTAAATTCACTATGGAACCCAGGATAGCCTCAAACTCACAGTAATCCTCTTACCTCAGCCTCTCAGATGCTAGGATTATAGGCATGCACCATCACACCTACAGTGATTTTCTAATTCAGAGAAAAGGCTTCTATGGTGTAGAGAACAAAGGGATTGCCACCCCAGAGAAAAGTTACTAAAAAATCAGGAAGGGGAATTTTCTGATGGAAGCAAGAACTCCTGGACATGAGACTTTCAGTACTGAACCAAGAAATTGATTGTTGACTGGCCTACTTGGACCGTAGGACCATTGCCCAGCCCCTTTTACCAAATATAGTTCCAGAGAGGGCAAGTAACTTGGCCAAGTTTACACAGAAGCCAGTGGCAAGGCTGCACCTGGAGCCACAGTCTTCAACTCTTCCTAAAGGGAAGGTCCTTCCTCTTGGTGACATTTTCTCTCAGCATCTGAATGTTTGCCTTCATTTCCATGACTATGGCTACTTCTTTAGTACCATCCTAAAACAGGGTATTTAATTGCTAGACTTGAGGGACACCAATGTCATCCTGTTTAATGGGTGGGAGAAGAGTCCAGGTGAGGAGTCTTTCTGAGGGGGCTGTCATTTGCACTGCAGGCCCTCCTGTCCTCCCATGGCAGGCAAGGTCTCCAAGCTCTCCTGACTGACTCTCCAGCAGCCTCTGGAATGTGTGTAGATAAAGGAATGCTCACCCTTAAACCACCAGCAAGGCAGCTTCTCTCCCCTCTTCTTTAGCTCCAAACTGACACAAAGGCCTGCATAAACAAAAGGAATCAAATCTTTAACCTGTGGCATCTTTGCATGATAACAAACACTCAAGAAGAACTCAGGGCCAGATGCTACAGAGCTCCTCTATTCACCTGCAGATAGCACCTCTAGCTTTCTTCCTCTCATTCCTCAGACAACTGAGCAGTAAGTCAGCAGATGATCCCTCCCCAAGTCTGCTAGAATGAGTGGTTGGAGTGAGGCCCTGGGGTGAGATGGTCCAGGTGTGTGGAAATCCATGCTTCCTGAAGGATGGTAAGATGGGGAGATAAACGCATAGCTACTCCTCCAGATACTTTCACAACAAAAACACAGAAAACAAGTAGTCTTCTCTCGGCTCTCCTAGGCCCCAGGCTGTCTGTTTACAAATGTTCTCTCTTCTCCTCCTCTTGCCTGAATTCACTTAAGAATGTCACATTCCAGCCTTTCTGGGATGACTCCATGTCACAGTGGCAGCCACTGTAATGCCTCACATGGCGGAATATGGCATCTCTGAGTGAGTCACACAGAAATGCCAAATGATAGAGCTCAAAGCCCACCTTCTGCTTCATCATGGGGTCACAGGGCCTGGACTATTTGATGATGTGTCTCAAGCATCTTGGAGGCTGAATGTGCAGCTTACTGTCCAGTTTGTTGAAGGATTAAAATGGAGAAGTGGGGCTCTAATTGTGGTGATTCTACTTTCATCATCTTCTCTTTATACAATCCTTTCATGGCCATGCTACCAGTTGATTCTTACAATAAATATCCCTGTGAGCAAAGTAAGGCTGGTCAAGCTCAGAGAGTGGAAAATGCTGAAAGTTGTGTGCCTGATGCAGGGCAACCAGGACCAGAAGCTGAGCTGTTGGAGTTGTACATTCTTCAGGGCTTTTTCCACTGTACCTTACCATCCTCCCCAAGAAGTGCACCTGCTGGTTAATCCACCATGTGACTGGACAAACACACAGCACCTTTAATGAAAGGTTGAGGTCAAGATACATCATGTAGCAGTCGGTGTCCTAGCTCTGCCATCTGTGACATTGACCAAATGATGCTACTTAAACTCTCAGACCCTCGTGGGAATAATAATGCCTAATTATGGGAACAATAATACCTAAATTGTAGATCTTCAGGAGAGAGTTAAATAAAGTAAGGTCTGGGAGACAGTGGCAAGCAGTAGCTGAGCCACAGCTGTGCAATCAATAGACCTGGACTTAAGCTCCAGGATGGCTACTCAAAGCTCATCACCCTTCTGAGTTTCAGTTTCCTCATCAGAAATGGAGATAAAATTCACACCTGTTTCACATGGCTGTGAGGATGAAATATAATAATATATGTAAAATAGCTTATCATAATACCTGGCACAAAATAGGTACGTAATAAATATTTGCTGGATGATAAACTGAAATGACTGCTGAGGCAGGGATATAAAAGAAAGGCTGCCTAACTCCAGAAGTGGAGCTTGTAATTTTTATGAAATCCTGGGTCCCCAACCTGCCAAGCATCCCTCCCCCAAAAATAATTGGGGTGAGAGCCTTTCTTGCAATAGCTGGATGATTATTCTTGAAGCCCCTTCAAATCCTCAAGCATCCGCACTGCTCACCTACATTCTTGTATGTATTCCAAAGCCCTTCAAAGAGGAGGGATTGGAAAGGGAATGCAACCTCCATACTAGAGTTACACCTCCACACAATGAACGAGATAGCTAAAAAAAACTTGCAGTGAATCTGACCCTGCTCTGTAACTGAGGTTTCTGTCTTCAGGACTTGGAGTTCAGACAGGCCAGAGCAGGAACAGATCATACAGAGATGCTGCCTTATGAGAACTTTGAGAATCAGAGAGCTGGAACAATTTACCCAAGGCGGAACAGCCAGGTAGAGGCAAATGCTGGAGCCCAAGTGTCCTGACTTCTAGCCTCAGTTTCTCTGCCACTGACTCCCTAATTACATGAGCTTCCAAAGTCACTGGGCACAGAGGCAGTTCAGCACTAAACATTCAAGGTTTGTGGGGGCCCTTTAGGGAGCACATCACTCAGGGAGAAAAACATATGGAGGAGGCTTGGGAAATGGCAGAAGATGATGTTCCCTCCTTAGAGCACCAGTACTGAAATATGGTATCATTCCAGGCATGTCCACCTCTTAGGCAAGTATTATCTTTTTCAGTGTTTGGGTGGTAGAAGTGTCAGACAAGTAGCCTGATGTTCTCTGATAAGCACATTCCAGATGTCTCTGTGGCACTGCCAAAGGAGTGGCAGGGCTCGGTCAGCCATTGCCAAAGCTTTGGAGAACAGGTTACTCCAATCCCCACTCAGATTCATGAGGAAGCTTCCCACCCACTCAACCTGCCCAAGAATTCTAAACAACCCCTCAGTTTTCCCCTGTTTTGCACAACTAGGTCACTGGCTTGACTGCCCAATGGATTCTGGAATTCCAGAATGTCAGAGCTGGATGGCAGCTCAGATGTGCTCTGACAAAACCCTGTACCTCTCAGGTGGAAGAACTGAGGCCCAAGGAAGGGGAGGGGCTTGTCCATGCTTACACTCTGGGCTCAAGGTGCGAATTTTGGTCCTTTGGCCCTCATCTCCTGAGACCCTAGAGGGTGGCCTGAGCAGTTCAGATAGCAAAGCATCTAAAAGAGAAGCCAGAGCTGAGGAGTGATGAGAAGAAAGAAGCATCCCCAGCAGCCCCTGGTGACTGAGCAGCTGGAGTGCTTAGTGCTCAGGAGGGCCAATGCCTGATCGTGCAGGTTCCCCAGAGTGCACAGCCAGAGGCTGACACAGTGTGGTATAGAACCCATCTCAGAGACACATGGAAGAGAGAGGTGACCAGATCTACCCTTCTTGTCCCAGCATTTGGAGTTGGACAGATAGGTCAGCTGGAAAAGGACAGCTCAATTTGCAATAGGAGACATGGAAGTTATATGCAAGGAAACATAATCCCGTTTCTGAGCTGGATGGCATTACAAAAGGAATTTCCTCCCTCTGAGGTAATTTAATTAAAATGCTAGCCATGGCTCTCTAAGAACATATAGTTCTAGAACTGAATGATCTATGAATTAAATCTGCAAGTTGGCCTGCACTGAGTCATCTACTTTTGTTGGGATTTGAGTTAGGAAGATTCTCTTGTTTGTCTTTGATTCTGTTGCTGAGGTGGGGCCCTACCTAACACAGAACTTAGCCCCGGAAAAGCACAAACAATACAACTACCCACCCACCCCTAAACAAAATTAATATTTTGATGTGGGTACCAACAGGTACACAATAACAAAATAAATGTCTCAAAAATCATCTTCAGGTGTTGCTGGTATAGGAAATGTTTCTTCCTAAAGAGCAGAGATTACATGAGCAGCTCTGTGAAGCAAAATCCAGGCTCCCATGACAAAATGATATTTATAACAAATGCTTCAATTTCAAACAGAGAAAGACAGGCATGTTTTTCAGAGAATCACATCATTTTCTAAACTGTAAGAAGGAAGACAAGTTGCTCTCCCCTGGGCTCCAAACTGAGCAATGTTCATGTTCCCTTTGTGGACACCCCCTTTGAGGCAAGGACCTGCCAGGTGCTGCCAGGAAACATCTGGTACACAGTAGGCACTCAATTAATGTTGGCCTTACAAATAAGGTGAGAAAAAGAAGTTTTTGTGGAATTGTAAACTAAAAATATCATCCTTAAGAAAGCTTAAGATAGTGGAGAGAGAAGACCGCATGATCTAAATTGCTTTGAATGAAGACAGGAGGGTGACTGACAACCACCTATCCTAAGGATGATAATACAGCTAACATTTAGGAAGTCCCAGGCACTGTGCTGAAGGCTTCATCTTGTTTATCTGATTTAATCCTCTGCATAACCCTATAAGCAGGTAATTGCCATTAGCTCCATGGTGCTGGTAAGGGAATTAAGGATTATGGAACTTGAATAACTTGCCTAGCAAGTAGCAGAGCTTGGATGAGAACTGAGGCCATTCAACTGCAGAGCTTGTATTTCTTACACCATTATGTTCTATTGCCTGCCAGTTTGAAGGGCCTCTTCTAAATTAGTTAGCTAGGACCCCAGAGGAGGGGTGTTTTATTTCAAAAATTAGCAGGAAATAAACTTCAACCTGAGTCTGTGTTATTGAGTGGTGAAGTCTGGCTTTTAATCTTGTTCAGGTAATGCTGGAATTCTTCATTCAGCAAACTTAGGTTCATTCCTTCTAATCTATGTCATCACTCAAGCTAGAACAAGCTCTGTACTGAATGTATGAAATAGTAAATGAAGAAAGGAACAGATAGAAGGCCTTCCCTCAGGGAGTTCCCAGTCTGGGGAGGAAAGCAGACTTGTTAAGAAGTTACCACTGCCCAATTTGTTAGGTGCAGTGGTAGGTGAATATACAGGGACCATGAGTACCTCAGCCTAAGGGCAGTGAGAAAAGGTGACTGTTTAAGATCATGAATTACACAGAAAGTTAGGCCTGGGATTAAGTCCTGGATCCTTCATTTAAGTAGCTTGGTCCCCTAGTCAAGTTCATTCATTTTCTGAGCTTCTTATTTTATCACTTTTGTTAGCAAATAGCCCGCTCCTCACCCCACAGAATGACATGTCTGCTCCAGCACATGGCCTGCAATAGTTAAGGGATATGTAAATGAAGCCACCAGGAAGGCTGGTCTGGGGAATCAGAGATGGGCCAGTGAGTAGGAAGCAGTCATGTCAAGAGGAGACTTTGGGCAGAAGCAAGAAGGGGTGAACTTGCACCTGCATCCCTATGCTCAGGGAAGAGAACACTCTGCTAGGACAGAAGGAACCCAAGACAGAAGCTGTAGACACAAGAAGTGTCAAAAACAGAGTGAGATTAGTACATATATAAGCACAAGGAATTATTTGCCATGTTGTCTGTAGTGAAAATAAATGAGTCCATCCATGAATGTGCAAGGAAATAAACATAAACAACCTCAATTTCATCAAAAGGAGATTGGATAGGGCTGGGGATTTAGCTCAGTGGTTCCGGCATCTGCCTTGCAAGCACAAGATCCCAAGCTTGATCTCCGGTACCAAAAAAAAAAGGAGATTGGATAAATAAATTATATAGTCATATAATGGATTACTACATGACATTCTTTAATGAGGACTATGTACATAGACTTACATGGGGAAGCACCTGAAGTATAGTATTTAAGAAAATGCCAGTTACAGAAGAATGTGTTGAAATAATCCCAAATTTATAAATTCTTAAGCAACAGTATTCAGGAAATTTTTACTAAACCATTTATAGTGGTGTTCTCAGGAATGGCATTAGGGGAGAAGGGTGTAGGTGATATTTCACCTTCTACCCTATATGCTTCTTTAGTGTTTCAATTGTTTGTAACGACCTGTATTTTTAATAATAATTTTATAATCAAATTTTTATTTAATTTTAATGACCTGAAGAACTTTAATAAGATTTTTTTTAAAGATGCTGTTGGAAGCTCATTAGTTACCTATGAAAAAAAAAAAGCAGGGTTGGGGGCAGAGTAGTGGCACAAGGTAACCAAGGAGTGAAGTGAAAATGAGTCCACTCTTCTGTGCTATGTGTCAGATGAGGAGAAGGAGTCAGGGAAGAAAATAAACTGAGGACTTCTATGAAAACCCTCAAGGGAGGTCCAGGGAGAAATACAGAAAGAACAAAATCAGTGGATGACACATTTAGAAGGGAAGGGAGGAAAGGAGGAAGGACGGAAGGGAGGAAGGGAAGGAGGTGGAAGGGAGGGAGGTGGAAGGGAGGGAGGTGGAAGGGAAGGAGGGAGGAAGAAGAGACGGAAAGAAGGGACCAGGAGGAGGAAGGAAGGGAATGAGATGGTGGCTGACAATCCTAGGAGTCCTGAGGAAATGTGGGTGACCTCAGACCTCAGGAAAGTGAGCAGAAGATGGTTTCCTGAGATGAGGCAACCTGGGATGGCTGGTGGGGAGCTGGGGTTGGAGGCTGGAAATTAGAAGACCAGATTTCTGACCATGTCAGGGGGTCAGAATGGAGCTCCTCCTCCTCATTCAGCCCCAACTAAGTCCCTCCCAGCCAGCAGAGCCAGGCAGCCCTCCCATTCCTAGACTCCCATACCCGGTTCCCAGGCGTCCTTGTGCCAGCCACCCTTGATGCTCTCCAGGGAAACCCTTTGTTTTCTGTAACATCCCTGGGGATGTGAAAGTGAGGAAGGGCAGGAGGGTGGGGGCCTGTGGCTGCGGCTACTGACAATGCTGCTTCCAGGTATTTTGTCCCTGGTGGAATAGGATTTTTCTGTCATTGAGGGCAGGAAAATGAGCAACAGTTTGTTCATTTGGTACAGCGTGCTCAGAGTCCTCAGAGCAAAGGGTCTTTCCTCAGACCCAGAGTCAACTGAAGATTATCAGACTATGGGTCTTGGTTTTTCTGTCCTTATCTTTGATGCTTTTATCTCTGCTGAAGTCCTCCTCAGCAAATGGAATGTGGAAGGAGAGAAGAAAGAGGAAAAAGAAGAGAGGGATGAAATGAGAATTGGGAAGGGGAAAATGAGTTTCTAACTCTCAGAAGGAGGTAAAGAAGGGCAGGTGATAAAACAGGATGAGTTTCCTGGAGCCAGGTGGGAGGATTTCAAGTCTTGGGTGTAGAACTTTAGTAAATTCCTTTAAGTAACAAGATGTGGGAAGAACCTAAGCTTTCAGCCCCTGAGGACCAATTCATCATTTTCCTACCTGGTGGCTGGCTCAGGAGAGTGATGGACACACAGTTCTACCCCACTCCAGCCCAAATTTTAAGGCAGATGTGTTCAGGAGGAGCATTACCCCTATCTAGGGAGGGGGACAGGAAAGCCCTGTTGGGCTGTACAAAGATGAGACTCTGAAAGCTCTGGGCCAACTACACCAAAAAGAAAAGACCCTGAAGCCTTGCTATCTAAGAATACCAGAGCTGGAAAGAGTCTTAGAAATCTCTGAGACAGAATCCAGCACTTTCCCCTCTCTGTCTCTAGCACTTTCTGCGGACAGCATAGTGTGTTGTAATTTACTGTCATGTATTTATCAGGAAAACATTTTTTATCCACTGTTTTATGATGAAAGAATGACACCTAGCATGGAATAGGTTTAGTGAATATTTGTGTTTGTTACATCCCATGTCCTTCCCCCGACATTTTACCAATGGGGAAAAAATATTCCAAAAAACTGAAGAGACATCTCATGCTACTATCTTGCTCAAGCTCATGAAACTCTGGCCAAAGGCTTGATTCCACCTGCAGGGTTCAGGTGAAAACATGAGCACATGCAAGATGGAGACACATCAGTTCTAACATACAATGCATTCCATAGAGGATCAGCCTGGAAGCTTCATACTGAAAACTGCTTTCTAGAAAAAGACATTTATAAGAGTATCTAACTAAGGAGTCTAGGTCCCAAGAAGATACACTAACCTCAATACAGAGTGTATGAATTACTGTTTTACCTTTTTACCTTAAGAAAAGTCCCACCTCTTTTGTAAGGAGAATAACAGGCCCTTGGAGACTTCTCAGATGTGTTTAGAAAGCACCTTAAGGTGCCAGGTTAGTGGCCTGGGGACAGGCTGGGAAGGTGAGTCTTTTGATTAATTCTTTGTGTAATAGTCTCTGGACTTGCCTCAAAGAAAGAAGGTGAAATCTTTCTGGAGTAGTTTTTACCAAAATGATTGCTCAAAACACGAGTGCCATGTGTGTCCCTGGAAAGAAACACATGGCACCATAGACAAATGCTACTTTCTACACCCCCTCTAGGGGACACACCACATGCATGTGGCCCTTCGCACCCAATGATGAATCCAACCAAGAGTGGATCAAAAACTTTTGGGGAAAAAATTGCATCTGTACTGAACATACATGGACTTGTTTTTCTTGTCCTGATTCTTATCTTGTCCTGATACAATAGAAGAACTATTTACATCATTTACATTGCATTAGGAATTACAAGGAATTTAAAGATGATTCAAAACATATGAGGGATATGAGTAGATTACATGCAAATACTAGGCTCTTTTGTATAAGGAATTGGAGCAGCCAAAGATTTTGGTTTCTGTAGAAGGTCTTAGAAGTGATCCCCCATAGATACTGAAGAAGCACTGTGCATTAGTTAGCACACTCAAGACACTGAGAACTCTGGCAGTGAGAAAGCAGGTTAGTCTTCATTTAACCCAGTATAGCACAAAGCTATGACATCAGGGAACATTTCGTTCCATGTAACACTTAGGACATGGCTCTCAGACATTTTTGTTCATTGTACACTTTAAAATTCTGTAATTTGGGGCAGCACACTTGAAATCATTAATCATACAATGTGTGCAGGTCTACTGTTTTACAAGGTCTCTCAACGGGACAGTCCAAACTGTCTGATTTACTCAACGCCCTCCAGTCCCAGTTGAAGGTTGACTTGATCTTGGCTCTGACTACTCTGTGGTTTCTCATAAACTCCCAAAGCCAAATTGCCACCTATTTTAGAGAAATCTCTTTCTTGGAATATCCTGCTGTTACCTCACTCCTCCCTACAGCCAGTTGACCTCACCGCACAACATGGGTCATGCTGGCCACTCAGCTCGGGGCTCTCCCCAGCAAGTGCCTTTGCAATAGTGCAATCTGAAGCTGAGGCAAAAGTATATTTCATACACACTGAAAATTGTTTGGCAGCATATCTGGAAACAATTGAAACCACACAAGCTGAGAGTGCTGGCCCTGGAACTGGTATTGCAATAGGTAAACTAGGAGGACTTATGGGAAGAAGCATTATTCAAGGTTATCTCAGGGCTGGCACATGCTTCTCAAGAGGCATGGAAGGCCAGGTGAAGGGGCAACACTAGGCTGCTGGACCTCTGGACACTAATGTCCAAAGTTCTCTGAGACACATGGATAGAAAGTAGCTTATAAATCTCATTCTCTTGTTTGCAGTCATTTAAACAACAAATTTAATTGAATGGTGCATACTTAATGCACACAATTTGGTGAGTTTGGACATAAGCATCCACTAGTGAACACACATCCATGATTTACACCATAAAATTATGCATCACCCTCAAAAGTCTCCTCTCATTTTATTATTATGTATGTGATAAGAACACTTCACATAACTCTACTCTCCTAGCAAATTTTTAAGTATACATTACAGGATTGTTAATTACAAGCACTATGCTAATTGCTAGGATTTCTATAACTAAACTCCTGTAACTAAAATGCTGTACATCACCATTGCTTCTTCCTCTAGCCCAGGTCAGCTAATGCTGAGAGGTGTATAACTCTCCAAAAGTTTTTCTTTTGTTCCAGTCTGTATTCTTGACTCTGTCACATGGGCATTATAAAAATGTACTCTAATGATTTTGCAAAAATCCAGAGAGGAAACATTTCTAAAACCTTAAAAGGCTATATTAATGGAGGAACTGCTTTTGGCTACTGTTTCTGGATTGCTCACTGACTAAACCTCACAGTAGAGGATTACTCCACTCTGTTTCTATGAATGTGACTGTTTTAGATACATTATATAAGTGATAGTATGTAATATCTGTCTTTCTGTCTCTGGCTTATTTCATTACAATAATGTCTTCCAGTTTTCAACCAAGTTGATTCAACTGGCAAAATATCTGTCTTTTTAAAGGCTGAATCCATCACTTTTTAAAGCTCCTTAAATATATATCACATTTCCTTTACCCAGTCAGTGGACATTCAGGTTGCTTCCATGTCTTGGCTGTTATAAATAATGCTTCAGTGATCATGGGAATGCAGATATCCCTTTGAAATTCTCATTTTAACCCCTCTGATGTAGATCCAGAAGTAGGATTGCTGGGTCATATGATAGTTCTAATTTTGATTTTTTGAGGCACCTCCATACTGTTTTCCATAGTGACTGCAGCAATTTACACTTCCACCAATATACAAGAACTCCCTTTATATCCACATCAACATTTGTTGTCTTTGTGATAGCCATTCTGAGAGGTGTAGGGTGATATCGCTATGATTTTGATTTTCATTTCTCTGACGACTATAACATTGAGCATCTTTTTATTTACTTCATAGTCACTTTCTCATCCCTGAGACATGATACACTACACCGAAAATTTAGAGGAGGAGAAGTTTGTTTGGGCTCATGTTTTCAGTCCATAGTTGGCCAACCACAAGGCAGAAAAGCATGGTGCCAGGGCCTGTTGGAGGAAAGCTGCTTATGTCATGGTGGTCAGGAAACAGAGTAAAGGGAGGCATTGGAAAAGAAGCCACACTCTCCCAGGTCATGCCCCCTGTGAGCCTCTTCCAAGAAGGCCTGACCACCTAATGTTACAGTTAGCTGTAGCACCTCCATGGCTCAATCACCTGTCAAAATGCCCGCCTATGAGCTCCTGAGGCTTTGGGGGGACACCTAGATATAAATCATAACACTTACTGATCATTTGCGTGTCTTCTTCAGGGAAATGTCTATTCAGATCCTTTGCCCACATTTTCCTTCAGTTATTTGTTATTGAATTGTAGGTATTCCTTATATATTTTGGATAATAACCATTTGTCCCATATATGGTTCACACCTACTTTCTCTCAGTCTGTAAGTTGCCTTCTCCTTTTGTTGGTTGTTTCCTTTTCTGTGCAGAACTTTTGAATTTGATACATAGAGTCCTACTTTTCTATTTTTGCTTTGATTGCCTGTTCTTTTGATATCATATCCAAGAATTAATTGCCAAAGTTATTTTTAAAGCAATCTACCAGAAAAATAAGATAACTTTAATTAATAGTCAGTAGTGAAATCATAATGAGTCACAGTTCATTAGTCAGACAAGAGCAAATATTCCTGGATCCTCTTCCTAGCTCTGCCACTAGGTGAATGTGGAGGCTCAAATTTCTGTGTGGTACACATTGGGTTGGGTTTGGTAATCACTAGAATCCTTTCCGTGCTGACATTATTCTAATTTCTAAAGGATGAAAGAGGTAGTTATAAAATTCATACATTAAAAATATGTAGAGAAACAAAATAATCACTTAATAACTATCTACTTATTGGACAGGTAACAATGTGTCCATGTACTTTGCACAAATTTAGACTTATAGCACTATGATTATTATCACCTTGTTTTATCAATAAGGAAGCTTACACTTATAGAGGTAAAGTGGCTTGGCCAAGACAGTATTGATGATAAGTAATGGAGCTGAGATTTACATCCAGCAGCACAACTCTAGATCCACCATGCCATTGACTTTCCAAAACACTAAGCTTAAAAGTTTTCTATCAGATGCTATGTGTGTATCTTTTTTATGGCATGAAATGTGTGTGAAATATTAATCTAGGGAAGAAACACAAATACCCAAAGAGGGAAGATATCTAAAAGGAGCTGGTGTTACAACAAAACTAAACTGGAACGAGAAAGAATCTTTCTCGCACGTGCCCAGCAGCCTGACCTGTAGGTCTCAGGATCAGTCAGTTGACAAAGGAAGGTTCCTGAGTTGGACTAAGGAAGGAGTCAAGTGAGTTGCAGGGTCAGCTCCAAAGGGAGGAAGCTGGCAGGAACCCAAGGGAAGGTTGTGGGGCTCACAATGGAAACTTACCACTCTTCCATCTCTGAGCTGCTAGGAAGCTTAGAGGTCATCTCATGAAGCCCCCACCCGAAGCAGGCATTCTCTTCACAACACCCTTGTGGGCATTTAGCCAGCCTATTCCTGAGCATTCCCAGAGGCTGAGTTCACTCCACTGTTTAGAGAGCCTGTTCCATTGCTGGACACTCAAAGTTATTAGAAATCTTTGCTCCTTTTAAGGAGACAAAATATACCTTGTGATTTCTACAGTGAGCCCTGGCTCTGCCTTCAAGAAACCCAAAAGTGAAATTTTTCTCTTTTTTCCTATGACAGGCTTCAGAAGTTAGAAGAATGCACCAAGCCTTTTCCAACCAGGCTTAGCATCCTGACTCCTGCAGACATTCCCTATGGTCAAGTTTCATCCCAACTCCATTACAGTCACCAGCTGTCCATCTGTCTGGCCAAGGCCCACAACTTACCTTGGTGTCCTTTATAGGACCTAATCCACAACCTGAAACACAACAATGGGCACAATGCGATTGCTTGAATTGACTGAGTAATCCACAAAAAGAGAATATGGCAAATTTGAGAGCCTGGGGCCTTGGCAGCATTGCTTAGACAACAATTAGACCCATCCCTAGAAATGGAGCCTTTCTACAGATTCTCCTTGGGAGGAGATAGTTTCCTCATTTACTACAGTTGGGGTGTGAGGACTGAGATCCCTGCCCAAGGCCCAGCAGAGGAATTTTGGGGATTACCACTATGACCTCAGCGCCTACCCAGGGCCTGACCCACAGCCATGTCAGATACACACTGAACAAATAAATTCATAAGCAGAGTGGCTTACTGTTTATCTACTGCATGCCAAGTTAATTAGTGTGGTCCACATATTATCTTAGTTAAAACTTTTAACTCAATGACTAAAATATCACTATACTCATTTTATTTTTTTATTAATTTTATTAGTACATTTTGGGTATACAATATAATGACATTCCTCATTGGAAATTTGTACCATTCCATAATCTCTCTTGGTTCTAATTTTTTCCCCATTCCCTGACCTCACTTCAACCCCTGCATCCCTCCTGATTTACAAAGACTTTGACTCCATTTATTCATTTTCTCATATTAATTCCATTCCCTTCTTTCCTTTCCCCTACCCGTCCCACTTCTCCTTCCCCTTTGCCCCTTTTCTTCCTATTTCACATTATCTATTATACCTTTTAGTCCTTATTTACACTTTCAGTTTCTCACACCAGAGAAACTGTTCAGTATTTATACATGTGTGTCCTATTTATTTCACTAAAGAGTATCACCTCCATGGGCATCCATTTAGCTATAAATGTCTCAAATTTCTCATTTTTTATGGCTGAGTAGTACTCCATTTTATTAAAAAACCACATTTTCTTTATCTAGTCTCCAGTTGATGGGCATTTGGGCTGTTTCCAAGTTTTAGCTATTACAAGTTGGGCTGCTATGAACATGGGTGTACATATATCACTGTGGTATGATTCTTTTAATTCTTTGGGGAAGATATCCAGCAGGGGAATAGCTGGGTCAAATGGGACTCCCAGCCCTAGTTCTTTGAGGTATTTCCATACTGATTTCCACAGTGGTTGCACCAGTCTACATTCCTACCAGCAGTGGAGCAGGGTTCCTCTTTCCCCACAGACCCACCAGCATTTGTTATTGGTTGATTTCATGAGAGCAGCCATTCTTTCTGGAGTGAGGTGGAATCTCAGTATTGTTTTCATTTGCATCTATCGAATGGCCAGTGATGCTGAACACTTTTTCATATGTTTATTTTCTATTTCTACTTCTATGTCTGAGAATTGTCTGTTCATTTCAGATGCCCATTTTTGGATTGGGTCTTTAAATTTGGGAGGTCTGATTTTTTTAAGATCTTTATAGATGCTAGATAGTAGACCTTTGTCTGAGGAAGAGCAGGTGAAAATTTTTTCCCTCTTTGTGGGTTGTCTCTTCACACTGTTGTTGGTTTCTCTTGCTGTGCAGAAGCTGTTTAATAAGAAGAGATCCTACTTGTTGATTGTTTGTGCTAGTTCACAGGCAAATGAGGTTTTGTTTATAAAATGTTTTGCTATACCAATGTCTTCAAGAGTTCTACCTAACCTCTGTTTCAGCGAGTCCAGCATTTCTGTTTTAATATTTAGATCTTGAATCCATTTTGATTTTAGTTTAGTGCAGGGTGAGAGATATAGGTCTAGTTTTAATCTTTTGCAAGTTGAAATCCAATTTTTCCAGCACCATTTATTAAAGAGGCTATCTTTCCTCCAGTGAGGGTGTTTGGCTCCTTTGTCGAAGATGAGGTGGCTGAGTGTGTCTGGAGTTGTTTCTGCTTCTACTCTGTTCAACTGGTCCCCAGGTCTGTTTCTTTGCCAGTACCATTCAGTTCCTTTTATCATGGTAGCATTGTTGTATAGTTTCAAATTGGTGGTGGTGATACCCCCTGCCATGTCTCTGTTGCCTAGAATTGCTTTTGCTATCCTAGGTTTCTTCTTGTTCCAAATGAATTTTTGGATTGTTTTCTCAAGGTCTGTAAAGTATGCTGCTGGAATTTCAATTGGGATTGCATTGAATCTATAGAGTAGTTTTGTAAATATGGCCATTTTCATGATGTTGATTCTTCCTACCCAGGAGCATGAGACATCTTTCCATTTTCTGATATTATCTTCAATCTCTTTTCAGCATGCTATAGTTTTTAAAGAAGAGGTCTCTGATTTTCTTTGTTAGGTTGATTCCTAGGTATTTCAGTTTTTTCAATGCTGTTGTGAAAGGAATTGTTTGTCCTATTTCTCTCTCGGTGAGTCTGTTGTTCATGTAGAAGAAAGCTATTGATTTTTGTGTGTTGACCTTGTATCCAGCTACATTATTGAATTTGGTTATTAAGTCTAGAAGACTTTTGGTGGAGTTCTTGGTGTCTTCTATATAGAGTATCATGTCATCTGCAAATAATGATAATTTGACTTCACTTCCTATCTTTATTCCTTTTATTTCTTTCTCTTATCTAATTGCTGTGGCTAATGTTTCCAAACTATATTGAACAGGAGTGGTGATAGTGAACATCCTTGTTTTGTTCCTGATTTTAATGTGAAGGATTTTAGGTTTTGACCATTTAGTATGATATTGGCTGTTGATTTTTCATAATTGGCTTTTATCAGATTGAGATAGAGACCGTCTATTCCACATTTTTGTAGGGTTTTGATCATAAATGCATGTTGGATTTTGGCAAATGCTTTTTCGGCATCTACTAAGATGATCATATGGTTTTTGTCCTTGGCTCTATTGATATAGTGTATTACATTTATTGATTTGCATATGTTGAACCATCCCTGCATCCCTGGGATGAATCCCATTTGGTCAGGGTGTAAGACGTTCTTGATGATCTTCTGCATTCTATTGGCCAGAATTTTATTAAGGATTTTTGCCTCTATGTTCATTAGTGAGATTAGCCTATAGTTCTCTTTTTCAGATGGGTCTTTCTCTGCTTTGGGGATCAAGGTGATGCTTGCTTCCAGGAATGAATTTGGGAGTATTGCTTCCCTTTCAATTTCACTGAAGAGTTTAAACAGTAGTGGTAGCAGTTCCTCTCTAAATGTCTTGTAGAATTCGGCATTGAAGCCATCAGGACCCGGGCTTTTCCTAGTTGGTAAGTTTTTAAATTATGTTTTCAATTTCATTGATTGATATTGGGTTGTTTAGAATTTTTAGATCTTCTTTGTCCAACTTTAGTAATTCATACTTACTAGGAATCTGTCCATTCCTTCTGTGTTTCTATCTTACTGGCATATAGGTTCTTGAAGTAGGTATTGATGATCCTCTGGATTTCTGCTGGATCTGTCATAATTTCATCCTTTTCATTCCTAATTGCATGGATTTGGGCCATTTCTTTCCTTTTTCTGATAAGGTCAGCTAAAGGTTTGTCAATGTTGTTTATTCTTTCGATGAACCAACTCTTGGCTTCATTGATTTTTTTGTATTGTTCTCTTAGTCTCCATTGCATTGATTTCTGCTCTGATCTTTATAATTTCCTCCCTTGTATGAACTTTGGGTTTGTCCTGCTCTTCTTTTTCTAGAATCTTGAGGTTCAGCATCAGGTTGTTCAATTGGGCTTGCTTCTGTTTTCACTGCTATGAATTTCCCTCATAAGACTACTTTCATTGTGTTCCATAGGTTCCTATGTGTTGTATTGTCATTGTCATTCAATTGAAGGAACTGTCTGATTTCTTCTTTAATTTCCTCTGTGATCCATTGGTTATTTAGAACTGTGTTGTTCAATTTCCATGTGTTTATGAAATTCTTGTGGTTTCTTTTGCTATTGATCTCCAATTTCATCACACTATGGTCTGATAATATTCAGGGAATAACTTCAATTCCTTTGCATTTACTTAAACATGTCTTATCAGTGAGTATGTGGTCTATTTTGGAGAAGGACCCATGTGCAGCTGAAAAGAATGTGTATTCTGATTTTGTGGGGTGGAACGCTCTACAAACATCTGTTAAGTTCATTTGTTCAAGAGTTTGATTGAGTTCTAGTATTTCATTGCTTATTTTTGTCTAGTTGATCTATCTCATTTGGACAATGGAGTATTGAGGTCCCCCACTACTATTGTATTAGTGCTTACATGATTTTTCGTGTCTGTTAGTATTTGTTTTGTATAGTTGGATGCACTAGTCTTTGGTGCATATATATTTATGATTGTCATCTCTTCCTGTTGGATTGTTCCCTTTACAAGGATGTATTGCCCTTCTTTGTCTCTGCTAATCAATGTTGGTTTGAAATCCACTTGATCTGCAAAAAGGATCTGCAAAAAGGATAGCTTCTCCTGCTTTTTTTCAGGTTCCTGTCACATGGAGTATTGTTTTCGATCTTTTAACTTTCAATGTATGGGTTTCTTTTTGAATTAAGTGTGTTTCTTGTATGCAGCATATTGTTGAATCTTATTTCTTGACCCATTCTGCCAGTCTATGTCTTTAGATTGGTGAATTGAGACTATTAACATTGATGGTTATAACTGATACATATTGACTTATCATTCTCATGACTTCTTCTTTTTGTTGGATTCTCCCCCTTTGCTTTAATTTCTTGTCATGCCCAATAGATTCATTCTACTGGGCTTCCTGGGGGTGCAATCCTCATTGTTTTTTCCTAGGATATTTTCTAAAATTTTTTGCAGTGCTGGTTTGGTATTCATGAAGTTGCTAAGGTGCTCTTTTTCATGAAAGTATCTTATTTCTCCATCACTTTTGAAAGATAATTTTGCAGGGTACATCAATCTGGGTTGGAGATTGTTTTCCTTTAGGGCTTGAAATATATCACTCCAAGTTCTTCTTGCCTTAAGGGTTTGGATTGAGAAGTCTGCTGTGATTCTGGTAGGATTTCCTTTGTATGTGATTTGTTTCTTTCCTCTAACTGCTTGTAGAACTTTGTTCTTCTGTTGAGTTTCTGGAATCTTAACTATTATATGCCTATGTGTAGATTTTTTTTGATCAAGGCTAGTTGGAGTCCTATATGCCTCCCTTATCTGTATGTCAAGTTCTTTTCCCCTATTTTGGAAGTTTTCTGCCATTACTTCTGTGAATAGTTTTTTTGTTTTTTGGTTTTTTTTTTTGTACTGGGGATCAAACTCGAGACCTTGCGCTTGCGCAGCAGGCAGCAAAACCACTGAGCTAAATCCCCAGCCCCTGTGAATAGTTTTTATATGTTGTCTGCACTCTCTCCTGTTTCTTCATTGACTCTGATCAGTCTTATATTATTCTTCTTTGCATCGTCTCATAGCTGTTGGATCGATCTCTCATAGTTCCTTACTATTTTAAAGAAATTTTTCTTTTTTTGTTCACCAATTGCAATCTTATCATCTATATCTGAAATTCTGTCCTCACATTGGCTCATTCTGCTATGTAAACTTTCAATGGAGTTTTTTATCTCCTGGAAATCTGTTTGCATCTGTTTTATAAATTGCATGTCTTTCTTATGTTGGGATTCCATCATGTTCCTCAGCTCCTCTATTTTTTTATCTGTGTCCTCTCTAGATTTATTAATCATGTCTTCCACTCTGGGCACAATCTCTGCTGATATCTGAGAACTTATTTCTGATTTCATTATTTTCAGATCCTCTTTTGTTGCCAGTTCAGGGAGTCCAGGTGGTTGAGTATCAGAGTGTTCCATCTCATTTCCCTTTGGGGTTGCTTTAGGTGATCTGGAAGTCTGGTTTTGACATTTGTTTACATGTCTTCTCTTTTCAATGGGGGTTGGGTGTGTGTGTACTGGTGGCACCTTCGAGGCTCACCTCCTCAGTGCTGGCATGGGCTCTTCTCCTCGGCACTGGGGACAGTGGTATGGTGGCCTGGAATGCTCAGCTCCCTGACAATGGGGTGGGGGGCTCTGCTCCTCAGCTCACGGGACAGCCACTATACCCATTTTATAGATAATGTAACTGAGAATCTGAGAATTTAGTAAACTTGTACAAAAGTGACTTGGATAGTAAGTGGAATAGCCATGATTCAAACCTAGAGTTGCCTTCTGTAAAGCTCACTTTTTTAACAGCATCATACTACTTTTTGCAAAACGAAAAGGAGAGGCAGGTGGACAGGAAGGAAGATGGAAAGGCAAAGAGGAAGAAAAAGAGCATATAGGTCAGTTTTGTTATTTGTAAAACTAGTGACATATTGCAGATAGGTAACTTAATTAAGTATCTTGTGAGAAGTTAGACAAGGCCAGCCCAGGAAGAGCCAATTTGGAGGACAGTCAAGGAGCCAACATGTAGGACAATCAAGACACATTCACTGAAGGCCAGAATTGTAAAGGAGAGAAACTACACACCCTTGTGCTTCCCCTGGGGATAAGCAGCAGTGATTGATAGTCTGAATAGGTATCAATAACCTGGATGAGGGGGATCAAAGTCTTAACCCAGCCTCTCCAGAAAATATCCCTGACCCCCACCCTTACTGAAAATCCTTGTATGCTTGCTACATGACTTGCTCCTCAATTTGACCCCAATTTAATCAATATTACCTGTGTGACTGTACTTGTAATCTTATTGGTTGATCATGGTTTTGTCCCACCTCATGCCCACCTTGTAAATTTCCATTGGCTCTTAATAGTTTTATCCCACTTTTTACCTCCCTCACCACATGGCTTTGCTGTATAAAACATCTTTGAAAGGTGGGGTGGATGAACAATCCACTTTCCGATCCCCTGTCTGTCTCTCTTAGGCAGAAGCTTTCTTTCTCTCAATAAATTTTTCCTACTCTTAACCTCCGTTGTTCCTAGAATTCATTCTTTGATTTTAGAGAACATGAACTCACTTTTCAGATATCCAGCAAGTTTGGCAGTCATATCTCTTCCCCCTATATCAGAAGGAGGTATCAGGGCCTATGTGAGAGAAAGGCCCTCTCTAAGTGAGCTGAAGCTGTGTATCCTGGCTGCTTGGAATCCACTTCTCCATCTCAGCATTTCTTCCAGGCCCTCCCACCTCATACTGTGTCCTTCCAACATGAGAAAGGACATCATCATCTGGCTTTTACCCCAAAATTGGGCCAAAAGGCTTTACAGGCCACATGTCCTGTGCCCAGCTTTGTGCTTACCACTTACCCTCAAAAAAGTCCCAGTTGATTTATTTCACTTAACATTATGGTCTCAAGGTGCATCCTTTTTCCTTTAAATGACTCAAATTTATCCTTCTTTATAGCAGACTTGCACTCCATTGAGGATAAATACCACATTTTCTTTATCCATCCATCTGTTGATGGACTCTTCCATGAGAAACTCAAAGTATAAATAAATTAAAGAGCAAAATAAAAGATAATAGGAAACAGAGAGATAGATCTTTTGCAAATAGGAAAGAGACCAAGAGATGAGGAAGTGGGGTTAAAGGAATGAAGATGTGTCACATGCATGTACCAATTCCCACAATGAATGTAATCATTATGTGTGGCAAACATGTACTGATAATAATGTGTTTAAAAATCCCAGCTGGAGACCAATATCCCAGGCGTGCATATGCTAATGATGGACACAGTGTGTCTGTGGATAGGATAAAGGACCTGGGTCTGCATCAGACCTCTGCTCTTCAGCTCACTCTCTCCATGCAGCCAGAGAGATCTTTTTTTATTAATTATATTGGTACATTCAAGACATACAATATAATGACATTCATCATTGGAAATTTGCACCTTTACATAATTCATCTTGGTTCTCATTTTTCCCCTTCCCCTGCCCTCCCTTCAACCCTTCCATCCCTCCCTATCTAAAAAGACTTTGTTTCTATTTTTTCTTTTTCTCATATTAATTCCATTCCCTTCTTTCTTTTCCCTTACCCCTCCTATTTCCCCTTCCCCTTTGCCCCTTTTCTTCCTATTTCACATTATCTATTATACCTTTTAGTCCTTATTTACACTTTCAGTTTCTCACACTAGAGTAACTATTTGGTATTTACACATGTGTGCCCTATTTATTTCACTTAAGAGTATCGCCTTAATGTGCATCCATTTAGCTATAAATGTCTCTAGTTTCTAGTTTTTTATGGCTGATTAATACTCCATTTTATAGCAAACTGAATCTCATCACTTCCTGTTCTTCTACTTGAACCCCTCATGAGTCTCCACTGCATGTGAATTTGATCTAAATTTTCTCCAGTCCCTCGGCCCCCAGCCTTGCTTTCTGCCACCCCTGCTCTTGCCTGTCTCAGGTATAAGGAGCTTGCTGGCCCCTCTGGCTGGGATATACTCTTCTCCTGCTCCAGGGACTGACTCTTCCCACTCTGAGTCTCTGTGTAAACCTCTAACCCTCCAAGAACCCACCCTTCAGTTCCAGGGTATGTTGCCTTGTTGGCCCATCTTCCTTCACCATACATTTTTGATTATTTGTTTAAAGCAAAGCTTCCGTGGAGCGAGTCTGAACTTCAGGAAAGCAAAGACTGTGTATGATGTGCTTCCTTGCTCCCCTCAAAGCTGTAGTTAACACGGAAGAACTGAGAACCCCATGCTCTGGTTAGCTGTGAGCCTCAGCCTCTGTTCACCATCTGTAAAATGAGGCAACCGGGCTGGGTAACCTCAGAGATCTCTTGTAATTCTACTGTTCTAGGTTCAACAACTTGAGGGCACTTACGGTTTAGTTTCAGCCCAAAGCAAAATAAATTTAGAGCAATACCACCCTCGAAGGAAGACCCTGGGAACAAAACTCTCTCCCAGTGGCATGGGCTGTGTTTACAAAATAAACCCAAGAAATCATCCATTATTGCAAGTGGAGCTGCCTGGGTTGAAGCAACAAGACAAAAATACCTCTGGGCACAGCTCCTGGGCTCCTACCCAGCTTGGGAGAAACAAGGCCACACAGTTCTGTGCCCTCTAAAGAATCAGTTGCTAGAATTTTTTTCTGCACTGGGCCCCTCTGGGGGAACTCCTGCTACCTTTTGGACTTCTAATCTCTTCCACCTTCCCATTTTCTAGTCCAGTGCAAAGAGGAAATGATGGGAGCAGATGAGGAATTGGGTTCCAGCTCAGCTACTGCTGCAATGTGTGTAACCCTCTGTATATTTTTCCTTTGCTCCTATCCAGTCCCATGGTCTTGTCTCCAACCTATACGGGTTATAACATGTGCTCTAAAGAGCTAGAAAAAATACAGAGAGGAATGCTTCCAAAACCCTAAAAGGCTACACAACTGCAGGGATTCTTTGGGCCATTCCTTCTGACTTAACTCTAACCCTGAAGGGTTACTAGGTAAACCACCTAGAGCAGTGATGGCCCAACCTGTGGCATGCATTTTATTGTGTCTTTCTTTTAAGATAAAAGATACTAATGTCTGAGGGTTTTTTTTCTAACCTTAAACCTCAATATTCAGGTTTAATTGTAGTGTTGGCATTTTTCATAAATAAGTGGGTTTGGGGTGGCAGCTTGGGTACTCATCTCTAAAAGTTTCACCATCACTAACCTAGAGTCTCAGCATTTTGTCTCTACTAGGGGACTGAAAAGCTTGACCACCAAGTCAAAGATCTCAGGCATCCAAGGCACAGGTGAGTGAGCTAACCTAGATGGACTGCCCCAGCTTGCATGACGGTAGACCTACTACAACCTTTCTATAGTGTCCTTGAATTGGAGTCAGGAACTCAGCTCTACGCTAGACCTAGTCCCAAGATCTGCTGCCAGGTGTAAGAAAACCTGGGTTCTGTGACCCTGGGAGTTTGAAGTCACAGTGTAGCTGAGGGGTTCAGAGCATGTACTTTGATGGCAGATAGCCTCAGCTGAGCTTCTCTTACCTGCTCTGTAAGCTCCTGTTTCCTCTTCAGAGAAACAGGGAGGGTTGAATGATCTCAATATTAAAGGCAATAACGAATGAATATAAAGCATTTTACTTTGTTTACTTGGTCCATGTTAGACACTTAAAAGCAGTGCTAATGCTATTGTTCTTGTTATTGCTGCTGTCATTTTTATTTTAGGGACAGAAACCTGCCTTTCTTGGCATACTCCCTTCCCACCCTAGTCTTTCCCAAACTCCCTGAATCTCTTACCACTTCCCCTCTTGTCTAGCCTTTGCCTTCTGCTTCCTGTTTTCCTCTGTCTAACAACTCTACAAGACAAATACTTCTAAATTTACCTCATAATTTACCTTATTTCACTCAGCATTACTCAGTGCATACTTCTGAAAATAAAAGTACTAAATGAAGATGAATCTTCTTGATCAAAAAGTATACCAAGCTCAAGTGCCATCTTGGGGACACCTGGGCCCCTGGGCAACATGAAATAAATAGATGCCTGGACTACTTGGAGTTGAGTTTTTCAGACCTGGCTTTGCTACTCAAGACAATTGGCATGGTATTTAATATCCCCCAAATCTTAATCTTCCTAACTAGAGAACAAAATTAACAATGTTTAAATTTGTAAGCCTTTTATTCAGGTTGACAAAATACTTTTCTCTAATATATTTTTTACAGAAGTTTGATATATAAAATATTTAACAGAATACTGCTCTGGCTATAGGAACTGTGAAGCAGCTTCTCACCTGATGACCTTCCTCTCTTCCTCATCCTTAGATGTTTTTTTTCTTTTCCCTCACCACCAGGGCAGTCTAGAACAGCAGTGGCAAAGCTATGGCACGAGTGCTATTATGTTTTTCTTTTAAGACAAAAGATGTTAATGTATGAATTGTTTTTTCTAAATTAAAACCTCAGAATTCAGGTTTTAATTGCAATGTTGACACTCCATGACAAATAAATGGGCTTGGAGTTGCAGTTTGGGCACTCGTCTCTAAAACGTTTGCCATCACTGGTCTAGAAGCATAAACCATTGTAGAGCTCTGCTTATGTGACCTCTTTGTGCCTCAGTTTCTTCATCTGTTGAAAGAGGATAATAACTAATCCTACCTCACAGTGTTAGTTAGAAAAATTAAATGAGTTAGTACAGTTAATGGCCTTGGTACAGTACTCAGTAACGGTTAGGCATCACTATTATTACTATTGCCACTTAGTAGTTAAGGTGTCTGCTAGCCAGTAGCAGCAGGTATCTGTGATCATACAGAAGTGTCATGAGTGCACATCCATATGGAGATTTTTACTTCACAAGAGGGACAAATTCTCTTTCTATTGAAACCATGTGTTTTATAATGTAATAATTTGGACGCCTTGGTTCCATTCTGATAATCACTTCCAGGGCTCCCATTCTGGGTGCTGCTATTGAAGAGACAGGTATAGGAAAAGAGAACTCACATTAATGATGCCAGCTGGTCTGCCTTGGGTGGCTGGTGGTATGTGCAGTCATTCACTCAGCTAATATTACTGTGTAGTTGCTCTGAGCCAGGCCGCATGCTGAGGACACAGCAAACATCAGGGAAAACAGTCCCAGTCCTGTGTAGGTGGGGAAAGATACAGGAAATATATGAGAAAAATAAAAGGGTATGGGAAGTGGACTGAGGGGGAGAAAGAAGGGGAATAAGGACACAGGGACTAAGATGAAACTTCAGAATTAGATTCAGGAGAAGAACAAGGCTGTGAACTCAGGCTCCTTGGGTGCCTCACCTTGAGGGTGAGGTGGGGCATAAGGAAATGGCAAGTAAAAATTATTTATCCAAAGGATTTCCAAGAACACTACTATTTGCTTCTATTAATTTGCTTCTAGGAGAACACATAATACTTTTTTGGAAACCAACTTTTTTTAATAAGCTATTTTATAAACAATTATTAAAAGGACATTTGACATAAGCAATTCTCAAACTGATCCTAGCATTAATCTTCTCCTTCTGATAAATAGGCCAGAATATTTTTTCACAGAATGTTTCTTTCTGGAAATCTAATTTGAAAAATATTAATTTCATTTAAGGAAAACTGAGCTTGACTTTCAGTATGGTATGCAGGAAAGAGCTGAAGATTTAAATTCTTACTGATTAAACTTCCTCTCTGAGCTGGTTCCCCTTTGGTAAGATAGGGATCGATCGGACACTTAGTGCAAAACGGGACTTCCATATGATGAGCAGGTGTGAAACTGACCTCAGCTATTAAAGCATATAGAAGGCATTTGCATTTCTTAATAACTTCCTTTCCTTGCCCTCAAGCACAATGAAAGGACACTAATTGGCTTATTCTTGTGGTTCCTGTTTGTTTTGTTTGAAGAAGGAAGGATAAATATCTAACAGTGTCCATACGATTCTCTTGGGGCCCACAGTGTCCCCAAGGAATCTTTAACACAATCTGACAACAAAACCCATTCAAACAAAGAGCATCCTTGGGCTGCCCCAGACCACAAGCGAGCAGGCTGGACCCTTGCCCTGCTTACAAACAGCCCCTCTGAGCTGGAGTCTGGCCTGGGCACCCCACTGCCTGTCCCTAGGCCCACAGAGAAGTGGAGTATATTCTAGTGGCCCCCAGGGTTTTTTTTCTTCCCACTGCCTTGTTTAGACCCCACTCCCACCATAGCAGCTCTTCCCTACCCCATCTTTTTCCCACATTTTTAAATTAGTACATATTTGTAATACATAATGAATACATTCATCCTAGGGATTTGGTGCGTGTACTTATCAAATCTTAATCCTTTCTACTTCCCTTTTTGAATATACTGCTTATTACCTGTTTATCTTTTGATTTGGGGGGATCTCAGTGCCTTGGGAATTTTTTTATCCTTAAAAAGAACACAAAAAAGTACCTGGTTTTCAGGATTAAAGGTGATTATTCATTTCAAGAACTTGGCACAATTTGAGGTAATCACAATAAATAAAAGTAGTTCCTCTTGTTACTATTACCCATACTTCCTTCTTCCCTTCTGCCGTATTTCTTTCCTTTCTTCTCTCCCTCTCTTTCTTCTTTCCCTCTCGCCTCCCTCCCTCCTCTCTTGCTTTCCTTCCTCCCTATTCCATCACTAACCCTTAATTCTTTGTCCCCTTCCATCCTCAATCCTTCTGTTGCCCTGTCTTTCCTTGTCATTGTCCTCACATGCCTGGCCCTACCCCCCCCACCCCCACACCCCCCCCCCACACACACACAGTGCTGAGCTATGGGAGTTTGCTTCCACAGTGGCTCCCACTGCTTCCAGGGCCAGGATCTGCCAGATGGAGCTGACCTCTAAGACTTGAAGTTGCATTTGGAGCTACTCATCATTTTTGGAAACTCTAAGAGGCCTAAAGTTCCTGAGGATTGGGATAGGATAAATGGGCTATCTTTGCTAGTGGGGAGAAAGATTGATTCTGGTCATTTTAAGCTGTTTTTTTTAATATCCAGGCAAGTCTCTGCAATATTCTCCCATGATGTGCAAATATCAGGATGGACTCAGCCTCTCAGCTCTGCCCACCCTTCTTTTGGCCCCTGTCTCCCCCCCAGTCTGAACACAACATTGCAGCCTGATGCCCACTGGCTTTTCCCTCTCCTCTGCTGGACAATGAGCTCCTGGATGACATGGACAGGGCCCTGTTCCCAATCTTTTGCTAGATTACCCTGAATTATCTTAACCCTGTGGAGGGGGTTAGGAACAGAGAATTTGGACGCAGATAGAACTAGACTTCAACACTGTCACTGCTGCTTATTTTCTGTGACTTTGCCTAATTATTATTTGCTCTATGTCCGTGTTCTCAATTATTAATTCAGCAAATATTTATTGATCACCTACTGTGTTCCAGGTGCTGTGCAGGAGCTGGCAATGGAGTGATAAACAAGACAGAAGGGATCTTTGCCCACAAGCAGCTCAGAGCACTGGAGACAGACAACAACTGAAGTCACAGGAAAACAACAAAAATACAGTAGTAAGTTATGATGACTAGAGTGAATAAAACATTCAGGAGTTGAGCTAAGCAATGACAAGGTGGTGAGAATTAGAAAGATTTATCTCAATACAGTGGCCAGCAATGGTGACAGCAGCATTTCTCAGCCTCAGCACTATTGCCATTGGGGTATAGCTTGGTAAGAGCTGTCCTGCACACTGCATGATGTTAACAGCATTTCTGGCCTCTACTTTTACTGCCACCCCACTCTGTGACAACCACAAAAATATTGTCAAGGTCCCCTGGGAAAGGAAGGAGCAAAATCACCCCCAGGTGAAAACCACTGGCTGAGAGTTTCACAGGTTTCACCATTTATTTACTTGCTATGGTAACTTTGAATGCATTACTAGGTTGTCTGAGCTTCAGTCTCTTCATGGATGACATTATTGTCTTGTATGCCATTAGAAGGAACAAATGAGATAATAACCCATCTAGAGTAAGCCCTCAATAATGTATCAATTGTTGATAACACTGTCAGTATGTATTTGTCTTGTAAACTGGACACAGGCACCCTGGGAACTGGAACTGGTTCAAAATTACATCTTTACTCCCAGCTCACAGAACAAGAGCCTGAACTCCCTTTAAACCTGGCGGACCTCTGCAGCAAAAAATCTAAGAAGTACCTACACATGAACAGGATGGACAGAGAAGACAGTCCATTCTGAACAAATGACTATGGCTTTGGTTTGATTCCAGGTAATGCCTGTCCAGTCCCAGTTAATATCTGATTAGAATTAGGCTTTCTTCTGGAGTAAGAAGCGGCAGCTAGCTGCACTGTCATCTACAAGAAGGCCTTAGGAAACCTCTCCTTCCCCACAGGGAGTGGCTGATGAAAGATGAGACTGCCTTTGGTTTTCCTCTTTGCCCTTGAACAATTGAAGGAGCCTTTCCGTTTCCCATTTGGCTGGTTTGAAGCTCCTGATTGATTCCCTTTTGCATGTCAGATCTCACCTCTGCAGCCTTTGAGGTCCAGCCAGCAGACCAAGAGTATTTATTTTCAAACTTCTATGCCTATCTGGGGTGAGTAGGTTGGCATCTTGTTGCCTACTGGTTCCTCCTGAGCATTTTGTGGCACTAGTTACTATCCCCATGGAACTGGCCTAAAAGGAAACGAGAGTGTCCAATGTTTTCCAGTACCTTTATTCTCATTTCTCACCACTTGTCCCCATGTATCACTCTCAAAGTCTTTAAAGAGCTAATAGTCCAAGACTCATTTATATTTATCAACTCGGAACTGTTACAAGCAAATCTAGAAGGGCAATGACCTTGGTGGTTTCCTTTTCTAAGAAATTAGTTCAAATACCTTTTGAGGCCTTGCTTGACCCTGACCCTGGCAATACCTGGCAAGTGCCCTACTGCTTCCAGATCCTGTGTTGAAGCTATTTTGGAGAGAGAAGATAGGCTCCAATTTTAAAAATAACATTGCCCCACCCCCCACCCCCCCAAAAAAAACCATTTCCCGAGAAATTACATATAATGTATGAGACTCTGTTCCAGGCACCACGACAGCTACAACATGGAACAAACCCCACTAGTTACCAAGTTTGGCACACTGTACACAGCTATTGGACCAGAATGTGTTGCAGCTGCAGAGTGGAGAGAACAGACATCTGCTGAATACCTGCCATGTACCAGGACCTTACCAGAAACTCTAGGTACTTTCCTTCTTTTTTTTTTGGTACCGGGGATCAAACTTGGGGCCTTGCACTTGCAAGGCAGGTGCTGGAACCACTGAGCTAAATCCCCGGCCCCTAGACACTCTAGGTACAAGGGTGACTATGGCACCCTTGTATACAGGTTGGTCTACAGAACATTTACTATCATTTGACAATGTGGAGACAAAGCCTGGAGCACCCAAAAGGTTGCTGGCTGCCCAGCTTGGTCTCAGGGAACCTTCCTGGAGGAAGTGATGCCTGAGCTGAGTCATGAAAAATGAGAATGATGTAACAAAAAAGATATTTCAGACAGCAATTAGGGTATAAGAAGGCAAGGCATCTGCTGGGAACTATAGCAATTGTGCATAAATCAAACCTAAAGAAGATGGAAGTGGCAAATGATGAGGCAAAGGGGCTGGGAAATGGAAGGCCTGCCTGGAAGATGGCAGGGAGGAGCTGCCCAGGTCCTGCTGCCCAACTACAGGCTCCCTCAAGGTCTTCCCAACTACAGAGAGCATCCTGGCCTGAGGGGGGTGAGGCAGTGTCACGAAGGTCTGGCCACTTTGACCCTCTGTGAGGTAATACTGAAAGGTCATACTCCTGAGCTCCCCGTCGGGTCATATGAGAGTCTGTTGAGCCTGCTTCCAATTTTAGCTCTTCGTGGTCCTTCCCCTTCTTTTCACTGGTGCTGATTCCAAACATTTACTTTTAGGGTCATTTTGACTTTGAGGAAGAGCCAGAAGTTGTATGGGGCCAGATGCAATGAATAAGGTGGGTGGGGACACACCATAATGTTTTTACAAGCCTGCCTTTCCATTGACTGACACACAAATCATGGCATTCATACTACTTTTATCGCACCTTGTAATGACACTCAGGAAAGAGGACTACTTCTAAAACTGCTTCAGAAAGTGGCAAGAATAATAGGAGAAGTGTAAAGTGAGAGGAAGTATTTTGAGGGGGATTAATGGTAAGGTATATTCTACTGTAATAAATAATTTTATTAAAAGGCACACTGTAATTTTTGATCAACCCTTGTCTACAGGCTATTAAGGTTTAGGCTGTGAACAGTTCCCAGAGAACTGGCTGCACCTGGCTATGTCTTCTTTCCCTTTTGTCTCATTCCTAGAAGAGAACTCTTCTTCCTCACCAGCTGAGTTCCTATGCAGAAGAACTTCACCTAGCAAATACTCCTGATAGCTCTCTTCCAACAGCTCCCCTCACAGGAGGAGAGGGATTATCTGGCTGGTTAGTCTAGGAAAGAGGCACTGGGCTCACCCTCTCTTCTCTCAGGATGGGATGCCAGAACAACAAGCACTGCCACTTGGCACTCAAAAAGTATCAACTGGCCTGGAGCCAGCAACAGACTGCAGGGCTTTGAGACTAACAACTTCATTTCCTGTAAAGCTACCCTCCATACAGATGACAAACACTGATCCAAAGTGGCCATCTGAGATGGCCATATGATAATACCTGATATGCCCTAAATAAATATCATAAATCTGAAAAACTAAATGGTCAAATAAATGCCTATTGTTCTACCTAAAAGAAACAATGCCACAACAGATTGATGTCTACATAATTCTACAGAGAGCTTCACTCAAGTTCACTGGGAATGATGTACAGAAGCCATGGACATGGATCCATGGGAAGAATGACTTAATAACTGCTTTAAATTGCATGGAAGAATAGCGCCTTAGTGGTAAGCCACGGTGTGTTTATACAAGGGAGAAGCCAGTGAATTTAATCTTGGAGAATTTTACACTAAGAATGTAGCTAAATATTTTGAGTGTGAGGGCCAGAAGACTCCCAAAAATATTAAAGGATCTCTTTCTCTAATGTAGGTTTAAAAAAATCAGATGATCATCTTTCTTGGGTTGTTAATGGAAGTTCAACAAAATGGTAGAGCATCGGCGGCCTAGTGTCAAAGACCTTGTTCCTGGGTGCATTTACCAACCACTGGCTAGATGTCATTCTATCCTCTCAGCCTCAGTTTCCACTCTGTCAAGAGGACATCGTAATACCTGATATGCTTTCTTCATAAGGAGTTTTAAGAGGAGTAAAGACATTTTATTTTCAATCATGGCTTGTGATACATTTTATTGAGGCTGTGTCCTAAAAGCATTGCTAACCACTTCTCATAGATTTTCATGCTTTATCTTCTTCCTGAAGCTGAATGTGGCCTATTATCCCTATTTAACAGATAAGAAATCTGAGGTTCAGAGAGTTTGAATAACTTTCCCATGTTCTCACAAATAGTAAACGTTAGTTAGACCTAGAATCTGGCACCAAAGTCCATGCTTAACACCACCCTTTTGTAGCCATATGTGCTGAAAACAATGAGGTAGAGTGGAAAGGATACTAAGCATTAGATATATTCCTAGTTCTGTCTCAGGCTAGCCATTACTCTTCGGGAGCTAATGTGTGTGAGATAAAATGGCCCCCAAAGATATGTATGTCCTAATCCATAGAAGCTATGACTGCAGTATTGTAAAGGCCAACATGGAATTGGGTTTGCTAATCAGCTGATCTTAGCATAGGAAGGGTAGCCTGGATTATCTACATGGGTCCCCTGTAGTCACATGGGTCCTCAAAAGTAGAAAAGAGAAGCAGAAGAAGTCAGAGGGATGTGATACAAGAAGAACTCAACCTGCATTGCTGACTTTGAAGATGGAAGAGAGGCATGAATCAAGGACTTCAGGCAGCATCCAGAAAGGAATGTAGCCCTGCTGGTATCTTGATTTTAGTCCAATGAGACCCATATTGGACTTCTAACCTACAGAACCACAAGATTTGGGTTGCTTTAACTTATTAAGTTAACTTATTAACTTATGGTAATTGGTTATAGCAGACCAGTACACCATGTATCTGTTTGTAAAATAAGGGAGCTGTGCTTGCAGCTGATTTCTGCAGCTTTTCTACCACTGACACCCTGTGACTCTCCATGCTGTTGTAATAGATAGTTCCATCCAAAGCATGGAAGGAGCACAGAAATAAGTGACAAAGCTCCTTGTTCCTAGAATACAGTGGGATGAAGAACCAGAATCTCAGTGTATTCCTACCCACCTGAAGAAAATCACCTCCATTACCCTCAGCTTCTGGGCCAACAATCACCTTCTCCCAGCTTCCCTCCTTGGGCTGAAAGATGGATCAACAGTCCAGAGCCAACAACAAACTGCAGAGCTTTGAGCCTGACAACTTCAGTTTCTGCAAAGCTGCCTTATTCATGCTGGTGACAGACATTGATCCAAAGTTATCATTGATTTTAAAATAGGAAAATTGGAAAAAAAAATAAGAAATAAGGAAAAAGAATTAGGGAATCCCCCCTCCATCTCTCTTCTCTCTCCTCCACCTTCTTGAAGTACCCCCACATTCTGGCTGCATACCAAACTTCTTGAAACCAAACCCTGCCAAAAGAGCACACAAACTTCTTCCATCCAAACAAACAACTTCCACCAACAACTTCCACCCATCCCACATCATATTTTCAGGAGACATGGGAAATTTAGGGGAAAAAGAGTCACCAGATGTGGAGGATGCTCATGAGAAGCAAGAGGACACTATCTGGGGCCAACTTCTCCAAGTATATTCTAAAGGGACAAAAATATTTAATTGTTTTGTTTTTCTCCAAAGTCTTAAGATGGAGGGTTCCAGGAAATGCAACCAATAACTGAGGCTTCTGAGCAGAGAAGAAGAGGAGATATGTGGCCAGTGTCCCTCCAAGCTGGACCTCCTGAAAAACTCAGGCAGGAATGCAGTGGGCTTGAAGATCTCTGTAAAGTGATTCCAAGATTCTGTGGCACCAAATGTGACAGTTCAGAGGGAGCACAGAATGACAACTTTTCTATTTTCATATCATCTTCTCTATCTTTGCAGAAAATATAACTCCTTTTACCATTCTTTACACTGAATTCTCTTTATATAGCTTTTTGCTTCAAGAAATTTTGAAGGGAAATTTTTGAACACTACCACCTCCCACTCCTCACAGCACACACTGCCTGAAATTGTGTGGCTCTTCCTGATGGTTCTGGCTGATGCATTGTGGGAAGAAGTGATGTATGTCATTGCCGGGCCAAGGCATTTAATCACTACTGGAAGTCATTCCACTGCTTCTTCCTCCACAAGCTCTTGTGTTCTGGGTAGGGATGTTCAAAGATTCACCTTGAACCTAGATTGCTGAGTCACCAGATGAGAAGAACTACCCTAGGGCTATGGTTTCTCAGAGTACCATTTCCAGACCAGTGGCATCAGCAATCCCTGAAATCTGCAATGCAGATTCTCTGGCCCCATCCCAGACCTACTCAGTCAGAAACTCAGACTGGGCCCAGCAATCTGTTTGAACAAGTCTTCGAGGGGATTCTGGTGAAATTGAGAATCAATGTCTTGGACTTTCTAAGGCAGCTGAACCCATAGCATACTTTCTATGAGAAAAAAAAAAGACCTTATTGTATTTAGCCACTGAGATAGTTGTATTACTTGTTAACACAGTACAACTTACCCTGGCTGATACACTACTGTAAATGTAAGATAACCACACTTTGCCAAAAATAGAGGCAACTGTAAAGTAGAAACTTGATTTTTAAAAAAGCTATTTTATTATACTTGGCTAGGTGGTATCACTTGCTAAAAGCTTTCAGTCTGAGATCTGCTCCAATTTTAATTAAAAAGAAGACTAGTAGAGAGATAGAGGTCCAAAAGTATTAGAACCAAACTGAGGCATTTTTCTTAAGGAAGAACT
The DNA here is from genome assembly GCF_053883595.1 of Heterocephalus glaber. Taxonomy (NCBI): domain Eukaryota; kingdom Metazoa; phylum Chordata; class Mammalia; order Rodentia; family Bathyergidae; genus Heterocephalus; species Heterocephalus glaber. Next base: position 11,447,796 of record NW_028258310.1, on the reverse strand, counting down.
GACCCATAATTGAAAAGGGAATAATTCTGACTCTGAGACTCAGTTCTATTTAGTGACTTGCCATTTGGCATTCTGAAGTCATCTCAGATCCCACTAGTGGTTATGTGGGTTGCTGTCTGGGAAGTGCTGATCTAATCAGCCTCTTGATTTTGTGTTTGGGGAAAGCTATGACCCAGAAATATGAATGTCCTTGCCCAAGGTCACTATCTTGGTCTTTTCTCTACTGCTGTAACCGAATTAACACTGACTGGATAATTTATAAAGAACAGAGGTTTATGTTGCTCGTGATTCTATCTGATGTGGGCCTTCCTGCTACCTCAAAACAGGATAGAGGGCATTACATGGTGAGACAGAGCAAGTATGCTAGCTTGGGTCTCTCTTCCTCTTCAAAAGTCACTAGTGCCATTATGGGAGTCCCACTGTCATGACCTCGTCTTTTCCTAATTACCTCTCAAAGGCTCCACCCCCAAATGTTGTTCACATACAAATTTGGGGATTAAGATGCCAACATATGAATTTGGGAGGTGAGAATCCATTAAATAATAGCAGTCACAAGCCAGGATTTAGCTCAGTGGTTCCGCCACCTGCCCCACAAGCGCAAGGACCTGACTTCAATCCCCGGTACCAAAAATTAATAATAATAATAACAGTCACATGGTAAACTAGAGGCAGGACTCAGACCTGAACCCAGGTCTCCCACACTTCCTAGTCCTGGCCACATCTTTTCACAACACCCAACAACCTCCAGTCTTTTGGCAGCCATGGAACATACCTCTCCATCTCAGCTCATGCTCTTCCTACAAGAATCAAGCTGTTGATGTGAAATGTGGTGCATGGCTCAAAGGAAAGTTCTAGGCTCCATCCTTAAGTCAAGGGTGCCAAAGACAAATCCCAAGCCCACTCTGACTTCCTCTGTGCAGAGGACAATGGAAGTGAGTAGTTAGGGAAAGAATAAGAAAAAGCTGGTGTACTGAATGAGAAACAGAGAGAGAGATAAAAGGAGAGTTTTAGTTTCAGTGGGCTGCTATAACATACTACTATAGACTTACTGATTTAAAACAATTGAAATTTAGTCTTTCAAAGTTTTGAAGCTAAAAATCTAAAATCCATATCCCTGGGCCAAATTGAGGTGTTGGCGGACACACCCTCCATGGGTTTAGGAAAAAGTGTGCTTCATTCCACTCTCTACTTCTGTGGTCACATCACCTCCTTGTGTGTGTGTGTGTGTGTGTGTGTTCTCCCTCTGTCTCTCTTTTAAAGACATTTGTGGTGGCATTTAAGACCCAGTCAAAATATCCAAAATAACCTCCTCATACCCAAATATTTAATTTAATCACACCTACCAAGACCATTTTTCCAAATAAGGTGACATCTATGGCTCCCAAGGATTAGGATAACAATATCCTTGGTAGGAGCAGGGGGCATAGATTTTTCAGCCTACCTCAGAGACTCTAGTTTACACCCTACTTCCAGACCTGGCTGAGCTCTGGAACAGGTCTATTTTCCTCTTTGAGCTCCAAATTTCCTTCTTGTTAGAGGTTGGCACCGGATGTTTCCAGATAGCTCTTCCACTGAACCATAGCAGGTCTGCTCTGTGTTTTTATGGCATGGATATAACCCAAGGCAAGTAGTTGCCAGGGATCATTAAAGACAGATGCTAAAGTAGAGTTTGGCTGACAACTCTTGAATATACCAAGCATCCTCTTCCACTCTGCCTACCTGCACCTACCCTCTGGGGACCACTAAAAAATGCTGTGGCCAGGTCCTGGAGAAGTGAAATTTCACATGACCTTATGGACATGAGGACTTTGGAGAGCACAGCACCAAGGATTCCTAGTACTCACCTGCCCCAAGGGCCTTGGGTCATAATGAGCATAAAAATATATAGTTTAATTCACAAATCCTCTCAGGACATAGCCTGAGACAGAAGGGACTGGAGGGAGCTTCAGACTGCAACATGCAAGAGTTAGAGTTTTGAAAAGAAGCTTCATACAGTGCTTGTGGGAATGTACATTTCTGCAATCACTTCAGAGGGCAGTTTGGTAGAGCATATCAGAAAGATCTGTGAGCCTTATGATTCAGCAATCCCAATGCTCAGTATCTGTGTCAGAAAAACACCCATTGTACAAAAAGATATGCATCTTGCCATTTTGCTCTCTCCGGCATTCCCGGCTCTGTTCTGTCTTGGAACTCTGTGATCTTCCTGATCTGGGGCAGATGTGGCCAATGAGAGGCATTGGTGGAAACCCAAAAGGCAAGAAGAAAGAAGTCTTTTGTTACCACGGCTCCCTGCCATGGGCCTGGGTCCCATCTCAGGACCCTGGCTCCTATGCTCTGTTCACATTGCTTCCTCTGTGCCTCTAGCCCTAAGATGGTGTTTTCAGTCCTTAGATTCCCTTTCCTTCCTGCTTGGCTTCCCTCAAGTCTTTGATTCCATTACTGACCAAATCCTTGTATCAGTCCCCTCTGGCTTAAGTACTTATGGAGGTTTTGTGTTTTCCTGACTGGACCTTGACTGGTAACAGTGTTTGTTGCAGCATTATTTGTCACTACATAAAGTTAGAACTATCTTTTTGTTAGTCAGCTTTCCATCTCTGTGACAGAACACCAGCAGTAATCAACTTATAAGGAGGAAAGGTTCATTGTGGTTCACAGTTTGAAAGGTTGCTTTGGGGCCTGCTGTGGGGGCACAATGCATTATGGTAGGGAGGGTGGCAGAGGAGGCCTTTTCACCTCATGGAACCCAGGAAGCAAACAGAGAAAGGAGAAGAGACTGGTGTCCCAGTATCTCCTTCAAGAACACTCCCACAATGGCCTAACTTCCTAAAATTAGGCCCTACCTCCTGAAGGTTCTACCATCTCCCGATGGTGTCACAAGCTGCAGGCTGACTTCAACACATGGCCCTTTGAGAGCATTCAGAATCCAAACTACAATATCTTAAGTGTTCATCATTTGAGAAATAGGACATCATACTGGGCAACTATGTTTCAAATTGATAGAAATTATATGCACCAGCATGAAAGACGTATTGTTAATAGAAAAAAGGAAGTCATAGAACAATATGTAGACTTTGACTTATTTTTATTAAAAGAAACACAAATAAATCTGTATTTTCTGCAGTCCTACAATCTTTAGGTTTACAAAGAAATTCATAGCAACTTGACTGCATGGTTACCTCTGGGAGTGAACAGAGACAGCAGTGAGGTAGGGAGATGGTGGTAAAGAAAACTTTATATTTACGAAAGTAAGTTTCTACCAGGGAAAAATATTTATGTATTACTTGTGTAGGTTAAAATTAATTTTAAGGAACAGTCAAACAAACAAAATGGAAGTATCTTGAAGCATCAGAAATGCCAGGTTAAGAGTTTGCATTTCATTCTACAGACAGTAAGAAGGAACAGATGGAGATGTGTGAACAGTCAGGACAGGACCCAGGACCAACCTAGGCCAGGCCTGGGCCTCTCCTGAGGCTGTGTGAAGATGAATGAGTAAACACACAGAGCACCCAGACTGGGGTCTAACACAGTGAGCACTTTGCTTTACGAGCCATAGCTACTGCTGTTATTTCCCTTACTCTGCTCCAGCCCCAGCCACATGAGCCTTTCTTATTGTAAATGCTCCATCTTCTCTGGAGCCTCTATGTTTTCTTGTGTGCTGCTCTTTATTTCTATTCTTTTCTTCCCTCTCCTTCTCACCCTTCACAGTTTAATTACACATCATCAGCTCAGGGAAGCTTTCCCTGGCCTGCTTCTGAGTGCTCCTCTGCCCCAACTGGATCTCTGTCAGAGTACTTGTCAGAATCTGAATTCGAGTCTGAGGGTTTTTTTTTTTTAACTTACTATTTATTACAATTCTTCCATGCTCACAAGTATATAAATTTTACAAAGACAGGGACAGTATTTATAGCATTCACTGCTGTTTTCTCAGTATCTAGTAGAGTTCCTGGCACAAAGTACCAATAATACTATTAGTAGTAGTAGTAGTAATAATAATAATAATAATAATAATAGCAGCAGCATTAAAATTTACTATTCATAACCTAGGCAACTTAGTGAGACCCTGTCTCAAAAAATATGTGGGGACATAGCCCAGTGAGAAGGCCCTGAACTCAATCCCCAACATCACCACCAAAAATAAATAAATTAAATAAATAAATGATACTATTTATTGAGCACTTACTGTGTGCAGACAAGTTTTTATGTGCTTTTCACATATTAACTAATCCAAATATCTTAATAATTCCCCTTTTTTTGGCAGTACTGGGGATAGAAGCCAGGGCCTTTGCACTGAACTGTATCTCCCTCCACCCCCTTTTCTGAGACAAGTTCTCACTAAGTTGCTAAGTTGCCCAGGCTGGGCTCAAATTTTCAGTCCTCCTGCCTCAGCTTCCTAGAGTGCTGGAATTATAAGAATGTGCTATCGCACCCAACTCTATTTAGTGGACATTGATATTATATTCATTTTACAGATGAAGAAACTGAGTTACAAGAGAGATTAAGAAACATGACCAAGATCACATAGCCTGCCAGTGTCAGAGCTTGGCTTTTATCCATTGGTGCACCCTAAGTACTTACTGAGTGATTAATTGACTGTTAACTCAATGCTGATTTGTTGTTCCTGTGATGTCTTCATGCTCCAATTAATCCTATCAATGGTAAGCTTTTAGAATAAAGGGAAGTGATGAGCCTAATTGATAGATGCCCTCAGGGAGGTTGCAGCCCTTAGGAGGAGCAGGCTGCTTGCTGGTGGAGACCTGGGGACTCAGCAGGGTGCAGCCCCCATCACCTGGGCCTTCAAAGACCGCTGTCTGCCAAACGCTCCCAGCCAGAGCTCCAAAGATGATTCTGTGAGCAACAGAGAACTGGTTGCCCCAGGCAGGTGCCACAGAAGTGAGAAAAACAGCCCTTGACTGAGGCCGGGGAGACCTCTGTTTAGTCTTGGCTTGAGAGACAAGAACTTCTTGGAAGCATACCTTCCCTGCAAGGTGAATCCCAACAACAGTGAGCAAGACTCTGTGTCTGCTGAGCTCAGTAGAAAAATATTCAAGATACACAGGCTGCAGAGTCACCGTGTTCTCATCACACTCCCGGATCCTTGCAAGGGGCTACAGATAAACTGTCTCCTTTACTTCTGGGAACCACCCTCATGATTCCTCCAACGTTGATTTGTCAATAAACATTTGTCAAGCATCCACTGTGGTGATGAGGCAAATGTTATTTTTAACTGTTTTACAGATGAAGAAAAAGAGATTAAGTAACTTACCCAACTTGGACATTGATGGTGCTTTTCTGATCCTTCTGCATATAGCTCTGGAACACAAGTCAGCCTGATACCAACAGCTGTCTTTACCTCTTGTCAGAACTGCCTTCTACACTGGCAACCACCACGTATGTCCCCTCAGTGTCATTTGCTGCTCTCCAGTCACAGGAGTCATTCCGTGAGGAAGTGATGCATGGTCCACAATAAATGCTCAGTAAAGATTAGCAGATGTCATTGGGTATGTGATATATTTGTATATTGCATGGTTGATTTTATGTCCACTAGGCTAGGCCACAATACTGAAATATTTGATCAAATACATCTGAGTGTTGCTGTGAAGGTGTTATAGCTTATATCTAGATGTTCCCCCCAAAGCCTCATGTGGTCATATGTGGGGCTTTTCAAAGGAGGCTGGATCTAAAGTGTGTGAAGCTGGGATTAAGGATGTGATGCTGGGATTGATTCACAGTGTGATCTAGGATTAAGGGTGCCCCACCCTGGGTGTGAATGCTACTCACCCTCCTTCTGCCTGCTTTCTGGACAGAAAGAGGGCTGCTGTTGTCACTTGCTGCTGGTCACCTACTTCCCTGCTACTTCACTGTTTTGCTACCTTCCCGCCTTCTGCCTGCCATGAACTGTTTCTCCTCTGTCATGCCACCCTGCATTGGAGCCAGCCAACCATGAATTGAAACCTCCACAAACTGTGAGCTACAATAAACCTTTCCTCCTTTAACTTTGAGTGTCAGGTATTTTGTCTCAGAAAAGTAACTGAGACAGAAGGTATTCTTTAGATGAGATTTAGGCTTACATGAGCAGATTTTTGAGGAAAGCAAATCCATAATGTGGATGGGCCTCATCTAATCAACCTAATCAATGATCTTAAGGGGAAAAAAAGGCTGAGATCTTTCAAGGAAGAGAGAATTCTGCCAACGAACTGATTTCCGACTAAAACTGCAAGATCAACTCTTTCTGGGCCTGTAGATTTTCTTAGACTACCTGCAGATTTTGAATTTACCAACTGCATAATCTGTGTGTGTGTGTGTGTGTGTGTGTGTGTGTGTGTGTGTGTGTAAAGCAGGAGAGAGAAAAAGAAATCTATAGATCTACATCCTATTGTTCTGTAGTCAAAAGCCTGAATATATGTATGTATGTACATAAAAATACACATGTATATATTCATAATAATGATAACAAATCTTGGATGAGCAGATAAAAGCTAGGGAAGGTCTGTATGAGAAGCAAAGAGTGTAAACCACCTAAATTCTTCTACCAGTCCAGCTCCTAATGAAGAGTATTGCCCAGACTCACAAACACCTTCACTTGTACAAGGGGAGCTGATGATCCTAATTTGCCTAGGAGAATCATTTTCTAATCTCAGTTCTGTCTCTTCGCCTGTCCCTCCTGTGTTTCCCCAGGAAGGACCTCATGACGTTTGCATGACAAGTACATGAGGAAGTCCACGAACAGACAGTCCAGCCCTCCCTGCAGGCACCCACACAAGGATCAGCTGTGGCCCTGGAGGTTCAAGAAGAGGCTGGTCCCTGCACCAGCTACGTGACCTGGGCAGGCTGCTTTCACGAGTCTAAGCTTCAGCTTCCTCCTTAGTGAAAGAGGAATGATCATTGTTCTGGTTTTTATTGTAAAAATTAAAATGAAATCTGCCTGTGTTATTTTTTTTTTTTTATTCTAAGAAAGAGCAGTCTGTCTACTGAGCAAAAATAAACAGTTTCTGGGCTCAGGATCAGAGCAGGGTCAGCCCTTGAGCCAGTGTGGGCTACAGTCACTGCTCATGTACTCCTCACTGCAGACATAGAGACCGTGAACCTGGTGACAGCCCCTTCCACCTTCCACGGCTGGCTCTCGGAGCTTCTAAGCCGCTCAGCCTCCTTTCTCTTGGTAGACCCCTTGAGGGAGGCAGCTCGGGGAGGAAGGGGCCACAGCTGGCCACACGAGTCAGGAGCAGGACAGAGCCCCATCCAGACCTGAAGTCAGGTGCCTGCTCACCACCAGATCAGGTCAGCTGGGGTTCAGAACTGAACTTTCTGACCCAGGGGCCAGGACAGGAAAATGACATCAGTCACAAACCCTCCCTCCAAAGCCCACAGCAAGGAAGCAGGGAAACAAATGAGGCCTGGAAAGAGCTATTAAGTTGAGAAAACAGGAAAGCATAAGAAAGATTCCAATCAGAGAGTCAGCTGCCAGCAGAGCTGTGAGGCATCTAACAGCTATCTCCTAGAGCTTAAACCTGATGCATCACTCTTCCCTTTATCTTAAACTTTGGGGACAATGAAATGCATTTTCCTATGACTAAGCTCAGCCACTGACTTATTCTGTGACATCCAGCTAGGCACTGAGTCTCTGCTTTTCCTTTTCTACACAATAACAAAATTGTAGAGAATCAGTTTTCAAATTGTACCATTAGACTTCGGAGTCATGATTTTGCCATACACAAGTTCCTCAACTGTCATTGACCTAATGTTCTCTATATGTATTTTATCTTTTTAAAAAGGAAATTCTCTCTGACCACCTAAATGTGAAAACACAGCCTTTTGTGTTAATAATGAATATAAAATTAAGAGTGAAAATCCTCTCCCGTGCCAGGTCCTGCAATCATCCCTCAGATTGTGTTCTGGAAATCCTAGCCTAGACGACCCTGATGGACTCCAGCCCTGGCATGGCACTGTGAAAACCTTGAGCCCTGACAAAAGGCTAACTTCCAGGGAAGACTTCCAACTCCTTATATTAAATTAATCTCCTCTGCGCATCCCTGTCTTGCTTCTCTGCAGTCCTAGTAAAGACTCTCCACCCTGCTAAAGGCATTGGCTGAGTGCATTGGCTCCTCCTGGATGGGAGTAACAGTATCAGCACTGTTGTCTACATGGCTAGACATGGTACTTAACAATGTTGCTTCACATCTCTAAGACTCGGTTTCTTTATCCAAAAAAGTGAGGTTCTTTTTTTAATGTCAAAAGCAATTTGAGTGGGAAAGCAGAAAAGACCATGTTATCACGGTGGCCCAGAAGTGTTGAAGTGAAAGGAAGACTCTGTCAGTTGGAAGAGAAAGAAGCCTGTGCAAAAGAAAAGGAAAGAAGACATTCCACACATGGTATTCAGCGTGACTATAATAACCACGGCTGATATTTATTTAGTGGTTACAATTATGTTAAGGGTTTTCTAGCCTTGATTTCACTTAACCTTCACAACCATTATTTCTCCCACTTTACATATGAAAATCCAGATTCAGTGAGATGATGTGTCTCATCCAGGAACACAACTAGGAAGGGTAAAATATCATTTGATCAAGGCTAAACATAGAAAACTTACTAAAGCAATGGCATTAGGCATAGAGAGCAAGGACTCAGCTTCCCCTGGTCTTGGACTGAGCAGCTATCTCTGAGCCTCAGACACTGCATGGCTTATATGGAAGTGACCAGCCTGGCTTACAGCTTTGGTGGGGATCAAAGGGGAGAGAGCAAATAATACTCATGTATGCATATGACATTTACATGTCAACAAAAGCCAAGCAAGGGCATGTGAAGAATTGTAGTAAAAGCAGTGCTTCTCGATGGCATTTGTAAAAACCTCTTTTCCCTTCTTCTCTTCCATGGTACCTCATTTCTGTTAATACCAATCTTGGACTCCTGCTGTTTTCATTTTGCCTTTTCAGTCCCTCCAAATATCATCTCCTCCCTCTCCACAAATGCAAATTGTAGTCTTTAGGCCCAAAAGCAAATTGATTGCCCCCTCTGATCCAAAAATCTAAGCCACTGATTTGGCATGATTGCAGTAGCTACCAGCATAAAGACACCTGTCCCATTTGTGCCTATTTTCCTCACCTGATCAAGACCTGGTCCTTATTACCTACCTATCTCTCCCCCCAGAGATTTCTGGATACCCTAGGACAGGTGGAAAGCAGAACAGGACATCTCCACTGTTAGTCATCTCTGCTCCTGCACTCTTCTATGAGGCTGCAGCTCCGAGGACCTTTGCGCATAGGATGATTCTGGGCCACCATGATCACCTTCTATAACTCCCCCATCAATGAGAAAATGATGGACAAGCCAAAAGACTGTAGCATTGGGTCAGAATGATGAAGACTCTAAGTGAAATATTCTTTGTCGAGCAACAAGACGTCATCTTGTGATGCAAACATATCTCTGCTGTGCCATTTTCTAGCCCAGAATGTGGAGGTCAGAAGGCTCTGACCCATGCATGTGTTCATTCTGAACAGAAGCAAGGGGAGTGCAGCCCCTTCAGCAATAACAAATTCAAGGACATCCAGCTTTTAGGTACATTCAGGGACACTGGACCAAACTCACCTGTCCCAGGTGGGCAGTAATTACAAATCAGACAACAAATAAATGCTTTAACCTGGAGGAGCTTAACTCTGGACTTTGAAATTTAATTCCTCCTGCCACATATATTCCCCATGTTCCTACTCTCTGGAAATGATGGCTACAGAACTTCCACAAAGCCAGGTTCTAGGTATTTTCAATTCATTATTTAATTAATTAGTCTAGCAAGCATAAATAGATGAGCCCCTCATTTAGGAAAATTAATGAACAAAAAAGAATTCCACTGGGATAGGCACCAGCATTACAAATGGGGCCTCTTTTAAAATGAGATCCTTTTCTTTTTTATTTTTGGTACCAGGGATCGAACTCGGGTTCTTGCTCTCGCAAGGCAGGCGGTGGAACCACTGAGCTAAATCCCTGGCCCTTAAAATGAGATCCTTAAGTGTATTTAAAATAGGACTTGAATTATGGAGCATCTAATTTAACTGCTATTATTCTGGAATACACAGAGCATAAGTCAAGGTCAAGTTGAAGCCTGAGTGTCATAAATTATTTCTACAGAGAGACCCAGGATGACAGCTGCAGAACTCAGGGTGTACCAGTAACCTGGAGAGCTCGTTAATATACCAATTCCTGGTCCTTCTTTCAGTGCTACCTTATCATTATCTCTAGGGGTGGAATCCAATAATCTGTATACTTAATTATGCCCTCAAGTGATTGACTATAGGCAGTCCATGTGCCATACGTTGGGTGGCCCTAAACTAGGTCTTAGAGCTGCAGTATTCCTGTGCCTGAAGAAAGTTACCCTGAAGTTGCGTAAAAGTTAAACGCTCAGCCCCCTGCTCATTGCTTAATGGGAGGCCATCAGTGTAGAAGCCCCTCTTATTCAAAAGTTGGACCCTAAGTCCTCTGACACCAACTCTAAACCCTCACACCAGCAACTTCAAATATCTAAGTAACACCTATTTATGTTTTAAAGACTAATTAAATAATGAATTGAAAACACCTAGAATATCTTCCTAATAAGTCTCAGAATGAAGATATTTGTACAACTATACAGATGGAAAAACAGGAGGCTAAAGAGAGGAAAGGATTTGCTCCCAGAATTGGGAGAGGCAGGTGGGCTCATGGGGTTGAAGGACTGGTCTTCTGATCCCCCTGCCAGCCCCGTTCAACCTCTTGTGATGAGCTTAGGAATGAGTCAGGTGCCCCTCTTACATCCTGTCCCGAAGCTCTGCCTTTCTCCTGAGTGCTAATCAGAGCTGATAACTAAGTATTATTTTTTTATATTTGTCTTCCCAACCAGGTGGTAGATTCTGATACAAGTGCCTGTTTCGTACACAAGAATTTCTAGCAACTAACAGTACCTAGAACATAATAATGAGTCAATAAATACGTGTTAGACAGCTGGACATACGATGGTATAATGTTCTCTCCTACGAAACAGAATATTGGAATGCTGAAGAGAAAAGGGTTTGTCCAGGGCTGGGCACAAGTCTGTGCCCCAAGGTCAATGAAGGCAGGGGGAAAACATTCTCACTTGGACCTCAGTATCAGGATCGGACTAGACAGGCTCTGGCAAGACTTCCAGATCATAATTTTCTATATGTTTTTAAATTTCATTCAGTGAATCTAGAAATTCCATAGGATAAAGTAGGAAGTGACTGAACATCAACCTTTCCCCCTCTCTAAAAGGGGCTGGGGTCCCCCAAGCCACTCAGCTTTATGATTACACATCTCCCTCTAGTGGTCAGGATTGGTCGATATAATTTTGTGGTCTGAAAAAAACAGCTTCAATAAATTTATGTCTGGCTTGAGTATAATTAATCACTTATGTATGTGTGAGATGTTTTAAAACCACTTAGATAATCACTTACTGATTCAACACCTTCTCACCTATGGACTAATATATACCTAGGTGAAAAGACAGATCCTTGAGGATGTCAGAGATATCCTGTCCCCACTGTGATTAAATCCCAGAGGGGGGTGAGACATTCAGCAATTGCACAAAGGTAGGTTAAATACCACTGTGATGTGGGCTAGGAGAGAAGGGGAATGTGCACAGTGTTAACATAGAATGTAAGGAGCAATGGGCCCTCTTTGGGAAGGCTTCTCTGAGGAAATAATATTGACAGTTGGGTTTGAAAGCTGAGGAAGAATTAGCAAGACAAAAGCAGGGAGTGAGTGGGAAGGGTGGAAAAGGAAAAAAAAAACTCTAGCCAGAGAAAGTTCTGGAAGTGTGAGGGAGTGAGGGTGGGCCAGGGTTCCTGGGTGGGGAGGGTTACAAGATGAGCCTGAAGAGGTGGGTCTGCCATTAACGCCATCGGTTCCCCAGTGGAAGGCCCAGAGAGGCCACATGACTGCATCTAGGACTCAGCCTTTGGATGTGGTGGGAGGTCTGGGGGGCCATGATGGACAGAGCTATGGGTGGGGAGCACATGGGGGAGAAGCAGCTCATCCAGCCTGCCTAGAGCTTGGACTGCAGAAACTGCAGGCTTTTGACAGTCCATCTGACAGTGAGACAACAGGCCCAGAGAAGGGTCTGTCTTGTAGTCAAGCTTCTTCTGTCACATCCCTATACTCATATATGCAGGACTTGGGTCCCTGGCCTACTACAGAACTCCAGCTCCTGCCAGCACCTCCACTTCTCATCTGAGCCATGTTCTTTTGGCCTATGGGTGCTTCATTCCCAGGAGCCACGGCCATCACACTGGGGGATGAGCATGCGACCCCTGGCCCCATCTTTCCGCCCCACCCACCCTGTGCTGCCCTATGAGCTCCTGCCATGCCTCTTAATGTGCCTTCCCCTCTCCCTTTGGGGCCTGCTCACTAACTGACCTCTTCCCTCATATCACAGCTGCCCCCCTTTCCTGGCCAGCTGCTGCTCATCCTCCTGGTCATAGCTGGCACGTATCTTCTCCAGAAGCCGCCTTGTCCTCTCCAGAGTATCCTCGCTGGAGCACTGATCACATGGCACATTGGTTTCCTGTTTCCTTGTCTATCTCTACAGTTAGACTTGAGCACCCAGAGGTCAAGGACTTATGTCTACTTCACTTTCTTCTGTAATCCCAGTAACAAACACAGTGGATGGCCCAGTGCCCAGAACTATTCCTTAAATGAATAAAAATAAATGACTCTAATCCAAGCCGCCTGCTTTTTATCCTCAAGCCTTGTGTTTCTCATCTCCATCTCCCCATCATCCTCTGCCCCCTTTATGTCTAGCAGAGACTTGCTTACTGCTGTAATCTGCTCTGAGAGAAAGAAAACAGTCCAGCCCAGCCCAGACAGTGACTTGTCAACCTTATTATTCATAGCAGCTTCTGGTGTCCCCTAAACTCCCAGGGGACAGTAGGGTGAAAAGCAACAAAGAGCTGTCTACATTTCAGACTTGTTAGTCTCTCCACTAAATTTATTTTCCAGGAGTCTAGGAAATACATTTGAAAGTTGAATTGTTTTCTTATCAATTTCCACAGTATTCAGAGGCCTGGCTCTGTCTAGGAGAACCTATGAAATCATTACAATCCCAAAGGTCAAAATTTTTGTAAAAAGTATCTTGGGCAGTGTAGCCCCTGTAGGACACAGCTATTCCCTAGCTTGCATATAAATGGAACCCTGGAAGTCCTCTCTGATCAATGGCACATAACTATTGAAGACTTACCATGTGCCAGGCTGTGTTAGACAATTTTGATTAGATGAGAATGGTCAAGCTGGCCCCTGCCCTCTACAGAGCCAACATTCCAACAGGAAATGCATAATTGTGCAATTTCTTACAACTATTCAATAGCAATTGAGACACAAACGGAAGACAGAAAGTGCAAGGTGCTGAAGAATACAACCTGGGTGGCCTGACCTCACCTTAGAGGTCAGGGAGACTGCCCAGGACCATGACCTTTGGGCTGAGAGCTGGAGGGTGAGTCGAGGTAACTAGCCAGAGAAGGCAAGGAGTGCTCTAGATGCATGTGCACTGTGTGTGGGCATGTGCACGTCTCAAGTGTATGCACATGTGTGAACATATATATGGCATAATTGTGAAATGTGAGCATTTATATGCTGCAACTCCATTGTTTATGCAGTGTTGTTTATCTGTACATGTATGTGAACATGTGCACACAACAAGCCCAAGTCCAGTCTGCAGCAACATCTATGTACGTGTGTCCCTGATGGAGTCTCCGACACTCTTCAGCCTCTGAATCCTACCACAGGAAGTAATCATTCTGTAGCAGATTTCAGCTCCTCTCTATGGAACAGAGGTTGGCAAACCTCTTTCAGCTCCTGGGTCATTTCAGTAAAAACAAGAATAACAGTAACTACTTCCTGTGAACTGTGTGCCAGGCATTCTATGTGGGTTCTTCATTTATTTCTCTGGCATCCCTGGGGCATAGGCATGCTTATTGTCCCATTTTGCAGGAGAGGAAACTGAGCCTCTGGGAGAGGAAGGCTCTTTCCCAAGGTTGCCAGCAAGTGAGTTTGAAGCTGTGATTTGAGCACAAGTCTGTATGGCTCCAAAGTGTAAGCTCCAATACCTTGAGTTTTCCTCCTGCTGTTAGAGCAAGGGACAATGCAGATGCATACACAGCCCCCCCCCACACACACACACACACAAGTTACTCTGAGACCTTCCCAGCCCAGCAGGCATTGAAAAGTCTCCTATGAAGCCCTGTCCCAGTTCAGCCACTGACTCACTGTGAGGACTTGGGAAAGTCCCTCCTCCTTGTGGCCTAGGAGACTTTCCTGAGCTCGGTCATTCTTCGTGAATAGATTCACTCCACCACCCACAAACTGTGGGCAGGTTACATAATCTTGCCAAAGCCCTGTTTCCTCATCTCTAAAATGGAGCAAATAACAATGGTGCACTCCTGATCCTCTGCACAGGGATTAACAGAGCTCCTGTGTGAAGAAGAGTGTTTAGCCCAGTGGCTCCTTTGTACTTCGTGGTCACTGAACTATAGCTGTCATGGATGCCGAGGACAGAGGAGGGGCATCATACTGAGACCTCTAGTGAGGGAAATAGATGGACCTGGGTTAACACGCCTGCTTGCCCTCTAATATTCATGCGACCTTGGCAAAGGTTATTGAGCTGTCAAACTTTCCTCACTTGTAAAATAGGAATTAAAATAGCACCTACTTCATAGGTTTGTTTGAGGAATAAATGAGATAATGCATTTAGCACTTTATTACTAGTTGTATATATTGAGCAATATTATAAAGATTATTCAGGGTCGAATTTCATTCCAGTTCAAAGTTTTAGGGGAAAAACACCTAAAAGGAAGCTTCTGGGTTGATCAGTTTACTAGATATTGAGTTGCTTGTAAAAAAAAAATTTTTTAAAGAAGAAAACAGATCTTCCTTGTGGATTAGTGGAAAGTCAGTTTCCCTTTGGCTCTGAAACCGCCAGTTCTGGTGTTGGCTCATGGTTAGGTCCAAGGCCATGACCGTGAGTAAGGGATCCATTGTTGCTAAAAACTATAATCATGATCATATCCTAAATGTTTATAACGCAAGAAACCAAACCTGCCTGACCTTCAGGGGTCACAGGCCCCATTCCCCACTCAATGGAGCTCGTTCATTCTTCCAGCTTGGGACTGGTGACCATCAGTCTTGTGCCAGGCACTCGGCACTGGCCATACTGATGCTTGGCCACACGGAAACTGCGGGCAGCTCTTGCTGATTTGGGAGACACTACTGAATCAGGGCTTTTGGGGATACTAAGTGCTAGGGCCCTAGAGCAAATGGAGGCCTGTGTGTTTGGTGACTATTTCAGTGCAGCTGGTCCCAGCTAGAAGTCTTTTGGGATTGTCACATGCATTTTACAGGTGGGAAAACAGAAGCGCAGAGAGAGAGAAGAGACAATGATTTCACAAAGCCAAGCTCAGATTCTACTCTCCTGACCTGAAAGAACCTCTCCTAGAGAGCCCCATCCCTTATTCCTACAGGCCCCAAGATTATACTCACCTCACACAGCAGTGGGTTCTCCAAAAAATACCTCAAACAGGGTGATAGTAGGAATAAAATGCAGCATCACTAAGAACAATAGCTATCTTTACTGGGTGATTACTTGATTACTTGGTGCCGGGTATTTAGTTAAACATTTAATATGCATATCTCATTTAATATTCAAAAACAACCTTCTGGGGTAAATCATTTTTACCCCATTTTACAGAAGAAGACACTGAGGCTCAGAGAGAAAAGGGGATTTTCTCAGGATAACACAGCTAGAAATTGCAAGGCCATAACTGAACCTAACTCTGACTCAAGCCCTGCACACGTGCTCACCCTGCAATATCCTCTCAGTAGAAGAAGCAGAGCAGTCCTCCATGTCCTCCTCCAGGGTTTGTCCAGGCTGGCACAGGCTTGATGCTTAATGGCAGAAGGGAGGAAAGAAGAGGAGCAGATGGGCAGCAAAGAGGCTTTAAAACTAGTCCTAGATTGACCAGCCACTAAGACTTAGAAGCAGGATGGACTCAGAGCTGACCCAGAGGGGCAGCAGTGAGAGATGGCTGCCTGGAAGCAGATGGATGGGAACACAAGCTGCCCCGGTGTGACCTAGGGTAACCGTGGCCCCAAGTGCTGTAACAGCAAGCCATTTCCTGTTAGAGAGGAGCAGTGCCTGTGCCTAGGAATCCCAACTGCCGGGGATTAAATTTCAGCTCCACTGCTTCTCAGATGGATGACTTCTTGCAGGCCTAGATTTATTGACTAACAGTTTCATCTTCTGTAAAATGGGCATAATCATTCATGTTCTGCAGTATCATTAGGAGAACTAAATGAGTTAATGTGTGAAAGCACTCAGAATTGTACCTAACATATAGTAAGAACTATACATATTTTTGCTAAATATTTAAAATTACCTAACTAGCAGTAGTAGAGCCTGGTTGTTAGAGTTAATTTTTGGTTGCAAAGTATCAGAATGCCTCACACAAAATGTGAGCTTTAGCAAAAAAGTTTTATTAGTTTCTCCTATCTGAATAAAAGTGGCTCCAGGCTCAAGGATGTCTCCTCTACTCAGAATCGTCTCATTCTTTCTCCCACCATTTTTTCACATATCATCCTTGCCTACCCTCCTGTCCCAAGATGGCTACACCAGCTCCAAGCATCACATTCCCACAAAGTCATGCCTAGAAACAGAAAGGAGGGAGCAGGGGAATCTCTCATATGCCTATATTGCTGTCTTCTAAGTGAAGAAAATATTTCCTAGGAGCTTCACAGATGACTCCTTTTTCTATGGTTAGCCAGAACATGGTCTTATAACAATCTCCAACCACTATTGGTAGAAAATCAAGATTCTGGCATTTTTCCATCACTATTTGGAGCTGCAGTTTGTAGAAGAAAGATGGGAAGAACAGCAGATAACTGGGCCATACTCCTACCCTGCAGGATAGCCTTGGAAAGGAAATATAAGAAAATATGTAGGAAGAGCATGAAAGAGTTAACTACGTACCCTACACATAGGTAAGATATTGTTATCATAAATAACAACAAGAACAAGCTAGTGTCTCTGGGTGAGTGTATGGAAATTTGATGTGCTGGGCTGCAAATATAGCTCCGTGGTAGAATGTGTGCTTAGCATGCTGAGGCCCTGGGTTCCATCCTCAACACTACAAGGGAACACCATATGCTGATAATTTTAGGGAGCCCAGTTCTTTCCTGCATTGATACGGCAGGCAGGGGAAAAATAAAAGAAGCAACAGTACATGGTCATGGCCAGTAAAACTGACCCTGTATGACTTTCCAATAACTCAGGGCTAGAGAAAAACCGTTATCAACTTCCCCTCTCTTTTGGGTTGGTTACAAAAAAAGCCTAGAAGGAAAGAAAATGAAGCTAATTTAAGGGCTTCCACGGTAAATGCCTCTGAGAGGACAAAACTTTTTGTTTAGAAAATCCCTTGATGGGCCATTTGGCAGTGAAGAGTCAGCCCTCCAGGCCTCCAGCCCTGGTTTAGATCAGAAATCAGCAGCTTTTTTCTGTAAAGAGCCAGATAGTAAATATTTTAGGATGTTCAGGCAATATAGTCTCTGTCCCAACTCCCACTCCTCTCTGAGCCATACAAGAGCAGCCTGAAATAATATGTCAACAGATGAGTGTGGCCATGTTGCAATAAAACTTTATACAGACAGGTGGAGGGCTGGATTAGGCCAATAGGTGGTTGTTCACCAGCCCCTGTTCTGAACAGCAAGTTACAAAAGAAACAACCTAAGCCCTAGGACTCATCAACGGCCCATGGGGCTTGACAGGTAGTGTAAAGAAGTGAAGCACGCTGGGCGGCAGCCGTGGCATGTGGAAAGTCTGTGACTCATGGAAAGGAGACAATTGGAAATTCAGTGTTGTTAGATCCCACCATTTTTCAAGGAAGCCAGAAATGCAGATGTTTACAGCATCTTCTGGTTTTTACACGTTGGCAATTCAAATTTTTAAATCTGGTGCAGACCAAGTGAAAAAAAAACATGTGAAAGTCCATCCAGATTAGGAACAGGCAGTTTATGACCTCTAGCCTAGAAGATCACCCTTCCTAAGCAACATGCTATGACAACCATGTACACATGACACATTTGGGTGGCACAATCCAGGAAACTTAGCACACAGCCAGTCTGACCTATTGCTCATGGAATGCATAACTGCTGCCTTCCTACCTCGTGGCCAGGCATGTGTGAGAGGTCATTCACATTAGCCTCACATGCACAGACACCAAACCTGTGCCGTAGTTTGCTTTCTGCCTTGCTAGTGCTCTGCTATCTATACATAGCAATGGCCTCATCAGTGCTCTGTGACATCAGGTACTGTGTAATACTCATCATGTAGACTTTTTTGATATACCTCAGAGAGCAATCAGATCATGGAATTTGCAAACTGTAAAACCACAGAAACAACAGCTTGTCCAATTTGGGCTTCCTCAGCCCAAACATTAACTCAAAGGCTCCAATATTGAGTACAGTCATCCTGTGGTATATGTTCCAGGCTCCACGGCATATAATAAAATCCAAGATACTCAAGCTCCTTATACAAAATGGCATAGTATTTGTATATAACCTGCACACATTCTCCCATATGCTTTAAATCATACATATAAATGGTACATAAATAGGTATTATACACTATTGTTTAGAAAATAATGGCAAGATTAAAAGGACTGTACAGCAGATGCAATATTTTTTCTAAATATTTTTGATCCCTGATTGGCTGAATTCACAGAGGTAAAAGCCAGGATACTAAGTGCTGACTTCATTCTTTAGAGAGAGATCAGCAATCCCTAGCAACATGGCAAACAGGACAAACACCAAGAAATGGACTCCCAGCCAGATGTTCTGATACAAAAGCTCTTAAGCTGTGTCCAACCCTGCTCTAAGGAAGCTCAGATACCACCAAGAACCCTGGGCTGCACACAGTTCAGCATGTGACACCCTGTCCTTGGCTGTCTTCTAGTGGGTGTCCTCATCTGCTGGATGGATCGTTTGGCCCTCCCAGCAGTTCCTGTAGCTCAGCAGCGCTCTTGGTACTTGCCTAGAGCTGTTTTCTCACCTGGCTTAGCTCTCCATCACTTTACCTTCTGCTCTGCAATTTGCCTGCATCCTCAACCTTAAAAACAATACTCACTGCCTTTTCCAATCTCCTTGCATGTGTCCTACCTTCAGGCCCTTGGTTCTGTCAGGGCAACCAGTGCCCCGGGCCTCCCCAAACCCAGCCCTATCTTCCTCAGCCATTTTAATGTCTGTTCCTTTTGTCCAGGACTTTGGCCCATATTTATGACTTGCTGGTGAAGATACTTGCCTAGGTGTCACCTACTTTGGTCACAAAAATTTCCTACCCTCTAAAGATCACTGAAAGTTAACCTCTTGGTTCTTTCAGTCATATTTGGGGGTTATCAAGGATGACAGACAGAATGAGGCAAACTTTCTATCACAGATGTATGTCCCTGAGTCAACTGACTCCACATCAGTTAAAAACCAAGTGCTGGGCTGGCAGTTTGCCAATGGCCCCCCTGGTCCCCCTAATTCTTCAGAGCTCCCACAGGGACTTGAGGAGGAGGACTAAGGGGGATGCTGTAGATCAGTGGGGATTTTATGAGAGCAGCTCCCTCTTATCTCTTTGTACCTTATAGTCCGACATAAAACTATGTCAGAATGATTCCATTGATTTAAAAAACAAAGGCTTGAAAACTCATATATATACTGGCCACCTATAACTAGCTACAGGTGAAGAAAGGCAAGATCCCACACTGAAGGCCCCTGAGGATGACTTGAGAGAAGCAATGTTTTCATCAGAAAGCAATTCAAGTAAGCTGGGCTAAACTTTGTCCATTAAAAAAATAGTTTTATTGAATCTCATATTGCAAGTGTCCACCCAATTTAAATGATCTACTCTGTTGAATCAAAGAATAACAGAGGAAGTGAGTACTACTTTTTAGCTGCCTAAATATAAATACCTGTTTCTATTTGTCTAGTGGTGACATTGGGGAACATTTCTATTCTTCCATTCTGAAATCAAACAGTGAAGTGTTTCTCAAAACTGTCACAGGGTGCTATTCATCATTTGCTTACAGCAGCTTTCAAGGAATCTTCAATGGGCAAAACTCTTAGAGAGGCAGGCCTGCTCCTGTTCTCTTAGGCTAATCATTCATGTTTCTCCTGTGCAATGTGTAGACCTCTCCTAGTGGATGGTCTTATGGACACATAAGCAACCCCAGCCAGCAGGAGCTGCCCAGGGCAGAGCCCTTTGAGGAGAGTCTGAACCCAAAGCCTAAAAGCCCTCGAATACCCACCCTACTGTTGACTCAACATGCAGCTCAGGCAGACAGCTCCTTTCTGGGGAAGTTTTGGAGGTATGAATACTGACTGCCTCTGAAGGACTAGAAAAAAGAATTTATCCTGTCATCCTACAATCAAACATTCTCAGACTTTCAGGATTAAAACCCCTTTGAACCTCAGACCTGGGAGGAAATCAGGAGGATCCGCAATTGCATAATGGTTAAATTCATAGGCCTTAGGGTCACATAGAACTGAACCAGGAACCATTCAAAGACTCCAGCTGAAAGGAATTTTACTAGAGGACATGGAACTACTCACGAGAAGGAAGAAAAGGCTTAGAATAAACTGAAAGCAGGCAGCCGAAGTTGCTGGGCAACCTGGCCCAGGAACTGGAGGTGTATCAACAGGTTCTTAAACTCAGGATTCCAAGACCAGGAGGATTCCAATGGACTTTCCTTTGCCTCCGCATGGGAGTTTAGGAAAGCTTCAGGCACCATCATGGCAGGGGAAGAAATCTTGTTTGGCCATGCCAACAAAACCCTACAGACCGAGGAGGGGACACCCAAAGGGAACCAGAGGCTGTGGGGAGAGGGCACGGCTGCATGGGACCACATACAACAGACATCTACTGTGGCACCCCTGCCACAAGGTTTCTGGGGGGCTAGCAGAGACCATCCCCATCAGGATCTTAGCATGCTGCCTGGCATAGAGGAAGCTCTCTCTGAGCATGCGAGCCCTTAATTACAACTCCTGCTCCTTCGGAGAGCAAGATCCCCTCTACATCAGATCTGTTGATTGCTTCTCGGCCTTTTTGCTAAGATCAAGTGTATATCAGGCCTGTGGAAATAGTACCTCTGAGACACCTTTCCTTTTGGGATCATGGCTCCTAAGCTACACTGAATCAGACACCTTTTGCTGGGAGAACTTTGATAAATTTTACTGATTACTTATATAGCACATGCCATCGGGAGGCCAAAAATAAAAATCTGGGACCAAGTCTGGTTCAGGAAAATATTTCCATGTGGATTTCATTCATTTCCAATGTCCTCAGTGGAGTCCCCTCCAGTCTCATTAAACTGAGTAAAGTTTTGGGTTCTGGCAGTTTTGCTTGCCTGTAACTTTAGGTCAGGAGAGGAAACAGAAGAAACACAGCCTCACAGACCTTATCTCTCTTACTATTTCACTAGATCAGGAGCAGGTTCATAAGACTCTGGTGCCAAATGTCAAAAATTCTAAAAACACATGCCCCAAAGGGGACACTCACTTGCTCCACCATTACTAGGTACAGCACTATTAAAAGGCTGCTGCAAAAATCTGGGGTTTGGGAGCATGCACATCTGCATCATTTGCAACATACACTAACTTCAAAATCAATTATGCCGAAAAGAAAGAGCCGATGAAAAATCAGTCAGCAGTGGTCGGGCCAGTCAAAGCCACCCTGCCCTAACAGACGCCGTCCAGGCTGTTAGTAAGCCGATGTGAAGCAAGGCCCCCGTCTTCATTTCCAGCTCTATTTTGATACTGTATCTCAATACAACTCAATAAGACTTGTCTTCAACTGGGACCACCCTGGCTTCCTCTCTTCAAGGCAGCCACTGTCATCTTTTGCTCATTTAACAAACACACACTGAGACCCACCAAAGCCATTATTATTACTGTGTTAGATAACAGCGGTGCTGCTACTGGAGCTCTTCTCAGCTTCCAAAGCCTTCTTCCTGCCATCTCAGTTCATCGCCACAGCAGCCCTGTCCCTTTCCTCTTTTTGTAATAATTATTTATGCTGCTGAGTCACATCTAATATGTTCATTACATCGGACAAAATTTGGCCTCTATTTACATTTCCTGTGATTGTCCTCTGCCCTCAGAAACATTAATAAGTGGAGCCAAACAGTCGGCCATTGGTCAGAGAGCAAGGATGGCCTGAACTGAAAGGTGTTCTCAGACTGTCATGCAGGCTTTCCTGAAACCTGAGGGAGGTGAAAAAGTCCAGTTGCTGCTTCTCGTTTTTATCAGCTCTGCTTTTTGAGGCAGCAGCTTCCAAATTGCTGCTGGAAATTAAAACCACCGGCATCTGGGGGAGGAAGGGGAAAAAAACAAGGATTCATCAACATGAGGATCAGTTCTGCTCCTGCGTGCAGCAGTCTCCCTAGGACCTAAAAGGCCACCTGGCCCTTAGCTTCCCCAGGGACGGGGAGGCTTGAGACAAAGCATTGTTTCTGTGAAATCTTCCCACCAAGGAGTGTCCTGGCAGGACCAGCTGTTTGGCCATGTATGAGCTGTCACCCAGCCAGTGCAGCTCGGTGGCACACCCAGATCCAACCCAGCAAGCGCACCAGGGCTGCTGCTTGTGCCAAAACTTGTTTAAAACATCATTTGAACCAAACAGCCAGTCAATTTAAAAATACTCCAAGCAGAAAGCCAATAAGATTTGAAAACAAAGCAACTGAAAATAAAAGGCAAATAGGTTCCTTTATTCGTTTATTCACTCATTAATTTGTTATCTAAACCTTGCTTTTTTCCAGAAAGAATCTAAGATGTCAATAATCAAGTTTTTTTTTTAAGTGTTGAAGTTATATAACTCCACATGGACTTTCTTCTTAATCAGGAGAATTCAATCAGGCACAACTTTTTACTGTATGATTTAGTTTTGTAAAATATTATATCAAATAGTTATGAGATTTAGGATATCATGATCAAATCCAACCCTGTCATTACTCAAAGGATGCTGGAGTCCAGAGACAGGCAACAACTTGACCAAAGTCACACAGCAAAATAAATAGCAGAAAAGAATGCTCTGCTTCTACCAGTCATGAATGTTCTACTATAGTAGGCTACAGATCACCCCACTAATGTCGGTATAAACTGTTATATTTGCTCTTTACCACAAGTGAAGACTAGTTGTAGATGAGAAGAAACCATAATCCATCTCAAAGTGGCAGCTTGGAGATTTCTCTGATTACCAAAGAAGGAAATTTTCCACTTTGTCTGTTTCGCCATCCACTCATTGTCAATGTTACAGAAAATCTTCTAGCAGAAATATCCACTGAGATCCCAAATAAAACCTAGGAGATTTATGAGGAATTCTGAGTGTCTCAAAGTGTAAGTCAGATGCTAGACAGGCTGCTGTGATAGGACATGTAGGGGTCAGAAATACCTGGCCACATGCCATGACTACTCTTTGCCCTGGAAAACCCTCAGTGTGTGCTTCCTACTCAGCAACCCTCACTGTATAGTGACTACAATTCTAGAATCAGGCTTAGCAGGCAGAGGAGGGAGACCTTCTCTAGCTCACTGAGGTCACCGGCAGCCTCCCGGCCCCATCTGCCTCCACCCTGGGCCTAGGCAGTGGCTGGAGGTCAGCACACTCACAGCCATTGGCCTGTCAAGAAGGGCATGGCCTGGGGAACATTACCCATTCCTCTTCTCCAGGAAGGTAAGGCCAGACTTTCAGTGCTTCTCTCCCAGGTGAGAAGGGAGAGAAAGGAGTATATGACAGAGAGGGAAGCCTGGCCACTGTGTGCTTTTTCCTTTTACCTGACTCAAGAACATTTTAGGGCTCTTCAGAGGGACTGGAACCCATAGTTTATGGGGACTCAAGTCCAGCTTTTCCCAGCCTGAGTCTGGGAAGCAGGCTGAGCCTCCCAGGTTGGACTGTATTCATCTACCTCATGTGAGCACCAGAAGCCCATCCCTCTGGGCTGCCTCTGTGAGCACACAAATGCAAAGAGAAGGGATCTTGTTCCTGATGTGGATAGAGCAGGACTCCCGTCAATGCAGCTCTTGAAATAGAGCAGGATTTGAGCAAATGGCTTTCACTGACTGGGCAGGCAGGAAAAATTGAGTGTGGCTTGAGAGCTCGTTAGTGGTCAGTGACTCAGACCCTTGCTCTGTGTCGCTCATCCTGCTTGGATCTAACTGCTTTCCAGTTGTCATGCTCAGCTGTCAGATTCCCTCTCCCACGACCCACTTTGCCAATGCTCTATGTCCTACCAGCCTATTCTAGCTCTGAGGAGGCCCCGCCTCCAACTTTCTTTCCTCTTAGGTTATTCATACTGTGTGCCAATTTTCTATTTTGAAATTGATTAGCTCTGAATCAATAACTCAGGTTCATTTCCAGAGTGGCTCTTGTCTGGCTCTGCCTCCCTCTGAGAAAGATGATGATTTATGTTTATCTCTACCAGAGATAGGGCTTCTAGAACTACTTACAAATTTTGGGCCTCTGCCCAAATTAGTTGGTAAAAAAATTAGTTGGTAGTATTAAGTAAAAGTATATTAAGGGTGCTGATTTAGCAAAGACTGCATCACCCAAAATCCATTCCCACATTCTCCATGTCTGTCTCTAATTGGTTCTTATCCATTCCACATTCAGTGAGCCATGACTGTGAGTGAGGCACTTGTGTGGGCTGAAAATATGAAGAAGTCCAGACCCTGATGCTCCATCACCCCCCCGTATGGCATGGACTGGAACAGTCATTCTTCAAACACATAGGAAGTCTCAGGGACAAGCAGAGATGATTTGTCCCCATCCACTTCTCTAGCTCAGTTCACAACAGTCTCACCTCCGCACTTTGCTTCAGCTTCATTTATTGTTTCCTAGTTGCCCTTCTCTTCCTCCTGCCTGCCACAATCTTTTCTCATCTCTTCACTCGGCTAGATCCCTCCAATCTGCCAGCCTCAGAGAGATCTTCCCCCTCATCTCATTAGGTATCTCCTGCTGCTCCCTAACATCTACCTTAACACTCTCTACCACCTTATCCCCCTCCCCCAAGCATAGCCTCACTACCTGGCATGGCCTCATTTATTTACTTGTATATTTCATATTGGCAGTTTTCCCCAGACGAAATGTGAGCTCCACAAAGGCAGGGACTCTAATGTTTATCACTATAGCTTCAAGAAAATGAATGAACCCTCTTCAGGTGGAAGTAGTCAGATTGGTATTTGTCCTTTGGCCCCTGACAGCAGTTAGGGGTACTTCTTCAGAGGCGGGAATATTGTAGATAGGTAAGTTAATTAGATATCTTATAGACAGATAAGGCCATCCCATGAGGAGCCAACATGCAGGACAGTCAAGGAGCCAACATGGAGGACAGTGAAGACACATTCACTGAAGGCCAGCATTGTAAAAGGAGAGAAATTAGCACACTCAAGTAGATTGAATAGCAGTGATTGATATTCTAAATAAGTATCAGTCACCTGTGTGCGGGCCAAGGTCTTAACCCAGCTTCTCCAGGAAGTATCCCTGAGCCACCCTTACTGAAAATCCTTGTATGCTTGCTATGTGACTTGTTCCCCCATTGGACCCCCATTTAATCAATATTACCTGGGTGACTGTACTTGTAATCTTATTGGTTGGTCATGGTTTTGTCCCACCTCATGCCCACCTTGTAAATTTCCATTGGGCCTTATAGTTTTGTCCCACTTTGTACCTGCCTCACCACATGGCTTTGCTGTATAAAACGTCTTTGAAAAGTGGAGTGGGTGGGCAACCCACTTTCCAGTCCCCCTTCTGTCTCTCTTAGGCAGAAGCTTTCTTTCTCCCTATAAATCTTTCCTACTCTTAAAAAAAAAAAAGAAAAGAAAATGAATGAATAGTGTGTTCAGCGAAATCAGGAAAGGATCGTAAGGATGCAGGTTTAGGAGGTTGCCAGATGAACAGCTATGCAGCTATACAGAGGTAGGAAGCCTTTTGGGAATGGTGAGGAGACTGTGAAGTCCAGGATGGAAATCTAAATGGAAGCTGAACAAGAAAGGGGCTCCTCATGGAGATAATCTTTGGTTGCCAACCACACCAGTTTTATTTTCTTCTACTAGGGGAGTGCCATAATTTGTATGTCCCCTGCAAAACACAGATTGCAACTTAACTGCCAAATTCATATGTTGAAGGTATTTGAAAGTGTAGTTTGGGGGAGGTAATTGGGAATAGACAAGGTCATCAGGATAGAGCTCTCATGATGGGACTTGTTGACTTTATAAGAAGAGGATCTGATTTGAAACACACTTGCTCTGTCTCACCATGGATGTCCCCCTCCATGTTAGAATGCAGCTACAAGCCCCCACAAGATGCTGAGTAGATACTGGCACCATGCTCTTGGGTTACCCAGCTTCCAGAATCATGAGCTAAATAAACCTGTATTCTTTATAAATAACCTAGTCTCAGGTATTTTGTTATAGCAGCAGAAATTGGACTAAGATAAGCTGTGACAAAGTCACTGATTAACGTGACCTTCTGCCAACATGTGAGGGAATCAGGATTCTGCTGTGATTCCCAGGCTCTATGTCAGCACCTTCATTGGTACTATCACTACCACTTACTAAGTACTTACCTTGTGTCAGACATTTCATATGTACCATCTTGTTTGATCTTCACAATATTTTTAGAAGAGATCTTATCCTAACCCCCACCCCCACCCCTGCTTGGCAGATAATGACATGAAGAGAAAAGAGAAGTAACTAAATATTTTAATTCCTAACCCCATCTTCCAGCTGAGCCAAACCTTGACTTTTAATATCCTGGTGGAGAGAACCCTAGCTTTAGAAGCTAAACACCAAGACTCAAACCCCAGAGACTAAAAATGGTACCCCATATTTAGTCTCTGGGGTGTCCCCAGTTCTGGGAAATCACTCACTGGGGTTTGTATCAGGTATTCCTCTGAACAGTCCTCTAACATGGGCAGGAGGACCACCATCCCATTCTACAGATGAAGAAATGTAGCTGATGCCTACCCAAGGTCACACAGCTCAATCTTGCTTGCCTATCCATAGAATGTGAGTAAGCAGCTCACAGCAGGGTAACCATGGCAACCAAAGTGGACTGGTGTGGGGAAACTTCATGCAAGGTTGAGCTCCTTACATTAAGCAGTGTCAACACCCCCTTAAAGCTTGTGAGCAAAGCAGAATATGGGGTCCCATTCCAAACATACTGTATCAGAATCTGCATTTTAACAAGACCCATGGGTGATGTGTATGCACACTGACAATTTGAGAGGTTCTGGTGCAAGAGAGTATTAGTGTGGGGGCTACAAATTGTAGAGCTGGCATCTGACTCATTACTGCCTTCTCAATCTGGTTAGAAGTCTGTGAAACTTTAATATGACTACAGAGCAACTGGGAATTTTGAGGCAATGCAGCTACTGGGCTGGGCTGGAGTCCCTGAATCCGCATTTCTAATATGCTCCCCAGTGATGCAGCAGGGGCCACGGACCACTGCTCTCCCTAAAGGGCTGGAGGAACCCAAAGGCCCAAATGCCTGAATATGCAATGCAGGAAACCAGACCTTCATGTGGATGGCTGTGTTCAGGGGAAGCCTCCTCTATGATGAGGACATTCCAATGGCAGGGGCATCTCTATTCCTGTGTTTCCAGCCCTGGCTGGCTGCTCATCAGGAAGGAGGCACGGGTCCTCACTGGGCGATTGGACATCAGTCAGTGCTCGATGCTCCGGGGTGCAACCACTGCTCCAGAAATCCCACATTGTTCACACCACCCTCAAATTTGACCTGGCCTTGCCCTGCCTGCCTCTCTGACCATTCCTATATCCTCCCCTACCACCCACACCCACCACCTGGCCTTTTCTCTGTTTTTCAAACACACCAAGCTTTTAACTACCTCAGGGTCTTGGCGCCTGCTCTCCCCTCGACCTGCAATGCCCTTCCTCCAGCTCTTTGCATAGCTGGCTTCATCTTGTCATTCCCACCTCAGTTTAAATTTCACCTGCTCAGCGAAGCCGTCCCTGATTGACCTGTCTAAACTGGTGTACCCACACCCACCCCAAAACTCTCCACCATCCAATTTTTTTCTTATCCCTTATCAACTGAAAACTATTCCACTTGTTTATTTACTTACTGGTTGTTTCCTCTATCCACACCCTAATTCTTTATGAAAGTAGAGACCTTGTCTATAGTGCTGTTACATAGTAGGTTCTCAATAAATACTTGTAGAGAGAATGGGTGAATGAACTAACACATCTAAAGGAGCCTCTAATTTACTTCCATTATTGCAAGAGTTGAGGACTAATTATTATGCAAGGCCAGAAGAGAGATCATTCTTCCTGGATGCAGAAGTGGGGTTGGTAATCACAGCAGGCTCCCTGAAGGAGGGGGTGTGTAAATTTCACTATGGAGAGTAGAAAGGATTTTTAGGCAATGACAGATGGAAAAAGCCACCCTAGGCAGAAAGAACAGCTTGGGCAGAGGTGCAGAGGCTGGTAAGTGTGGAAGGGCTTGGGGAAGAGCACACACATCTGTCTGGTGGACTCAGCCCCAGTCCCTGCTCAGCCGATGCCTCCACGCAGAGGCAGCCTGCTCTGTAGGGGTGACAGAGTCTGGCAGGCTTCTGTGACTGAACAGCTGTGGTCCCTGCCCTTCCTGCAGCAGGCCTGGTCACACCCTCAGCCAAGAGGAACCCAGAGTCCTGGGGTCAGGACTCAGCCCCATCTCCCTCCCCAGCTCCTCCCAGTAGCTTATTCCAAGGCCTCCTGGAGACTGTCCTCTTGTCTCCATGCTTCCTTTAGTTTGAGGGTGGGCAAATGCTTCTCTGTAAAAGGTTAGATAGTGAGTATTTTAGGTTTTCAGGCTAGATGGTCTCTCGTTGCAACTATAATTGTTGTAACTAGTCATGCCATTGTGGCATGAAGGCAGCTGTAGCTGGTACACAGCAGATGGATGTTTCAATAAGACTCTTATTTGCTAAAACAAGCAGCAGGCCTGTGTTTTGGTTTACAGGACTCCTGTCAGTCTTGAAACACGAAGGACCCTATATGGCGTGAGTTGTTCCTACCTCTGCAGCTTCCTCTCACTGCTTCCTGAGTCTCTCCACCCAGACCACTCTTCTAGAAGTTTTAAGGACTTCTGTAAACTTATGGTCCCTCTCCCCGACCCCCTTTCTGCTCCTTGCAGAGCTCCTCCCTTCTCTCTAGTTGCTCCTCACTCACAGTCACACCACCAAGGAAAGCTGACAGATCCTCCTAGGTGGCCCCATGTTCCCCTGCAGAGCACTTTGCATGTTTCAAATGACTCATTAGCAGCTTGTGATGATTTGCTTCAGTGGTCAGCCTTATGCGCTGAAAGCCTGGCACATAAAATATCACCCATAAAAGTTGTTGACTACTGTTAGGTCATGGTCCAGAAGACTCATTCATTCACTCAGTACTGTAGCTCCAGCACCTACTGTGTGCCAGGCATCGTACTCTACAGCCGGGCATAGAATGAGGCACAACATGGTGTTTATGCTGTATATGAGGTAGCACATTCTAGGGACTGGATTCTATCTGTCTCATTCTCACCTTATCCTCTAGAAAACAGAAAGGGATTACCTAAATCACCCAGATTCAAGTTCTGCACTACATTTTGAGAAATCCTGGGCTTCTGTCATGCTTCCTACATTCAACAAACAATGTGCTTCAGTCCAGGAAGATTTAAAGGATCTAAGCTAAGAAAGCTGCTGCTTGCTGAGTTGGTTCCACTAAAAAGTTCCTGTGTACAGTAAGTTCCAGCTGGCAGTGGAGCAGTGCAGCTGTAAGTGGCAGAAGGACATACTGGGACGCAGAAGGTGATATCTGAGGAAACGCAGTTTTGGGGTGTCAGCCAGAGAGAGTAGCCTGACTGAGGCGCAGCAAGAAGAGCTGGAAACAGGCACTGGCCAGGCCCTGGGGACGTGAAACTGCATGCCTGGGAGCTGGCAGAGGCCCCGGCAGATAAAATATAGTTTCTGGGAGGCCTAAGAGCAAGTTTCAGGATCAGAGCCTCAGGGAGAGATGGCAGGAGGTAAGCAAGACACCAGTCTTGAGACTTAGAAAGAGATGAGATTTGTGGCAGAACTGAAGTCCAAAGTGGGAAATAGTTGATGCCTGAATGGGGAGCCATGGCCTACAAATAAGGTCAGAGTTAGAACAGCAGCAAAAGGACTTCATTCTTCTAATCAAGCTGTCCAGAAGCCTTTTAAGAAGCTTTATCCCAAGTTACAGGGCCAGCAATAGCCAAGAATTAGAAGCACAGCTCCCTTCCCCAGATCCACTGAGCCATGCTCTGTCCACTACCAGACCCAGGCATGCAAAGTGGGCTAAATTCCAAACCCAAACAGGATTTGCTAAACTTGAAGTAGATAATGAGCTATTTAATGAGTGTTTAGTGAAAGGAAGAACATAAGTTGCTCTTACCCGAGCTCTGGCTCCTGTCCTCAGGAATCAGACAGACATTGTGTTTTTAGCACCAGCCCATTAAAGGAACTGGAATGGTTTTTTTCTGTCTCTAGCTGAGCATCTCTAGAGCAGGCATAATGGTGGTTTTAAAGTTCTGCCTATGTACTACCAAAGCAACAATGCAGTTCAGGCCAAAAATAATAAATTTAAAAAATAACCATTAATCCTAAATTTGGAAGACCACAATGCTTCCTTCACACATTGTCCTCTTTGGTCCTAACAATCCTTGGGGAGGACTTAGAGAGAGCTTTTTCTGCCCCCATTTTCCTCCCCTCCACTATACCGCTCTGGGTCCTTCTTCAAAGCACCTTCTCTCTTACTTGATAGTCTATTTATCTTTTTAAATATGTCTCCTCACATAGAATATAAGCCAACCAAACAGGGAATATGACTGTCTTGTTTAGGGCTTTATCTCTAAGACCTAAAACCTAGTAAAGTGCTCAGACAGTATCTGCTGAATAAAGGAAAAAAGGAATTCTGTGTGTTTGGGTTAATGATAATTTTCTTCAAGTGAAAAAAAGTGCAAATTTATCTGATGATATCACTATCATTAGAATGATAATAGAAATTATTCTGGAAATGGTTCAAAAGAAATGAAGAAGAAAAATTCAGTTCTAAAGTTTTTATACTTCTAAAGTTTGAATTTAAAATACTGAGACATCATAATCGCTACAATTGAATACGCAAAGATGCAAAATTTGGTAACAGACTGCACTGTGGAGGACCTGAAAAAAGAAGCATTTCCAAAGATTGCAGGAATGTGTGTTGGCCCAACTATGTGGAGGGGAATTCATCACCATTTAAGTCAACACCACATATGCCTCAGGAGTCTACCTTTATGCGAAAAAAAAAAATATATATATATATATGACACAAACATTGGAAATGACAGAATTATAAAGTTATGTGTTACAGTATTGTTTATAATAGCAAAATATTAGAAACTATCAAAATTGCCACCACTAGAGGACCAGCTAAATAAACTATGGTTCCCATCAAGCAGTGGAAAACTTTGCAGCTGTAAAAATGAATTTGGATACTCTTTGTATATTCATAAGAAAAGTTTTCCAAGATAAATACCGGAGTGGAAAAGTACAGTGCAAAACATAGTGTGCAGTATGTTATAATTTTTTAAGTGTTGGGAGAGTATGTCTTTGAATTATTTGTACATGCACAAAATATGCCTGGAAGAATATACAAGAAATGAATAACAGGTGCTACAAATAGATAAAATAGGAGCAAGAGAGGGAGGGAGATTTTCATGTTATTCTTTGTTTCATTTTTGTTTGGAAATAATTAGAGTGTGTATCTGTTCATATAGACTACTTTAAATACTTCTTAAATAAAAATGAGCTGTTTCAACCTGTGGACTCAAAGAATGATCATTTGAGGAAGTTGTGTTAGTCAAGTTTCTGTAGCTGTAACAAGATGATTTATAAAGAGAGAAAGTTTGAGTTCACAATTTTAGAGGTTTTGATCCATGACTGGGCAGACCAATGCCGTTGAGCAGTGGTAAAGCAGCACATGATGACAGGGAGCATGTGGTAGAGCAAAGTTGCCCACCTCGTGTTGGTCAGAAGCAAAAGAGAAAGAGGAAGAGACCAGTGTCCCACAATCCCCTTCAAGGCCATGTCCCAAATGACCTAAGTCTTCCCACGAGCCCCCACCTCTTAGAGGTTTTCAGCACCTCCCAACACCACCACATTGGAGACCTAGCGTATAACACATGGACCCTTGGGGCACAGTCCAGACTCAAATTATAGCAGAAGTTGAAGCAAGTAATGTGTTTCCTAGACGCAGCTCTGACATTGACATTGACATTGATGCTGATGTTAACCTTGGATTAAGTTGTTCCCTTCCCTGGTCCTCAATGTGCCCATCTATAGGATAATAGGAGGAACTTGGGCTTTTTAAAATGTTACTTACTGTTCTTGTCTTCTGGTATCTGCTCTATGGCTAGGCTTTATTTAATTTGAATTAAATCATGCACTCTATGTCTTGCTGAGGCATTTTGAGTACAGATTTCATGTTACTTTACATCATTTGTTTCTTTGTGTGCATGGAGGGGGTGTCTGTACATGTGTGTATGTGATTCCCATTACCACTTACCATTTTTAGTGAGAGTTCCTTCACTGTCTCTGCTGAAGAGGGAAACCTGGGTCCTGAAGAAGCCTATGGCTTTGGGATATGGTGGAGGATCCCAGGCAGTTGGGGATGGCCCAAAAGGAGAGAGAAAGCAAGGAGCACCAAAAAATAAATTCACCAGGTATGGGCGCATCCTCTTAGATGCATGCTGAACTCCGAGATTTACTCAGCTGAATGTTCCAAGTGGCAAAATGCAGCTCCTTTCTTTGCACTTCGGCATACCTAGGAGCTGAATTGCTCTGAGTAGTTGAATTCTAGACAAGGTAAGACTCATTGGTTTCATCCTCTGGAAGTGAATCTTCCCCTTCCACTAGCAATAGTCTGTTTCCTACTGGGGACCTTCTTGCTTCTCACCATTGACCCTTGTCCTTGTACTCTGTCCTTGGGTCCATTTGTCCTGGGGTGGCTAAATGGTAAAATTCTACTTTCTTAACTGAATGATCACTGGGTCTGGGGCTTCTCTCCAAAGTGCTGGAGAACAGGACACTTTTCTGTTGTGGTCAAACCTGGGAAAGGGGGATATAAGATGAGGAGCTGCTGGTTACTGACTACCCTGAAGCTGCATGGGGCTTAGAAACAGAGAGGAAAGCAGACCAAAGAGATGGAAACATGGTGAAGTATGGTCATCCCTGGAACCAGCTTGGCTTTTAAGTCACATGAGCCAATACACTTCTTCATTACATAAGCCAGGCTGTGTTTCATTTCTTAAAGAGAGAAGAACTTGCATATACCTTCATGTTCCTGAACATTCATGTCTTTTCCCAAATTTAGAAAGTTTTCAGTCATTATTTCCATAAATGGGCTTTCTGTTCTTTTTTCTCCACTTCTGAAATATGTATTATGCAAATGGAAGCTTTCTTGATTATATCACCTACATCTCATAAACTTTCTCTACTTTTTTTTGTTTTGTTCCTCAGAAATTTTTTTCTGGATAATTTCAAATGGTCTCTTCAAGCTCACTGATTCTTTTGCTTGATGAAGTCTGCCATTGAAGTGTTCTACTGAATTTTTTCAGTTTATTATACCATACCCCATAAATATATACAATTAGCATTCACCAATGAGGAGAGAACTTGTATACAAATGCCATCTCCAGATGACTGATAGTGACTTCTTAACTATATTGAGAAGAACCCTGAGGCTGATGTGGACTTGTGACTTCTAAGGAAGGTATAGGTATGTCAGAAGAGAGAAGAGATGTGAAAACTTCTTGACTAAGAAGAAACCCCTGACTCAGTCCTCTGCATCACTCTGGACTGGGCAGGGTTTCATATTTTCCAAGGGTTGGTCTTTCATGTTGAGATATGAGAAAGAATTTGTCAGCATTATCCTAGAAGGATATATATGCACGTTGGCTGAGAGGTTAAAGGCTGTTTCAGTCCTTGGTGGAATATGCCTGCAATTTTAGTACTCTAGGAGACAGAAACAGAAGGATCTCCAGTTCAAGTCCAGCTTGGGAAGATTAGTGACTTAGAGAGAAAATAAATAAATGCATACATACATACATACATACATACATACATACATTGGTGAAATTCTAGGTCACTGCAAATTACCTGGGAATTCAATCCCAAATATCAAGGGAGAAAAAAATGTGTTTGATGCCATAATGAATTTTTCCCAGTACCTGACCTCAAAAAATTTACATTCTGAAGGAAAATTCTACTTCCTATGTGACCTTGAATCCTTTGTAGTCCATTGACCTCAAGTGCTTTGCAATCTACAAATAGTGAAAGTAAGTGCTGATGCTAACTGCACAATAGATTATAGTGTTACCATTTTAAAAATTTATGAAACAGATTATAGGAAGTGAGCCCTAGGGATTGAAGCAATGGAAGGTTATGCTTATTATTTCTAACCTGGTGTTCATGGTTCCCACATGGGGGCACACTTATCTGGTTAACTGAAATTCTTCTTGGACGAACTTATTGGTTCTGACCCCACTTGACATCATCAGAAAATAAATACTGAATAAGAATGGAGTGTTTTTTTGAAAAAGGAAAAGTCATTTACTCAAAATATTTTAAAACCAAAACACACAAAAATACAGTATGTATTACTTTTTTGAAGGAATTGGGTTATGATTTTATATTTTACATATAGTCAAACTTATCTTTCTTATTTTTTGTTCTATGAGTTTTGACAGATGCATTCAGTTTTGTCAACCACTCATTACCACAATCAAGATATAGAACATTTCCAGCACTTCAAAAAATTCTCTTGTGTCTTTATCATTTACTCCTTCCCTGACTCCCAGAGCTATAGATCTATTTTCTGATCCTATAGTTTTCCAAGCTGCCATACTGATAGACTCAAACACATGTAGCCTTTCAAATTAGGTTCCCTTCAATTAGCAAAAGTACATTGGAGATTCATCCAAGCTATTGCATGTATTGAGACTCTGTTCTTTTTTATTTCTCAGTAGTATTTCATTGTATGCATATACCAGTTTGCTCATCTGTTCACCAACTGAGAACACTGGAGTTTTCCAGCTTTTTGCAACTATGAAAAAAACACTATAAATGTTTGTGTTAAGATTTTCATTTCTCTCATGTAAATAAATACCCATAAGGATGATTTTGGGATCATTTTGGGCAAATATATAAGAAACTTCCAAAGCATTTTCTGAAATAGCTTTTCATTTTGTATTCCCAGATGCAACTGATCCATCTTCATTATTAAATGGGTACAACATCATTTTACATAGCTGTAGCTACATTGTCATGTCTTCAAGACTCAAGAAACTTCATGCCTGTGGTTGGGTAGAATAATCCCTAGATATCATTTGATTATTTGTCTGAAATGGGACCCACAGAGCATTAACTTGAGGATGCACTTGTAAAAGGCACAAAGAATTGTGGTGTTTGGAAGGAAATTAGAGCTAACTAGCTCAATATCTTTGAGTAGGGCTGTTTTAATCTAATGGTAATCAAGTGTCATTTGTTAAGGCCCTGCTGAATACATCCTCTACTTACTACCTCTGTGAAATTTGATGATTTAACTGCTTTAAACTCCAGTTTCTTCATCTACAGGATTTCTTGTGAAGATAAAGAGAAAAATATGTCGAAAAGAACATTGGAATCAGAAAACAAACATCAAGCATTAATAAAAAAGAAGTTGCTAGTAATTTCAGCTCTCTGTGGGCAACCTCATCAAGTCTAAGTGTTCCTAAAGCCTAAAGGCACAGATGTGATTATGAGGTGTTATAGTTTAAAAAAAAAGTTAAATGTCTTCCGTCAAGTCCTACTTCTCAATGATGATCTTAATAAGGAAAGGCCTGAAAGGTCCTGAACTCAGAGAATTCAGGACATCTGATCTCTGACCATTTGTCCATTGTCTTATCCAATATTCTCCTGAAGGCTAGTTTAAACATCAGACACAACTAATTTTAAACAGTTACAGCAGGCCAGTTCCCACCAATGTGGAACAGTGTAATCCAGTCACTCCTCATCACATCTCCTGTGTCACCTGCATTTCAGCACTAGTTCTCACCTGGACTCTGTTCTACTGTCTCTCAGCTCCACTGAGTTATACTCTGGCTGGGTAGTAACCTTGATTATCTACACTGCCTGGCACATAATAGATCCTTAATAAATGTTTGCTGAGTGATGATTAGAAAAATGGATTTTAATCAAATTATTCACATTCAACAACTTTGACTAAATTAAAGATATCTTCTTTGATAAGTTTTAAGTCACTTGTTTGGGTAACTTGTAGGCATCACAGGCCAATTCCAAGCATGGGAATTACTCAGGCAACAAAGTTCAAGGTGCCTAAATCCCATTACCTTGCTATAATCTCTTGGTCCTGTTCTGTCTTGCTCCTCTAAGGGACACGTTGTATGAACAGCACCAAGTATTAACTTGTTAGATTGGTTACACCCAAAAATGTTGAGATTATTCAACAATGCAACAATATGAGGTCATATCAGGAGCTCCAGGGAGAGGCAGAGTTTTCAAAGACTCCAGTTCAATGCCAGGGTGTCAATTGTTTCTGAAATATTTTTGGAAAATTAAAAATTAACTCAGTAATTAATCTCTTTCACAGTATTTCATTATGCCTAATTCTCTAATTCAAAATTCTTTATTCTAGATCCATTCCACAGTCACCTTATTATTCTAACTTTTAAAAAGAAATATGTGAAGTAAACAGTTCTAAACTGGGCTGAGGATTTAGCTCAGTGGTTTCACCGCCTGCTGCACAAGTGCAAGGACTTGAGTTCAATCCCTGGTACCAGAAAAAAAAGGTTCTAAATTTAATTTTATTTCAATTAAACTTTAACCACTGTAACTCATCTGTGTAGAGGGATAAAAATCACATATTTGCCAAACATCTTTGCTCTGAACAAAGATTGTTTCAACTTTCTACCATTGGCAATGTTCAGAATATTCTCATGGGATTCTAATCTCCAGAAGGTCAAGGACATCAGTTTTGTTCACTGATCTATTTGGAGACATTGAGGCAATGTCAGGCACATAGAAGGAATCTAAAAGGTATTTTCTGAGTGCATAAATAAACTTAGGGAAATGAGTGGAAACCTTCCATGATTTACTCAGGGACAGAGCAGGCATGGTTCCCAGATAATGGCCCTATCTTGGAACAGAACTACATGGTCTTACATCCATAGCCTCAAGTATAGTCCATGGGACCCCCCTGTATATGTCTGTGCTTCCCACTCAAGCCAATTTACAGTATTTTTCTGAGAGTCTCACTGTGTACAAATGCTGAAATAATTAAGTGCCAGGAATGACTACAGAAATAAGGAAAAATTCATAATGAGGGAGGTGGAGTGGCTCCATAAGGATCACTGGATTAGGACTTAGGCAAAATTCTGGTCACTCCTACACCACTTAACTAGTGTGAGAAACTCACCAAGTCATGCCCTCACTAGAAGCTTCACCCAAAAACTGATGGGGTTCTTAGATCACGGGTTCTCTCAACTAAAAATTTCCACTCTGCCTGCATAAGCTTATATGATGGGTGCCCCCAAAGGTGAGCCTACCCAAACGTGAGCCTACCACTTTGGCTGCTCCTCCAAATGCCCACAAAGAAGTCCTGACGGTGCTACTGTACCTACTTCTGGCCAGAACAGAGTTCTGCCTGCCCACTTGGGGACACAGATGGTGACTACTAACTTTCCTGCACTTCTCAGATACAAGGCTGATTCCTTTTGTCTCACAAACCCTGTGTGTGCATGCTAGGAGTTGCATTATAGCCTGGCTTGATTTTGTAAAAAGCAATGACAAAGCATCCTTACTCCTTTTTCCATGGAAATGAAAATAATTTTCAAAACTCCTACTCTAGACAAGAGTGCTTTTTGATCTCATAAGTTCTGCTTTAGTAACTAAAGTCAAGATGGCCCCAGTGAAACATACTTCCCCCACATTCATGCCACTGAATAGTCTCCTCCTTTGCAAATCATCACTGGCCCTGTGTAACAAATAGAAAGCTGCAATACTGACATTGTGTGACATCTGAGGAGAGGTCATAAAAAGCCTTGGAAGCTCCCACTTTAGTCTCCTGGAATGCTAGTTCCTGGAATGCTCTCTCAGACACGTGCTTCTCTTTTAGATGTTCAAGCCCCATGAAGTAACCACATATCAGTGCTCCAACAGCAGCCACGGCCACCACCAAACTCCCAGGCATCGGCCAGCATGAACCACCAACTCCATGAGGGTACCCACCCAGCAGAACCTTTGGTTACTCCAGCCCCAGCCACCATGTGACTGAAACCACCTGACAAACCCAAGAACTATAACCCTAAGCTGCTGTCATAGCCATTTATACTCTCATCTGCAAGATGTTGCCCTTTCTTAGCTGAAGCTCACAAATAGCATGTCTTGCTTTAAATATCTCAAAATTAAATTTTGAAGTTAGAATTTTTCCAATTGAATTTCCTATCCAGAAACCTATCCAGGTTTCTATTGGTTATGAAACAAGGAAGCTGAGTTTTTAAAAATGTACCGTAAAACTTGTTGACTCCAAATACATGTTCATGACTATGGGTCTATAGCCTTTGTGATCTGCCTTTTCAAAATCACCCCCACTTTCAAATACTCTTTCCCATAAACCACAGAACCTTTTTGGAAGTTATAATTCTTCATTCAAACTATATTTTACAAGCTGCTTGTCACACTAAAGAAAAGCACAGAAACCCTAAGTCAGGTCACTTGTTCATTTTATACCTCAAAAATCACCCCTCCAATAACTCTAATATTCAAAGAATATCATTTTGTTTTCTTCTTTCAATTTGATCATCTTCTCTAGTGTCCCCTACTAAGTCTAAACATGAGGTAACTAAAAGTAACCATCACCCACATACTATATAGCTATATACCACACATACATAACAATGTTTTGACTTATGGAAAATTTTGTTGTTATTGTTGTTGTTATGAATTATTTTCTTTATATGTCTCAGTTTCTTTCCGAGTCATTGAATTCCCTTAAGTCTCTTCCATACCACAGATTTAAGTCACTGACTTAAAGAAAGATTAATTTATTAACTACCCATTATATTTTAGCACCATGTTTAAGTACTTTAGACACAATATCTCATTAATTTTACAATGAATTTGTGATACCAGTATTTATTATCCTCATTTTAAAATTAAAAGAGCCATGGCTCAGAACAGTGAAGTGGGTTGTTAATGACTCACAGATACTAAGTACTTTAAGACTAGGTTAGAACCTGGGTCTATCTCTCAAGCAGCATAAATGTAGCTAAGGAAAATCTCTGAATACACACACCCAGAAATCACACCATAGTTGCTGAATCATTGGACAGAAGTCATAGTTCAGCCAACAGAACTGAGCACCCTTGGAAATCATCCTAAAATAGGGACTTTCCTCTGAGATTTGGGGACAGCAAAGTGTTGATGTTTCAGATTGCTTACTTATATTGGTGCTCTCATTGGAATAATTCTTTACTATCCAAATGGCACTGTTGACTTCTCTGTCTCATAAAATTTTGCACCATCCTTTCAGTGCACAAGTTCTGTGATCACCCATTCCTGAGTGGGCAGGGCAGGGTACCAGAAGAAAGGTATAGAGACCCAAGAGGTTCAGCAATTTGGAACTCAGAGGCAGCTGAAATGAATTGGTTTGGAAGAACCAAGTAGCAACCAGGAAACTTGAAAACTGTCCCTACAGGTG
Source organism: Heterocephalus glaber (assembly GCF_053883595.1). Classification (NCBI taxonomy): domain Eukaryota; kingdom Metazoa; phylum Chordata; class Mammalia; order Rodentia; family Bathyergidae; genus Heterocephalus; species Heterocephalus glaber. The sequence goes on along the minus strand of NW_028258310.1, from coordinate 11,408,007 downwards.
TGTCCATCTGCACTCGGGAGAGGAAAAGAGAAAAGAATGATTTCTTCCGAGTGAGTATGTGTTCACATGCATATGAGAGTGTGTGTGTGTGTGTGTGTGTGTGTGTGTGTGTGTGTTGGATGGGGTAAGACCTGTTTCTCCTCTATCAGATTATTCCCAGTCTTACCTCTCACTCAAAATGTGCTTCCCTTAAACCAGTTTTTCCTGCATTGTATCAGGGGAAAACAGTCCTAAGGAAACAGCCCCTGAAGGAGATCTCATGAGGGTATGCTGAGGGCTAGGGTGAGTTTCTTTGTTTTGTTCGTTCTCTGACTTATTTCTACCTCTGATCATACCTGCAGTCCTCTATCCCTCTAGAATGTTGGCCATATAAAATATATTCATAGTAAGATGATAAATAGTTTCTCTTTGGAAATATGAATATATAGCTCCTGGACCCTCAGATTTCTCACCTATAAATGTGCATAGCACCCCTCACCAGCAAGAGAGCCCTTGTCAACGAGCAGACACTCAGTCACACACACACACACACACACACACACACAATGTTACTCTGCTGATTGGCTGATAGGGCTAGGTTAACCTGGAGACAGTTCTACTGCAGAAACCTAGGCAAGGCCAGAAAGAGATCAGAACTTCTTGGTGGTGAAGAGTGTGCACCCTGGGGCCAGATCACCTGAGTCCCAATCCTGCCCTGCTGCATAAAGCTGCTGTACCTCAAGCAAATTATGGAACTTCTCCAGGCTCTGTTTTCCCCAGCTATGGAATGTAGTTAATAGCACCACCCCAAAGTTGCTATGAGAATGAAATGAGATCATGCATGCAAAGCACTTACTCAATGCCTATCACACAGAAAGTGCTCAGTAAACGTTAGCTGCTATTGTTTATTATATAGTACACACGGTAAAAATTATAATAGCTGCTTTTTTTGAATATTTGTTTTATACAGACTTTGGACACAGTACTTTAAATATATTATTTTTTAAATTTTTCACAGCAATACTGTAAGGTTAAGTCTAGAATATCCCATTTGACAGGTGAAATGAAGAGAGAGGTTAGGTTATGTCTCCCAGAGAACTTGAGGTATATCTCCAAGGTCCCAAACTCCCAAGTGTCAGAATCAGGTCCTTCTCCCTCTAATCCCTGAGATCCTAGGCAAGCCTGCACATAAATTTCATTTCCCAAAATACAGACTTAGAGTTACTTGTTGACTATCAATTCTTCCCATAAGTCTTTTAGGACCTCCAATCCCTTTGAATCTTCCAAACTTCAGTATGGTGCTTTAAAACACCAGGCATAGTCACCATAAAAGCCTGATAACTCCAGGAGGGGTAAAAATTAACATGTGGAGAGAAGTTTTTCTCCTCCGTGAACTTTCACCCATACCCCCATTCTGGTGTTAGGATATATGTACCATAAATGCTTGTGAGACATACAGAAGGCCTGACATCCAATAAACATGGCAGAAAGAAAGAGAGGCAGCAGAACATGATGGTCATGTGCTCAAAGTTTGGGGTTAGATAATTCCGAGTGAGATTGAGTCCCAAGAATGCTCTCATTAGCTTATTAATTATTTTTGCAGCTCTAGGGATCAAACATGCTAGGCAAGTGTTCTATCACTGAACTACACCCCAGCCCCTAGCTTATTAACTTATTAAATCCCTCTAGGCTGCCATTTTGCTATGGTTTGTGTCCCCCAAAAGCTCAAGGATTGGTCTGTATTTCCCAATGACAATCTTTAAGAAATGAGATTAGATTATTGCAAGAGATCATTATTTTTCTTGAGGGAGCAGGTTAGTTCTTGCCACAGCAGGTTGATATAAAGCAAGTCTACCACCACACTTTGCCCCTTGCCACCTGCCCCCCTGCCTATTCTGCAGTGAGTTGAAGCATCATAAAGTCCTCTCTTGCACCATGCTGTTGAACTTCTCAGTCTTCAGACCCATGAGCCAAGAACCTCTATTCTTTATAAGTTACCCAGTTTGGATATTTTGCTACAGCAACAGAAAAATGACTAAGACAATTTCCACACCCTTACTGGGGACAAGAGTGCACACTTCCTCCAAGGGTGTTTCTAGGTATTCAATGAGGTCATCCCTGTGAAGCACATGACCCAGTGCCAGACATGTACTTAGCCCACAATAGATACTCTACTACTGTAATTAGTATGCATTCAAATAATATTCATTAAATTTTATTTATTATTAATATTCAATTGTTTATTATTAATATGGCATTCTGAAAATAGTTATACCATTGAGCTAAGAAACAAGGGTTGAAGAGACTCTGTGTCTTGCTCAGGTCCTACAGGGCTTGTAGGGGCCCAGTGCAGTTTCTGTAGCTATCCATCAGCAGCTGAGACAGCAGAGCACAGAGGTGCTTACAGTAGATAATGTGCACCTCTTCTGTGCTCTGAGGAAGCACAGACCATTTCCCCAGCTATATATCCATTGTTCCCTCAACAACAAAGCTATTCCCTGCCTAAAGAGATCATCTTGTACAGTGTTTCTCAGTGGCCAGGGTCTTTGGACATTTCTGGAGAAGGCTTTTGCCTTTGTTTATGCTTAGTCAGGTAATGTAGTCCTACGTGAAGGATTTCTCCTAGAGGCTCTGGGTCTTTCAGTGGTAATAGCATCAAGCAGTCTATGGACATTGCAACTGGATAGCAAAAATTCCTGCTCTGGGAGCGGTAGTCAATCAGCTGGGATCACAGTAGCCTTGTAATTAGAATTTGGGTGACTAATTTCCAGGTAAATCAGAGGCTCTTTCAATTTGCTTTTGTAGAAATTACACCCACTGATGTCCAACCTGCCCTGAATCACTCTCTACTCACATCAGAGACAGCTGGTGTCAGAGAACTCTACAAATAAGGCAAATAACTCCATGTCTCCATGGAGACAGGCCTCCTCTTATACTGGAAAGTGTGCCGATGACATCAGTGAGTTGTCAAATTTCCCTGGTATCTAAGGGGAGTATCAGAGAGCATCCCTTACACAGGTGAGTTGGGTAACCTTGGATGACCTCAAGTAATGATTTCCCTTTACTGATTTCTTCTTTGTAAAACAACAGAGTTAAACTACATGGCCTCCTAAGCCCACTAGCTGTAACAGTTACTACTTTGGCTTATATTAAATTACTTGAATATCTCTTCATCTAAAGGACAATAAGGGTGGCTGGGAATGTATTTCAGTGGTCATGTGTTTGCCTGCCATGCACAAGGTTCTAGATTCAATCCCTAGCACCAAAGAAGATAAAAGAGGTAATAAGAGGTAACTTACATGAATACTTAGCAATTCATATAATAGTCCTATGAAGTTGGTACCATTAATATTCCCATATTACAGATGCAGAAATGGAGGCCGAAAACCAAGATCACGCACAGAGTGAAGATTTTTACCCAGGCCATATAATCTCAAGGGCTATGCTTTTAACTGATGGTGATGATGATGATGATAATGATGATAAAACACATCATACATGCTAAGGGTTCCAGATCATCCTTTTCTAGATGTCTCCACTTTTAACCATAAATGGTGTGTGTGTCAGCTCTCAGGAATCACTTGACAAATATATATAGTCCTAGCATGTCAACCCTGGACAGGTCCTGACAGATCACCTAGGCTGAGTGTTCTAACTCTTCATTCTTTGCATGCATTAAAAGGTCCCTCTGAAATCACATGAAAATATGGATCTATATCATTCTGAGGGGAGATTTCCCAGGTTTTTTCAGATTTTCAAAGAGATTGGGACCAACCCATCTTTTGACAATTAGTAAAACAGAGTTTAGGTGGGAAATGGATTTGCCCAAATACACATAAGAAGAACTCACAGAACAGAGTTCAGACTCAGATGACTGGCTTCCAAGTCCAGGGCATGCAGACTGCCTCACAATGACTTAACTTAGATCCCTCAATAGATCCTGAGGGCCTGCTGGAGTAGAGATACTTTACCAGGGATAACATGCAAAGCTTTGGGCATGCTATGGAAAATTGTCATGCTTCATGTGTATCTTTAAATTTAACGTTGAGCTTCTGCATCTCATCAATTTTTGAAGTTCTTATCATTGGTAATTATCACTGATCTGCCTATCTGCCATCCTCTGTGAATGAAAAGTTAACCCAAGGTATTTCATTGACTTAAGATCTGGTCCACTCCTGCTTCTACTTGGTCCCACTCCTGCCCTCCATAAATGTTCAGGGTGGTTGGGATTTGGACCCCACTACTTTGGTGAAAAATAATTAGCCAAAAAGTAACTGATAACAGCTAAACTACACAAAACAAATGAGTTAATGACTAAATATTGACAAAGGAATCAAAGTCTAACTGCAATGTATTAAATGTTATTTTGAGATTAAAAAATTTAATAAGCAACAATAAAGAAAAAAGTTTCTGACAAAATGTCTGCTATTGTTCATTCTTTCAGTGTGGGAATTTTAAGCACAGATGCTCAGAGTCAGATCACAGAGGTCAAAATGTCTGCCAGTTTAAACAGAAGATTCAAAATGGCATCACTCATACCAGGAAGTCACAACTTTGCTGTGTTTGGTGAGCAATGGATGTGACCATTTGCAGGCAATGCTCTAACAAGGGAAGCCAACTGAGGCAAAGGCTACCTCATTTGAGTTGCCAAGCAAGGAGTGGAAACTACCTCCCTCTAGCCCTGTCTTAACCCTTAGAGTGAAAGTCATGCGTGTCCAGTGAAGACTTTTCCAAAGCTGCAGGAGAGTCCCCAGATAATTCATTTATATACTCCATAAGATATCATCTTTTCTCTTTGCCTTCTATTTCCAATGAGTCCCATGCCACCTCCAGAATTAGGCACTGGCTCATCAACCAGATCTGGGGCCCACTCACTATCTGAGCCTTATTTTTTCTGACTATGCTGGGGGACCACAGGGTGCCTGAGCCCACTCCTACACACTCCTGAGAATAAATTGTTAAATTTTCAACCATGTTGAGAGCTGATTGTTAAATACATTCATAAAGAATACAGCTTACAGTTAAATTTATCACTGATAAGAGATAATAAATATTCAAAATTTATTACTCCTAATTAATTGGGTTTGCTTTTATCCATGTTTTTGGGTTACCTATACCCATGATATCTGTACAGTAGGAATACTATCTAGTGCTGAGCTCCAGTGCGTGTTTCACAACTTCACATTCAATGCCATCACCTTAGCAACTTGAAATCAGTCACCATGGGAGTATTTGGCAAGTGCTACACATCAGAGTTTAATTTACGATTTCATTGATTGTCTAGACTTAAAGTGAGGCAAATAATGTAGATTATACTTAAACCTATGTCAACTCTATAGCTGTTACATTAGGATAAGCACAAAAATTGAGACAATATTCTTTCTAATTTAGCAAAACATCACCCATATCATTGACAAATAAGCGAGTGATTTTCCAACATTTTTGTTGTTTCACTTGCCTCTTACTTGTTCACAAAAATATAAACCAATATTCATGTCAAAATGACACTTATCCAATTACACCACAGTGAGTCTAGCTATAAGTTTTGCATAAATTAGTGAATGCATTGTCTGAAAACCAATTGCCCATATGGAATTTACACTAAAGAGTATTGATAAATCATAGTTATTTGTGAGTTATGTGTTTTATATGCTTTTTTCGCATTTAGTTTACTGGTACATTTTAGGTATACAATACAGTTGCATTCATCATTGGGATCTTGTACCTTTCCATGATGTATCTTGGTTCTTATGTTTTCCCCATTACCCTGCCCTCCCTTCACCCCGTCCACCCTTCCCTATTTACAGAGACTTTGTTTCAATGTTTTTTCTTTTCTCATATTTTTTCTTTTCCCTTCTTTCCTTTCCCCTTCCCCTCCCACTTCCCCTATGCCTTTAAACATTTCCTTCCTATTTCACAATATCAATTATACATTTTGATTCTTATTTACACTTTTACTTTTTCACATCAGAGAAACTATTCCATATTTACACATGTGTGTCCTATTTATTTCACTAAAGAGTATTGCCTCAATGTGCATCCATTTAGCAATAAATGTCTCTAATTTCTCCTTTTTGATGGCTGAGTAGTACTCCATTTTATTTTTAAAAACCACATCTTCTTTATCCAGTCTCTAGTTGATGGGCAATTGGGCTGTTTCCAAGTTTTAGTTATTACAAATTGTGCCACTATAAACATGGGAGTGCATATATCACTGTGGTATGATTCTTTTAATTCTTTTGGGAAGATACCCAGTAGAGGAATAGCTGGGTCAAATGGGATTTCCAATCCTAATTGTTTGAGATATCTCCATATTGATTCCCACAGTGGTTGTACCATTCTGCACCCCCCCGACAATGAAGAAGGGTTCCTTTCTCCCCACAACCCCGCCAGCATTTGTTATTGGTTGATTTCATGATAGCAGCCATTCTTTCTGGGGTGAGGTGGAATCTCAGTGTTGTTTTCATCCGAATCTCTCGAATGACCAGTGATGTTGAACATTTTTTCATATGTTTATTTGCTGCTTTTACTTTTTCGTCTGAGAAATATCTGTTCATTTCGAATGCCCGTTTTTGAATTGGGTCTTTGTATTTGGGGACCTGATTTTTTTGAGTTCTTTATATATTCTACATAATAGACCTTTGTCTGAGGAACAGCTGGTAAAAATTTTATCCCACATTGTAGGTTGTCTTCTTAGCTCTGTTGGTGGTTTCTCTTGCAGTGCAGAAGCTTTTTAATAAGATGAGACCCCAGCTGTTGATTCTTTGTACTAGTAATTGTGCTACTGAGGATTTGTTCATAAAGTCCTTTCCTATGCCAATGTCTTTGAGAGTTCTACCTAACTTGTCTTCCAGCAAGTTTAGTGTTTCTCTTTTAATATTTAGATCTTTAACCCACTTCAATTTTAGTTTAGTGCATGGCGAAAGATAGGGGTCTAGTTTTCATCTCTGGCAGGTTGAAATCTGGTTTTTCCAACACGATTTATTAAAGAGGCTATCTTTCCTCCAATGAGGGTGGTTGGCTCCTTTGTCAAAGATGAGGTAACTGAGTGTGTCTGGAGTTGTCTCTGCATCTTCTAATCTATTCCACTGTTCCTCAGGTCTGTTTCTTTGCCAGTACCATGTTGTTTTTATCACAGGGGCTTTGTAAAAAAAAAATATGGAACGCTTCACAAATTTGCGTGTCATCCTTGTTCAGGGGCCATGCTAATCTTCTCTATATGGTTCCAATTTTAGTATATGTGCTGCTGAAGTGTTTTATATTCTTTTTTTTTTTTTTTTTTTTTTTGGTACCAGGGATTGAACTCGGGTCCTTGCACTTGCACAGCAGGTGGCCAAACCACTGAGCTAAATCCCCAGCGCTTATATTCTTTATAAAAGTAAAATTTATAGTAAACTTGAGAATGCATATATACATATTTTGTTTTTCTGAAAGCTGGTTATGAGAAACCCCATCTCTGGCTTCCTTCAGGAGCCTCTCCATCTCTTCCCAGAAGACCCCTAGGGCCTGCCACAGCCACCAGGTCTTTAGGCTAAGTGAGGTCATCGTGGGCCCAGGGCCCAAGGAAGTAGCTGGAAGCTTCCGGTAAGAGGGGAGGAAGGCTAGTGTTTACAGTGAAGGTTGGCTCCAGAATGGCTTTTGTCTGCTCAGGACCTTTATTTATTTTCAAAGGAGCCTAAGGCCTTTGACCCAAGTTTGAAGTTAAAGGACAGGAAGAAAAGTCCTTTTCTTTCAGGAGGATTGGCCACATAGTTGGCTGGAAGAGAACTTCAGGATGCTGTGAAGACCTGGCCCAGGACAGCCCACAACCCTGGGATGACAGTTCATGTCAAAACTGGAAAGGGAATAATTCACAACGTCTTCCTAGAAGCTGTATTTCCCTGAAGTATGCAGCATTCCCACATTGATATGCCTATTTCAGGTCATTCTGTTGTCCTATAGGGAGCATATTTATTTATTTCATTATTTTATCCATGTATAAATAACTCCACAAATAATGCTTCAGTCCCTTCATTTATTTATTCATGCATTCTTTTACCCAATAATTAATAGTGAGCACCTTCCATGGGTTAGGCATTGCTCTAGTGCTATGGGTACAGCAGTGATCCAGACAGACAATCTCTGACCTCATGACACATAATCAAATGGACAATATGAACACTACACTTGTTCATTACATTCAGTTGAACTCAAATCTTAAGTATTTTGTCTACATATTCCAAGCTGAATTATCTTCTTTTCCCAAAACAAGATTCTTCTGAAATGTCTGCCAATACAACAACAACAACAGCCAACACTTATGTAACATGCACCATGCATTTCATGTATGTTAAATCATTTGACCCTGGCAAAAATTCCGTAAGTTCTATTATCACCCCTGTTTACCAATGGTGAATGTGAGGCACCAAGTCCTTAAACACTTGTCTGAGGTCACATTTGACAAGCAGTGGAGTTGATCAATGGGACTATCATCCATCTGGCCAACATGCTCAATGAACAAGGCTTATCTAGCTGAAATTCAATGAAATTTAGCAAAAGTCCAGCTGATATAGATGATATTGCAATATAGATGAGGCTGGGATTAGTATCCTGACTCTACCATTTTCCACCTGTAAGACTTGGAGTAAAAGTTCATGTCCTGTTTAAAATTTTTAAGCTTGTTTCTTCATATGTGATATATGAACAATATCCAATTAATTACACTAATTAATTCATTGGACTAATTAATTCTTGGGAAAGATGTTCAGAGAAGTCAGTGATGCAACAAGAGTGCAACAGTGTCTAGGCTGGGTAGGCTGTAAGCTGTTGGGGTGAGAATGATGAAGTTCATCAGAGGACCCTGGTCTTCCTAGGAACTCAGAGGTTCCATGTGGTCAGTTGTAGGAACCAGCCTACAAGCTCAAACCTGACCAGTGGGTGACAAGGATAAAAAATAAAGAGACACAGAAACAAGTTAAAATCTGGGGGGAGCCAAGAGCCTCATGTCTCGCTTTGACTTAGAGTCCCAAACGACTGATGCACCTTGGCTTTATTCACTCAGACATGGGCATCAGCAATTGGCGTTCCATAGGATTCATCCGTCTCCCGCCCTCCATGGTATTTCTCCAGGTAAAATACTTAACTGTAGGTGTTTTTACATTCCCCTGCAGTGTGTTAGCATGCTTGCTGCATGCCCTCTTTCTTCTCAGTGCTCACCAAGGAGGCCAATTAGGCCTCATTCTTCCCAACTGGTCTTCCGCAATCAGGGACTGTCATTACCTTGCTTACTCGAGTGGGAATCTAGCCCATAAAAGGTGTTGCCAATTTGTTGGTTGATTGGTTAGGTGGGTGGGTAGGTTGAGGGTTGGTTGGATGGTTGGTTGGTTGGCTGGTTAGTTGGTTGGCTGGTTGGTTGATTGGATGATTTGCTGCATGATGAACAGATGAATGGATAGTTGTATGGGCAGACGGACAAATGAATGCACAAATAGCTCTGCCTCCTGTGTCTCATAGGACCTAAACTCAGACTTTTCCTTCTAGCTCTTCTCACACCACACATGCATCCTGTCTCCTCTGAGCAGACTGACAGGTACTCAAAGGCAGAGACCAGACATTTTTTTCCTGCATCTCATCACAATCTCAATTTATGATTCCCCAAAAAGGAGATTTGGAGTTCTGAAACAATACTCTGACCATTTAGGGCCCCCAAATACTCTAAAGATGTCACTTGTTCCCCGATCCTCTTTGTTCTGTAGAACATTTCACCATTGAAGGGGTTTCCTGGGCTATTTGTTGCAGTGATGCTTATGTAAACCAAGTTCCCTGCCACTAGACTTTCTGGTCATCCCTCTTCCTGAAGACAAAATAAAACTATCATATATTCATAGGGAAATATTTCTCTTCGAGATGCTGAAGAGAAAATGTGTAACCAAAATTACACAGCTATTGAAAGCATTGATTTTCAGATCATTCTGAATCTCTCTACATGTTCTAACCACTTTGAACTTTGATTACTTCATATAAAATGGGGAAATAATGATATATTCTTGATAGGGTCAGTTGGAGGATCATATCCTACCCCGTAGGTGAATTACTTAGCATAATGCCTGGTATAGGCTTAGTAAAAGACCATGACTATCCTTATTCATATCTACTACCTATTTGAAAATTAGAAACAGACTATATCTATAGCAACTCATTCTAAGCAAATGAAGATTCTGTGTATCATTTCCAATAAACTTTTACTGAGCACTTACTATGTGTGTAACTAACCCTATCACCCAATATTCCAATAACTCATGAACAATAAGCAGATGCGTGACTTTTTAATACTTTCTCCCTCTTGTAAATGATAAAAATGGATCAAAACATAAATATAAAGTTTTGTTCATTCATATTTTATTCTCAAACACCACAAATCTTTGATAGAGTCTCCTTTGTGTTAGCCCTCAGACTAGGCTTTGGGAACACAGCAGTAATGACTTAACAAAACCCCTGCTCTCAGGGAGCTTCCAGGACAGGTGGAAACCAAAAACAAAACTACATGACAGAAACAATAATGTAAATTATGATAAGTGCTCTCAAAGAAAAGTATGAGGATCTATAAGTACATGCAAAAAAAAGCAAAACCTAGTCTAAGGACATTAGGGAATAGAAAGAATGACAAAGAGACATTATACAACTGGAAAGAGAAATAGGCACAGAGCTTGGAAGATGGACAGGATGTCAATCTGTGTAACTCCTTAGGACTTTGAAATAACCCAAAATGCAAATCCTCCAAGTCAACTATTGGTTTGGCTATCTTTCCCTCCACCCACTAGCATCCCAAATCCCCATGTTCTATGAAGAGAAGTAGTTTTGTTCTGCTTTATGAATAATGAGTTGTTTGGTTACCAGAATCACCATGCAGCTGTTATTGTGGCCTGGTCTGTGGCTGCTCCCCTGAGGAGGAAAGCAGATGGGACAATATTGGGAAAATCCAGAGGCATTCCTAAGAACATCTCTGTGAGGCAGATGTCCAAAGATCCCCAGATGCACAAACATCAAAAGTTCTCAATTTGCAAGAAAGTTCAAGAACAAAAATTCATCTTCACATGTAATATTTGAGCCATGAAAGAAAGGCAAATTAATTAAGAGTCATATTTATTAATTTAGATTAAAGGACAGAAGAGAGCACTTACTTTTAAAATCCTTGGGTGGATGATGGTAAAAATTTGTAATCTCAAATCAAAATAAAATAGAAGGTTAAGAAAATAGATCATTCAACATTCCTAAACATGCTGAGTGAATGAAAAACTGCTTCTCCCACTATTTAAGAATTAGAGCATCTTGACATGTGTCTGGGCTTCTCCCAGCCTGTTTATTTCATAAGGCACATTTGGAGAAGAGCATGTCCCCAGCACCATTTCCATGGCACCAGAAGCAGGTTATTCTCTTGTGTCTGTGCTCTTCTTTCTGGGGCCACACTCAAGCTGCAGGTACCATGACTGGTGAGACCCACGGGGCCACACCTGGCCACCTCCCTTGCTCAGGTGTCCATAGTCTCCTACTAATGGCTCTGGAGTCCCTGCTACTTCCCTTCACTCACCCTACTCCTCACCTGGAATCCTCTTAAAATCTAATTTGCAATTTATTTTCTTCTCTCTCTACTTTGCCATTATAACATTTCTGTTCCTCCTCCCATTTTTGATTTAGGAAACTAGTCTAAGTTTCCTGACTGTGGTGAGCTATATTTCCTTTTTTCAAGATCTGGAAAATGTGATCTCCCCAGCTCTGTTCTGGAGTCATTTTGACCCTCTAGAAAAAGTATATTGATTTCAGCCCAATATTGCAAGCTTCTTTCTCAGAGATGCGTCCCTGTTATATTTATACAATATAATTATTCTGGGCTCTGATTCCAGCACCAGGCAGACATGAATTTAGATCTCAGCTTGACCACTTACTGAGCTGGACTTGGACAAGCCACTTCCATTCTATAAATCTCAAAGGAACTAAAAATGATGTTGTCTGCCTCAAACATTATTGTATTACACAAGAGCATCTCACAAAGTTTTTGCATATGACCTTATGCATAACATGCACTCAAGGTCAAAAATTATTTGTTTTGAGATGTACATATTCTCTGGCCTCAAAAAGTCTATTGGGTGATAAAGAAGAAAAAGGCAGAGCCTTCCCACACTTTTTCAGAGACCTTCCTTTAGTTCAACACTTTTCAAACATCAAATTAGGGAAGGAGAAATCCATTTTGTGAGTCAGACTGCATATTTTTAAACTAGAATAGAGAGTTTCAAAAATGAATAGATCAGAGTACATTTTATGTTGTAAGCAATTGATGATATTTGTCAAACATATATGTATCTTTATGTATATATGTACTGGAATACAACATAAAATGTCTTTCTCACCCTGAGTCACTATTGAAAAAAGGTTTGAAGCTGCTGTTGTAGGCTGATGCATAGCTGGCAATATATGACATATGTACTTTATGTACTAGTTAAAAAAGACATTACTGCCCCCTGCTGGAGCTCTTGATTTCTCAGCAAGGGACAACAACAGATGAGCCTGTCTACAGGTCATGCGTGCCACTGACCTCAGCCATCCTGCCCACACCTGCTCATCTGGAAACTCACCTGGAAGAGACTCAGCCCTTGATCTACCTTGATGTCCTGGATAGAGACGGGCAGCCCCTGAAGTGAGAACTGGCTTTCAAACAGCTTTGGAAGCACAGGTCATTCCCTCCCCCTAGCCTGTCTGTCTCTCCTGAGAAACTAAACCGAGCCAGCCGTGTGAAGTCTCAGCCTCACATCTTATTGTTACTCCCACCCTGGCCATCGCTGCTGGGCAGAGTTCTCACCCGCAGGCCAGCACCTGCCTCTGCTTCTCTGGGGAGGAGACACCCTCCCAGGAATGTGGACCAACTGTGAGGTCTCAGAGCTGGGACTTCCAGCAGCTTTGTCCAATATCTAGAGATCTGAAACACTGACTGGGAAAACATTCTGTCCTGCCCAACAGGGAAGACAGTCCAGGAAAAATTCAGGCATGAGGGGGACACTAACACTACCACTGGAGAGAGAATCCCAGACCCTGTGATTGCTACCATGAAATGAGTGCTCATACCCAGTCACCCTGCATGTTGTCTTACTTAAAAATCCAGGGGAGAAATCAATGAGGCTAAGAGGTACAGTAATTTGCCCCGGTCCCTCAGTGGGACCTGCTCCAGACCCGAATGTCCCTGAATGCAGGACCAGAGCCCCAGCGTCAGCTACCTCATTGGCTGCATTTCTTAACATCAATGTTTATGCCAAAAAAAAATAACAAAATGTGATGAATTACAAAATACCACATAAAAGCTACTGTGAAAAAAGTTTAAAGCTAACTAAAACAAGCTGATAGGTGGGGACCTGGTAGGCATGTTTTTAGAACATAAACTATTTTACTAGCTCCCTTTAAAAATAGCCTCATTTGTTTTGAGTCCTTTCTTCCTTGGGTAAAAACTGCCCCCAAAGATAGATTTGCTTCAGCCATTTCCTTGTCCACAAGATAAAGAAGGTAAACAAAATCTTTATCAGATCATCTAATATTTACCTTCTGTAAATATTCAGGCATTGTGTGTACTTGGTACTTTTACATGTGCTGACATAATTTCGACAGCACTTGGCTCAGAGAAGTTAATTTATTTGCTGAAGATTGCACCGCTATTCAGAACAAGATTCTAACCCAGGTATGTCTGATAGAAAAACCTATATGCTTGCTACCACCTGGAAAAGTGCAGAGCCCAATTCCTTGAATTTCTTCCTCCCCTGCCCTTTGTCTATATATCTCAATATCAAAAGAAAGGCAGGTCAAAATTATGAAGGTCATGCTAAACAAGAAAATACCACGAGAATGTCACAGACCTGAGCTAGCTGGGGAAATGTGACAATTTCATTCAATGTGGTACCCTAGGCTGGATCTTGCATCAAAAAAAAAAAAAAAAAAAAAACTAGTGGAGAAACTGATGAAGCTCAAAAAAACTCTACAATGTGTATTCCCATAGCCAGGACCATCCCCCCTTCTGCTGCCCTGTAATCCATTCTCATGTTGCTTCCAGAATCAGCGTTCTAAATCCCATCATGTCTCCCTATTGCTTACAACCTTCCTCCTATGGCTCACCCTCACCTCATGGTGAAGTCCAGGCCTTTTCAGTCAGTCTCCATCCCCCTCTCCAACCTCTGCTCTCACTTTCCCTGCCTTTCACCCTGACCCTGCTCCAGCCTCAATAGACTCATCAAGCCTTCCCCCATCTCTGGACCTTTGCTTGACATGTGCTGTCTCTGCCAACACCAGCCTTCGGACCTGCGTTAGAATTAAGTCGATATTTCCATTCTGGACTCAGCTTAGCCATTGCTTCTCCAGGAAGCGTCCTCTGATGCCCCTACTCCTGTGACTGATAAAGCCCCTCCTCTGAGTGCCTCCAACACCCTATAATTGACTCTCATCACGGGGCTTCTGACCCCAAATCGTATTTCGCACTTTATCACTTGCCCCTTTCCACTCAGCCGGATGGGTCCCCACTTCCCTGGAGTGGGGAGAATGTGCCGAGTATGAGCTAGATGACTCATCGTGAGGAGGCCTGTCCTTTTTGCTGCTTTCTCCATTTCTCCAATTGTTCAAAAAAATAGTGGTTGGTGCTCACCTGACTTCTGTACCCCTCCTACTTGTGAATGTTTCTTTTCAAACAGTACCAGATCAGGGCCAGGTCGTGTGCTTGCATTAAGCAACAGGACCTAGCTTGAATTGAGTGCCTTGTTTTGTTTCCGTTATTCATGAAATTCCATTTATGGGAAACAGTACAATTTTAACTTATATATGGAGCAGTCGTCCTTTACAAAATGAATTTATATGAGTAAAAGAAGTAAATTCATTTTTTAAAATTTCAGCAAAAGGCTCTTCGAGTGGGGCAATGGTGATAAATGGATGCAGGTACCGGCCTGCACGCTTGCACTGTACAGCTATGAAGGCCAAGTCATGAGACTTGGAGCACTCCTCTGCTTGCCGCTCTCTATCTATGCAGCTGTTTCTCAGTTTACTCACCTATAGAGAGACTAGAATAAAAGTTGGGTGCAAGAAGATGCAATTTCATCCCCCAGATACCATCTCTCATGCTAGTTATGCAGTGTGAAAATAACACACAGTAAAGGAATCTACTGGTAAATTTCTTTTAGAGATCAGAGATCTAAGCTGCATAGAGCTTAAATGATATCCCCAAAGTCTCCCAGCACTTTGACATCGAAATCCAGCTTTCCCATCCCCTGGTAATCCACTCCCCAACCCCATCCTGACGCTTCTCCCTGCATCTTCCTTTCCCAAATAAAATTCTGTCAAATGAGTTACATGAGCAAACATATACAAAATATAAAGATATCCCAAACTAATGGAAAAGCAAATAAGAAGAAGATAAAAGCAGTTTTAGATTTCAGAATGTTAACTCTATTAGGTAAGGGAGTTATGCACTTGAATGCTGAAAACGCGTTACAGGCTTTTCCAGTGTTGCAGCTCTGCTCTCAAGCTTTTGTTTTGTTTTGTTTTGTTTGTGGCACTGTCCCCAGTCCCACTTTTAAAATTTTGAGACAGCTCCCCAGGCTGGACTCCAACTGTGATCCTCCAGCCTCGGCTTCCCAGAGTGCTGGACTTACAGGTGTGTGCCACCACACTCAGCTGTCCTCATTCTTTATTCACATTAGACCCAAGTAACTGGGGGTCAAGCAGCCCATGAATATTTTGGAAGGAGGATTACAATATACAAGATAACTAATTCAGCTTTGGCTATGACGTATAGATAAGAAAACCTACTTAAATAGAGAACCGGTTCAATCATCACTTCACTCTATATGGATCATGAGAAAAAAAAATCGTCAACCTAAGTCCATAAAGAATAGTTAGCCCACATTTTTTTAAAAGAGATTTTCAAATACTTTTAAAGACTATTTTAACAAGCAATTTACATATAGGATGTATTGAATACAGTTGTATAATACAATTCTTTTGCTCATGTAAAAAAAAAAAAATAGTCTTATCCTTGTCTTTGGGAGTATCTTGGGCATTTATGCCTCACCTAATTGGGGACAAATTTACCATATTTACAGCTTAATCAT
The DNA here is from genome assembly GCF_053883595.1 of Heterocephalus glaber. Lineage (NCBI taxonomy): Eukaryota > Metazoa > Chordata > Mammalia > Rodentia > Bathyergidae > Heterocephalus > Heterocephalus glaber. Next base: position 11,391,916 of record NW_028258310.1, on the reverse strand, counting down.
AATGCACAGACTTAGAAAATTTTGACCAAAATTTCCAATACAATATAATGTAAAATGGTTATATTTCCCTTCATGTGTGTCTGTCCATGTATGTGGGAGAGCATGTGCATGTGTTTGTATACTTGCAGCAATTAATAAATACCTGACCAAACAAAAAGTTCATGTGAGAAGATGTAGAGGTTTCAAGTGATTACAAAGCTCAATGTGAGCCAAGGTTAAGATGTGGATGCCAAGGAGAAGAAAAACCTTAACACAAAGTAAAGATCCACCATTAAATTACATTCATTACAGTGACTTTTGTTGGCACTGGTCACCCACCAGCCAATGTCAACAACTTGGTGCAGCCCTGGGAATCACACTTTCAGAGGAGCAGCGTCAAATCTGGCCAGAGGACAATGGTCAGCAGCTGGGAAAAGGGAGACAATCTGTAACCCGAGTGAGTCGAGGCACGGCTCATGGCACGGGTTCCAGGCCAAGCAATCTTCAAATATAAGATGTGTAACTGTTCTGGAATGTATGTGCCCTGGCCATCTCCAAGGAATGTTGCTGAAAGGACGCTACGTGGGAGATTAGACTGGCTAGCATCAGTCACAACATTCCTCCCAGTTTCAGGATTTTGTAGCTTGTGGTGGGAACAAAACTGCATCTATTTTACATAGCAGTGGGTTAGATCATTTCATTTTCCTCCTGGGAAATAATACTTTCAAGAGTGAGAGAATTTGCCAACAAGGACCCTAAGAGAGGAGACGAGTGATGTGTAGCTGACCTTGGTGACTAGAAGACGCACCAGTGACTCAGTGGACCCTTCCTTTCCCACCCCACACACAACCAACATCTGGTGGGCCCAAAAAGCTAGAAATGAAGGACAGATGATCTGACAGTCAAATCGAAGCTGATGGGCATCAGGTGAAGAGAATGACAGCCTGATTTCATATATGTGCATACTATTCAGAGCAAGGGTGAAGGATTTCATGAAACATGCATGCTCCTGAGGTATACTCTTGAACTACTGAACCAGAATTATTAGCAGTAGGAACCAGAAAGTTCATGTTCAACAAGTTTTCCAAGGCAATTCTTGGGCAACCTACCCAAGAAACCCTGTTCCAGAGCTGTGCTACTCAAACTCTGCTTAGAATCACCTAAGGAGTTCCCAGAGTTAGGGCTCTGGGGTGCAGAGATTCCGATTTGGAGATCTTAGGTAGAGCCAAAGAATTTGCATTCCAAACAATCTCACAGGTCAGCTTGTTGCTCCTGATCAGTGAGGCACATTCTTGACTTCACTGCCTTAGAGAATTCCTGATTCCATTCCCCCAAAGACTCATGCAATGGTAGGTAACTCCAGGGATGAACCCCAGTAAGTCCTTGTCTCCTGGTGTTCATGCCCTTGGTAACCACCAACCCCCTTCTGTGCAGGGTGGCCCTTCTGACCACTTACCTCTAATAAAATAGGTAAAGCTAAAGGGATGTCACCTTCACCATCAGGTTATGAAAAGACAGTGACTGTTCCTCTCTCCCTCTTGCTTTACTGGCTTGCTCACTGTGATGAAGTGAGCTGCCATGCTGTGAACTATCCCATGGAGAGGCCCACATGATGGCCAACAGCCAGCAAGGAATTGACTCCTGCCAACAGGTATGTGACTTGCTGGCCGCAGATCCTTCCATAGCTAAACTCGCCATGACTGCAGCCCCGAGAGCCACCCTGAGTCAGGGGACTCAGTTAAGTCATACTTGGATTCCTGCCCCACAGAAACTATGAGATAATACATAACTGTTGTTCAAGCCATCCCTGTGTCATGCAGTGATAGATTACTAATAGAGGTGCTTTGTAAGGAGCTACCCTGACACCAATAAGACATCTTGGTATTTAGCCCATACTTCAAGACTCCAATCTCATTTGTCCCCAAGATAAAGGAGATAAAATGTCAATGGTCAAAATGTAATGATGAACACTCTTTACATGTAATTTATGTCACAATGTGCTTAATACTCAATTTCAAACCTTGGTCCTTGACAAGCTTCACCGGAGCTTCTGGAAGGTCATGTGGGAGCACAGCCAGGGGCAGTATGGAGATATGAATCCCAGTCAGTAGCGGCCTCATACCCTCTGTGCTCTACCTGGCCATCCTGAGCCTGTGTCTTTTTAGCTAAGACATGGTGAATTCTCACCTGTCAGTCCTCATGCGCACAAGGAATGGCACCTCCTTTGGTTTTGAGAAAAGAGACCATGGGTTCTTCCCATGACAAGCAGCAGGATCTGTCCCTGAGAAAATGGGTGAAGGGTACAAACTTTAATCTGCCTGCCTTTCATCAGCATAGTGCCTGATTCCCTCACTAGGGGAAGAAAGAAAGATTCCAGGGGAAGGGGTGAGGTTTTCTCATTTTCTCCAGAACTGCATGTTGAGAAAGTGCATTTCATAGGCCACCTGTGTGGAAAGGCCACAGGTACCTGAAGACAAATCCAGAGATAAGGCCTGAAGCTAGGACGATCCACTGTGGCTCCACTGTCAGCTCCATATGTGGTCCAGGATGAGACCTGCTCCCTCTAGACATTGCTCTTCTCCTGGCAAACAAGCAGCCTGGGCCAGGAGAGGACGTAGAGCCACCCCTCAATATCTGAGAGCCTGGGACAGGGAGGTAGCTTCCAGCCATGGCAAATGGTCAGAGGTGGGATAGCTCTCCTCAGAGGTCCAGGCCTCCAATACTCAGCCACCGCGCCCTCTCTGAGGAGCACCCCGAGGGACTGCTGTGCCACAAGGGGCTCTGGCAGATGTTGTCCAGTCTCCTCCTAATTATGTCCCGCAGCTCCTCGTCACCCAGCAGGACCGCTGCTGCCAGGGCCAGCAAGAAGTACTCAGTGGCATCATGAGCATCCTAACCCCGTAGTAGGAGGGCAGAAAAAGAGACAGTGTTAGCAAACACTTGCAGGATAGACAAGCAGTGCTGGCCTCACATTCCAATCCCCATGTCCTGGTTCCTCTGGGGGGCTCCTGCCCCAGCCCACCCCATGGGTTCACTATTTACAGGCTCTTCCGCCCTGGGCATAGAGGCAGCATCTTATCCAGGCTCGGCCAATCAAGATACATCATTGCCCCAGACACAGTGCTTCCGGTCTGTGTAAGACCCAAACCTGACCTATCCATCATGCACTGTGATCCCACAGGGTAAATGCTCCCTCATCCTTTGGATGTGGGCTTAAGCCTCCCAGTGGCTGGAGGGACAGAGGAGAAGGAACATAAACAAATATAACATACAAGGTCAAGGGAAACAGAAAAAGGTGGGGAAATTCATAATGATGTTAAAGCCCCATGACCCAAAACTACCTGAAACAAAATCTATACCTCATTTTCAGGTATTGGAGCCAATAAACTGCCTATTCTGCTTCAGGTTGTTTGAGTTGAGTTTTTCCTTTGCAGCCACTAGAATCCTTGTGGTGGGAACAAAACTGCATCTATTTTACATAGCAGTGGGTTAGATTATTTCATTTTCCTCCTGGGAAAGAATAGTTTCAAGCGTGGAGAGAATTTGCCAACAAGGACCCTAAGAGAGGAGACGAGTGATGTGTAGCTGACCTTGGTGACTAGAAGATGCACCGGTGACTCAATGGACCCTTCCTTTCCCACCCCACACACAACCAACATCTGGTGGGCCCAAAAAGCTAGAAATGAAGCACAGCTGATCTGGCAGTCAAATCGAAGCTGATGGGCACCAGGTGAAGAGAATGACAGCCTGATTTCATATGTGCACACACCATGCAGTCGGACCATGAACACTGCATCCATGAACGCTTTCCTGTGATCTGTGGGGCTGCAGCAAGATGACCAAGGAATCCCACATCCCCTCCATCCCGCTCTACATGGCAGGGATGAGAAACAGATGCTCTTTTGGGTGAGACTCAAAAACAGAGGTCTGGTTCTCATTAACCCTCATAAGTCAATAATTAATTTGGGCCAGAGACAAAGTCTAGCCAGTAAAAAAAGAACAGTAGAGCTGCCCTGAGGCTGTCCTGGGGCTCAAACATAGGTGAGACTCAAAAGTCACTGTACTAAGAAATTAAGGGTTGTGCTGGGAAGGACAGGGACCTATGGTAAAGGGAAGGCAAACTTAGGGACACTGATCTACAGTCAGAGTTGTGCGCACACACAGAGTTGAAGATTACCAGCACAGTTCTAGACGTGACTGAAAAATAAGTTCCAAATTCAACTGCACCCTAGCAAGCAGGAAAATCCATCGTAAAGCCCTCTCAAGACCTAGGCATACTTACATGCAAAGGTTCCACACTTCATTATCACAAAAATATTGATGTACACCCATGTGTCTCATGAAATATAGGTTTATGGAACCTTATAAAAAATGGGTGACAGTTGATCTGTGATATTTTGTAGCTGTACTATCAAGCACTTGTTTTGATTTTGATTTGGGAGCTTATAGTTCTTTGCGGGGGACAGTGAGAAGAGAATGACATATTTTTATGGGTTCTCAAGGGACTCATGGGCACTAGGCAATGTGCCCAGAGTTTCTGATAGATACAGCAGCTACAGGAATTACAGGAGGTGAAGAGCAAGAGCTATGATCTGTGTTCTGGGCAGACATGGGAATGTCTTTGAAGTCTCCAGGGGGACTTAGTGGAAAGAGCTATGATGTGCCCTCTGCTGCTCTTCCCCACCCTATGAACCAAGACTCCTCATCCTGGGCCTCTGGGCCTCTCATCTCCACCACCAAAGGCTCCTCACCACTGTTGCCTAGATCGGGAGAGCGAATGGCTGGACAGCAGCTCTCACTTAACCTTAGATGTCCCGCTCTTACCTTCAGCTGGTAGAAGGTGAGTCGGCCAAGACGATAATACACCTTAGCATAATAGAGTGCCTCCTCAGGACTCTGCAGCCAGGGCGAGCAAAGGGAAAGAGTCTTCAGGTAGCAGTCCTCAGCCATCTCGTACATATGCAGTGAGTAGTATACCGTAGCCAGGCGGTGAAAGGCCACCAGCTTCTGCTTCTGATCTCCTGGGAAGTAGAAGGTGCAGAGAGATACCTTGTGGCCAGCACTTTGCATCATTCATTCCATAAAATTTTCTGAAAGTCTATTAAATATCAGGGATCTTGCCTGGAGCATAGGAAACAACACAGCAGAGGCCCCTGGCCTCATGAGGCTGTGGTCTCATAGGACACCAACATTCCTCAATAATCCCACAAACAAATGTAAATTTTCACCTGTGAACGTACTACAAAAGAAAACATAAGGCTCGCTGTGAATAACTAAGTAGTGTCTATGTGTCCTGGTCGATCATCCCTGAAGAACATGTTCTCCTACTACAGATGACGCTGGAATTCAAGATTCTGGGACAGAGTTATTTCTAAATCCCTATGCTGGGCCTTGGTAAAAAGACTGGCTTGACCCAACAGCTAAGAATTCCTTACAAGGAATAGCTCTGTATAACAAGTGTCTTCTCCACGTGAAAGTCTCTCTTCAGAGAGCTCCCTTAGGCTGTAACCCTAGCTCCTTCACCAACTCAGTTTGACATACACTACCCTGACCCATTCGCTTTTAAACCAGGCTCCGAAACTTTGGTTTCTAATGGGTGTCTGACTTGTTTGGGGTTTTCCTGGGCATATTGTTTTAATAACCAAATAACCACTGTAATACAGTGTGACCTCTTACAGGTTACAAAGGCTTACAAGCATATTTTGGAATATGTGCTAGGTGGCTGTTGGATGTCATCTAAAAATATCACTTTTAACCTTCAAAGAGCCGAAAGCCAAAATTAAAAGAGGAAGTCCAAAGGAGAGAAAACTCTCTGATATGGAAAAATCCAATCACAGAAAAGCTCATGTGTAAGGGGTGAACACAGCTTTCTTTCATCCGGGGGGACTGGGCCCCAAAGGCCTTTCCTGAGATTAGCAGACAGTCCCTCAGATGAGGGTTTCTATAGTAAAGGAAGAAGTAGGAAAGAGAGCAAGAGCTTGCAAGTGCAATTAGACAAAATAAAGTCGAGCATCATCCGAATCAGATATCCTTGAAAATGGCCAGAAGTCCCTTCTAGAACCATTACAAAAGATTTTATTTACCCTTGCATCTAATCAATTTACCACTTCTTCTGCTTTTCCTCAGCACCAAGTCAAGAGGATGTTTTCTTTTTTTAATCTTTTTTATTGTACCTGTTCTCTGCTTCAATGACTTAGATTTTTTCCATTGTTTTTGCTGTAAATGCAATCTATTTCAACTATGTTGTGAGTTAGGCTAATGGGAACCTGACTTCATTTACATTTTTATTTCATGAGAAAATGTGTTTTTGGCTAACAACCAATTAAAATTAAGACCAAAGTGCTTAAGTAATGGGAGCATTGCCTTTGCCTAGGATAAAAGTACTGCGGGAATAATAGCAACTGTCATATTAATAATTAGTGTGGCACAGGTCACACCGACAAAGGATATATGTGACCAAGTACTTACACATCTAGCACTATGCTGTGGCCTTTGTGTGGACAACCATTGGTCCTCATAACAGCTGTGTGAGATTTGTCCCTCCTGACAATATAGCTGACAGTTAGGACCACCTACCTGTGACTCTGCTCAGCCTGGCAGCGAGCATGGCAAATTCCAAAGCCTTCTCATAGCCCTCGAGGCTGATCTGCAGCTCTGTCAGCTTGTTGAAAATCCGAAGCTCAGTTCTGAGTGCCTTCATCCTCCTTGCTAGAGGAACAGCCCCAGCCTGAGGACACAAGCACAGGAACCTTAGTCTATGGCACCTGCCGCACTCAGAGGTTTGTCCTTTCCTGTCAGGGTTGGGGGTGGCCACCATGTTTCCAAGTGATGCCTTTTCTCAATTTGCTTTCCTGCTCCTTCCTCTTGGTACTTTGCCTAGGTCTTAGAGGATGAAGAACGAGAGGTCATCAGGCCTCCTAAATCAGGGGCAACTGAGAGCAGGATAGGGAGGTTACTTTTCTAAGACCACCTGGGAAGTGATTCACCTCTCAGCCATGTGGTCACAGTGCTAATCTGTGAAGTAGTCATGTGAGTTTGCACACAGTGTGCGGCAGTGCTCCGTAAGTGGTCACTTCTATTATTTTTATTATGATGAAATTTTAGGCAGGTCACTTCATCTCAAGTATCAGTTTTCTTATTTACAAAATGCATATGAAAATAAACACCTCTGTAGTCAGGAATGTGTTTCTTATCTTCCTGACCTCTAACTCCATGCCTGGCACATACTATGTCCTGGATAATGTTTAATAGATAAATAAAAACTAAACAAAGGAATAAACATCTGGATAAATTAAATTTTAGGATCAAATAAAATGGGGTTTCTCAAACTTCAGTCAGTGATAAAGGACAATTGATGTATCCACTGAAGAGCTGGAGATTTACTCAATCAGTGTTATTTTTTAAATCAACTCTTTTTGCTTCATCCTTCGCAATAATATCTGTGAAATAATAGTTTTGAAGAGCTGGTATTATACATTTTAAAGTACATTTTAATAAATTCTTTAAAACATTTACTACAACACCAGTAGTAAGTGGGAAAGATTGGTAAGCACTGAAGTATGATATTAAAAATCACCATAGGGCCAGGGATTTAGCTCAGTGGTGCCACCACCTGCCTCACAAGCACAAGGTCCCGAGTTCAATCCCCAGTACAAAAAAAATTCACCATGCACCCAAGAGGTATAATTACTCTGGTGTATTGTTCTAAGAAGGAGGATACATCAAGCCTGAGAATGACGGAGTCTATCCGACCCTTCCCTGAAGAGGGGAGTACATGAGCATGGGACAAGCGAGGGAAGAAAAAGAAATACCAACAAGAAAGGAGGAAAGGGACTAGGGCTGAGTCCAGGGTGAGCCTGCCCGCATCTGTTTCCAGGGTACAGCCCAGGCGAGGACTTACGCGGTAATACTCCACCGCGCGGTGTCTGTGGCGGGTCCCATTGAAGAACACATCACCTGCTTCTTCATAGAGTCTGAGCGCCAAGGAGGGCTCCTGTGACTTCAAGGCTGTCTGGATGGCTGCCTGGGTGGATAGAGACAGCTGTCAAGGTGGACAGAAGGGCCTCCAGAGCTCAACAGGACTAGCAGAAGTAAGATCCAGGCACCCCAGTTCAATTCTCTGCCGAAGTCCCCCGTATCTGCAGCTGCCCCGCACACATCCAGGGTGACAGGAAGACCCAGAGGTTCTCTCTCTCGTAGTTCCCTATCATGGTGTGAGAGATGTGGTGATACTAGTAGTGATTTTTAGCAGTACATAAATAAACCCCTTAGGTTTTAATAGGTAAGCGTTTAATGTGCTCTAGGAAAAAAGATTATTGATGCCTCAAGTCAGTGATTTGAGATAGCTCTGTTTAAAGTAAAGCTAAATGTTAAAAACCTTAGTTGATGTGAAGTTGAGTCAAAGCAAAAGAAGTAAATAATGGTACAGAAAGCACATGGATACAGCAAAGCCAGGAACTTAACGTGTAAATGACTGAAAGTGGCATCTAATCCAACATCTGCTCTTTCCAGATGGAGACAGTGAGACTGGGAAGGGATGTGGAGCCTCTCCAAAGTCACACCAACAGTAAGTGGCAGACACATGTTAGTAGCCTCTAGCCTAACACCTCTCTCCGAGCCCCACAACCTCTTGGTGTGGACAGCACCCTACTCTCATCCAGCTATGGAAGGTGCAGCTGCCTCCACAAACAGCCGGAGTCAGCAGATCCTTACCAACCTGGAAGTAGAGCTCCACCAGCTCATCTTCCTGCAGGAGGTAGTGGAGTCGTCCTGCCCCCAGCCAGGCCGCTGCAGCCTTGTCTCTCTCCCCCAGGTCGATGAATATGCGCAGGCTCTCTTTGATGCAGGTGAGAGACCTCCTGAGGGACCTGGGGAATAAACAGGGACCTGTGAGGTAGGAGGGACCATGGGGGCCAGAGGTCACTGGGCACAGAAGGCAAATGAGCCTCTGGGAAGGAACAGTCTTTTCCCGGGCCACATAGAAAGACCAGGACCTGATCTGAACCCCAGTTCTACTGGTTGTGTGATCTTGAGAAAGTACAGAACCCTCTATGCCTCACGTTCATTTCACCGTATGTAAAATGAGAATGTAATGCCTGGGAGAATTATTGTGAGCACTGAATGGGATAATAAGACTAAGCACGGATGAATATTTAAATACTAGTTTGCATTATCATTAGTACTGGCCTGTGGCCCCTCAGTCTTTAGACTGCACTGTAACACTGTTTACACAAGCGCCTGACACACAGTAGACACCAAATGCACATTTATGGAGAGAATGCATGAATGAGTGACCACAGTGATAACCTTAAATCATCAGAAAGGTTTTGATATTTTGCTAAGAAGAAAAAACCAAAGTAGGGTGAAAGTTTTTAAAACTCGGTGCTTTAATGATTACTCTTTAGTTATTTGGAATCTCTTTAATTGTTTGGAAAATCATATTGTGCAGAAAGCCTTTCCCTCATGACACGGATTAATGAAGAAATGAGGCAGAAGTTGTATGGCCTCACACAGACTCAGAATTTGGGAATGGAAACAGCACTGGGCATCACCAGGACAGCAGTTCCTCAATCCCGGCAGCAGTCAGTCACACACACACACACACACACACACACACACACACACACACACACACATACACATGCACGCGTGTGCAATCAAAGTATGAGATTCACCTCTGTGTTGAAATGTCAGGGTAGCCTGAGTCCTGGGTTCTCCGGGAGCATTTTGTGAAGCTCCCACATGACTCCACTGTGAAGCTTGGGTTGAGACTTGCTGATCTCGTCCAACTCCTTCATTTTATAAAGGGTTAGAGATGGAAAGTGACTTGCCCGAGGTTGCATATACACTAGGGGAAACCCAAGGCCAAAATTCCCTCTCCTGAATCCAAGCCTGAGACTCATCCCACACTGCCCGTGTTTCCAAAGCATGATTCATGGCCCACCATCAGCATCAGCATCACCAGGGCAGTGTCTTAAAACCAGACTCCCACAGTCACCTCAGACTGGCTGAATCAGAATCATTAGAGTTATGGCCCAGAACTCTGAACTCTAAGGTGTACCCAATTCATGCCTGTGCATACCAAAGTGTGAGGACCCCAGCACCAAACCACATAGATCCTTCTAGCAACACTCAGCAGTCTCAATTGCATCCTCGATCCCATCCAGTGTGGTTACCGCCTGCTATGGTTTTTGAGGTGATTTGTTCGGCAAAATTCACGCCTTGATCTTCAGTGCGGTGATGTTGAAAGGCAAAGCAGCTTTAAGAGTAGAGGGGGCTGGGGATTTAGTTCAATGGTTCTGCCACCTGCCTTGCAAACTCAAGGACCCGAGTTTGATCCCTGGTACCAAAAAAAAAAAAAAAAAGAGTAGAGCTTAATCCAAGGGACTTAGGTCATGGGGGAATGGATTGCTCTCAAAGGGAATTATGCCATTTTCATTGGACCTCAGTTAATTCCCACAAGAGGGAGTTGTTATAAATAGCAATGCTGGCTTCGCCTTATGTTCTGGCTTCATCTCACCACTGTGATGCCATCAGCTGCCCTGAGGTCTTCACAAGAGCTGAGCTGATGATGGTACCATTCCCTGGAACTTTCAAAACTATGAGCTAAGGAAACATTTTCACTCATTACACAGCCTCAGGGATTTTGCTATAGTAATGGAAAATAAATTAACATACCACCCCAATCCAGATAACTCGGCCACCAGGCCTCTTCTCCACAAGTGATAGAAGTAAGCATTGCTTTTGACAAATGAAGCCCTGGTCCTTTCTGACAATGAGGCAACTGTTGGCCTTCTGGAGAGAGTATCAAGCATTTGGCCCATGTAAGAACTGGGAAGAAGGAACTCAAGCTTTACTCACTGGCCTGCCCTGGACATAAGATTTACTGTCAAGCCAAATGGACTGGCACACATCTGTAATCTCAGTGGCTCAGGAGGCTGAGACAGGAGGATTGCAAGTTTGAGTTCTGGTTAGGCAACTTAGTGAGACTCTGTCTCAAAATAAAGAATAAAATAAGGCTGGGGATACAGATGGATGCAAAGGACCAGGGTTCAAACTCTAGTGCTGAAAAAAATTATTGACATCCATCCAGGGTGGACACTGGCTTCTCTCAAGTATCAGAGAAGCAAATTTGCTGCTAAGACTACAGTGAGCTGAGAAGCCTCAGGCAATGCTGAGGGGATCAGCGACCTCCCCAGCAGAAGTGCCTTTGGGGTCTAAAGTTGGGAGAGGGTCTCCAGTTTTTCTTGATTCCTTCTTACCACCACTCATCACCAATTATTTTGTATCTGTCCATGGCTATGCTATTTCACTCACCAGCTGAGCCATAGACTACACCTGGAGTGGCCCAGGATCCCAATTCCTCCAGCCACCACCTGCAGACTCTAAAGCTCGTTTGGCTTCCAAATCAAAAGAAGCGAGAGGAACCACTGGTGGGTCAGCATCAGTTCAGTCATATGCACTCCTGGTTCTCCTATGCCTGTTTCCTGCTACAGTATCTCCTCTCCTTTCCAATCCTGACTCTACTGCATTCTTCTTATCTCCAAGTTCTGTCTCTGGAACTCAGTTCTTATTTCTTCTTTCCTGCCTGAGTATCAGCCACAAGCCTGTGGCCAAGTGACCCCAACACATCTGTATTCCCAGACATCCTCTTACCAACCCCGTGGGACTTTCCAGCCACCTGCCCTACCTGGATGAGTCTGTCTAACTCTGGCCAACCCCTTCCCTCCACTGCTATTAAGGACCAGCCACTTCTGAGGGCTGACCCACTGCCAGGCGTGGGGACATTCACTCCTTTAATCACCATGAAAACTCTAAGCCAATAGGGTTCTGAGCTCATTTTGCAAATAAAGAGGCCCAGTGGGTTTTACCTTTTTTTTTTTTTTTTTTTTTTAGCTTATCCAAGTTTTCCTGCTCATTTCTAAAGCTTTATTTTGAGCACTCTGCTTCATTGTCTATAGTAATAGTGGCTGTATTTTTACCTAGAATTTATTGGGCAATTATCATGAGCTAGGATCAGAAAAGGTAATTGACTTAACTATGAAATAAGTCCTATCCAAATCAGTATATAACTATAAAAGTTTGACTCCACACTCAAACAGTGCTTAATTTCTGGCTCATATAATCAGATGTAGGAAGACTTACTTTCTTTTAATTTTTTTTTTTTTTTTTGGTACCAGGGATCAAACTCTGGTCCTTGTGCTTGTGAGGCAGGCAGCAGAATCACTGAGCTAAAACCCGGGCCCTGTAACATAACTTTTTTTTTTTTTTGTACCGGGGATTGAACTCAGGACCTTGTGCTTGCGGGGCAGGCGCCAGAACCCTGAAATTGTCATAAGTGATTTTAAATCACTTAACAATCTTGAACAAAGTTCCCTCATCTGCAAAAGTGAGATGCTTCAGGTGTGGTAGTGCACACCTGTAATCCCAGCACTGAGGGAAGCTGAGGCAGAAGGATCACAAGTTTGAGTCCCACCTGAGCAACTTAGCAAATCACTGTCACAAAATTAAAAAGGATTAGAGATGTAGCTCAGTAGGACAGAACTCCTGGGTTTGATCCCTAGTACCACCAAAGTTTTAAAAAGTGGAACAGTAGGGCTGGGGATTTAGCTCAGTGATTCTGTCACCTGCTTCACAAGCACAAGGTCCCAAGTTCAATCCCCGGTACCAAAAAAAAAAAAAAGGAAAAAGTGGAACAGTAGTTTACATCACAGCCTGAGATCAAATGAGGATAAAGTAAAAGCAATTGTTTCCTTGTTTAAGATTACAGAAGTGTTGGGGATTAGTCATACTAGCTATATTGAAAAACCAAATGTTGAAGCATTTTTTCAGTTCCATGAGGAAAAGAAACATGAGGACAAGAACAAAAGCCAGAAGTAAAAGATACTAGGCTGTCATTGTATTTCCATGCAAAGAATTAGTCATTATTCTTACACTATGTATGTGAGGCATTCCCTCTTTCTAAAAACCATATATATCCTTTGCAGCATGTACTACAATTGATATGATAGCTTTGATGGTTTTTCATATAATGTCTATTTCCTATAATATTCTGTGAGCATTATAAGCTCAGGAACTGTAACTCTGGCTCATTTCTAGCTAGACTTGTTAAAGTGAGATTTGTCAAAGTGACTGGATGAGTCTCCGAGCTTCTCAGCACCCCCACCTGGCTCAGCTCTGGAGCAGGGTGTCAGCCTTTGTGCATCACCTGAAGACAGAAGACAAGACCAACAGAGACACCTCCCATGGAGAGACTGAAAAACTATCAAACTAGATTGTGTAGTTGTCACCTGAAGGCAGGAAGGACATGATTCTGAAAGTATTGGACAAAAAGACAGCAGTGTCTCAAGGCAAAAACCTAACGGCTGAGCCAAAGTTTTCAGCATCTCCTTGCCTTCCCCCACCTCCAGCTTCTAACCTCTAGAGAAAATCTTTCAAATAGGAGGAATTCAAATCAGCAGAAAGGCAGCATGGGAGTGTAAAAAACACTTTCATTTGGAAAGTCAGGGATCTAAGCTAATACCAGTGAAACCAAGTGACATAATCAGGCTATATTCTGAAGCAGGCAAAGGGCAAACGATGAAAAATGAGGTCATTCTCATCCATACAATCCGACGAGGTTTCACTATACAGCCATCTGCACGAATTATTTATCTAGGATGGGAACTATTGGCTGCTCAGGCAGAATACATACAAAGTACTTAAGAATATGGACCAGGTGTTGGCAAACTATGGCCCATCTGCCAAATACAGTACAGCCTTCTACCTGCTTTTTAAATAAAGTTGAACTGGAATACAGCCACACCCATTCTTTTATGTATTGTCTATAACTATAGCAGTACATTTCAGAGAGATGTAGTTATGACACAGACCATATGGCCCACAAAGCCTAATCCATTTACTATCTGACCTATATAAGAAAAGTTTGCTAATCCTGGTGTAGACTTCAGACTGTCTGGGTATCCATCCCTATCAGCGATGTCGTGCAAGCTATTTGGTTTCTTTACATCCCAATTTCCACAAGACTCTCTACCTCATGTAGGTACTCTGAGATGTATACATTATTTAGCAACCTATACATGTTCCCTGAGAGTTTTCAGTTTCAACCATCATTCCCATTGTGGTGTTCACTGTACAGGTCCATAGTCCCAGTACAATCCCTCACCCCACCAAGTCTCCAGATCCCCACCTAAGTGACAAGCTTGGGGCTTCATCTCTTTGTATCCAACTGATCATCAAAATCTGCCTGTTAAATCTACAAAATGTCTTTGAAATGGGCCTCTTGTGCCCAGAAGCCCATTTCCCTACCCTTCTCCACTTCCCCAAATCTTGTTTATCCTTCAGGGCTGTCCTCAAATGCTTCAGGGGCTTCCTCTTGATGAGTTCTTCCCTGACATATTCCCCCCATCCCTAGCTGGAAGTGTTCCCTCTCCTTTCTCCTCCAAGTCTGCCTCTGCCATTGCCTGACACTTCCTCCATGACACTTTCTGCCTTCGCTTGCTATGACCTTGAGCTTTGTGAGAATGGAAATCCCTTGACAGGAGTTGCATGGAAGAAATACTTCTGTTACATCAAGACCCACTTAATAAATTCCTCCTAGAAATCAGTGCCAGGAAAACAATCTGCTCTGATAGACTCATTTGCTTATGTCTTTTACCAGACAGTGAGAAATTCAACTGGCTTTCCCCTTTTTACTTTGGCTACCAGGAAGTTCAGGAAAAAATTACAGTAAACACACCCAAGTGTGTGGAAACACCTGTTTATCTGTGTCTGTTAGCTGATCTTTGTTTTGTTTTGTTTTGTTTTGTTTTATGGGGCTTTTTCTGAGAAGTCTATAGGAGTAGTTGATTTATTCATGCTAAGTAAGCATAACATTACAGCATGTTCTCTTTGATGAAATGGCCATTTGGCAATGGGACAATGAACTTTTGTCTGAAGGGGCTTGCTCTGACACCTGAAGTACTTTCCAACCTTCCTGTTACCATCACTCACATGGTAGTGGCACCAATAGGAATCATAGAAGTTAGAATTATTGAATATTAAAATTAAAAGAACCTAGTCTGGGTTAACTTACGGAAAATGGAGTAAGGACTTCCAAAACATCACTCCTCTACAAAAGCAATTAAAACATCAGCAAAAAATTATCAAACAAAATTTTTCAAACTTTAAAAATTAACTAAAGATACAAAACAATGCAAGGAGTGTTTATTTTTTTAAATGGCTGAATATTGTTTAGAATAGTAAGCTTTATTGCTTTTCTGTTTTTTGGTTTTTTGGTTTTGGGTTTTCTTTTTTTTAGTGTATGCATGCAATACGTAATAGTTACATTCATTCTGGGGAATTGGTACATGCATATTTCTTGATCATTTTTTATCCTTTTAACTCCCCTCTCTATCTTTTTCCTAGAGTCTTTGATCCCCTTTCCCATCTCGAAAAAGTCTGCCTCCCTGTTTCCTATCATCTCTCCTTTATTTTACTCCTTAATTTATTTATATTTTGGGCTTCTCATGTAAGAGAAACCATGATATATTTAACTTTGCTTTCTAACTTACCCTGGAGCCATGCTGCTTGCCCCAGGTCTCCAGTAGCTTTAAAAACCAAAGCCTCACAATCAAAATAACTGAGAAAAGCAGCCACCAGAGAGGCCATCATGAGTCTGGAATTCCTCAAAGTTGCCTGTAAGGGAATTGTCCCTGTTTGACTAACTTAGATGTCACTATTTGACCTATCTGAACGTCTCCACTCAAAAAATATGTTTTTATTTGACTTAACTCAGAATTCACTCAGTGAAGAGCACCTTTTTTCCTAGAGTGTTTGTCTAAAAAATTAACAGCAATTTTGATCACTGTCTTTCCCTAAGGTAGTGAAAACATTTGAAGTAAACAAGAAGATGACAGAAGAAAATATAAAAGGAAAAATAGGATGAGATTCAAAAAAACATCCTTGAAATGCTCCCAAGTACCCCTGGCGATTGATAAGCCCACATGCCTGTGCAGGATGTGGATGCCCAGGTAATACCTGAGACTGCTACAGGTTAAGGGGTAACCCAGAGGATGCACCAAGAAAACAGCAGAAGGAAATACAGTAAGAGAAATGACAAGGAAATTAAAACAGTAGTCTAGAAAATACCCACTTCACACAAAAGAAGGCAGTAATGAAGTTGAATAATGAAAAGGATGTGACCCATAAAGAGAACAAAGTCCAAGGGTGAGGGGTGCAGCTCAGTGGTATCTGCCTAACAAGCACAAGGCCTGGCTTCACTGTCTAGCATGGGGGCGGGGGATGTACAAAATAGTTATATAAATCCCAACTTACCAGTAATTAATTAAATATAAATGGATCAAACATTCCAATACAAAGGCAGATACTGACACCTCTCCAGAAATCTCTCCATCCAGTCAAGTTGACACCTCAATCAGCCCACACACTGAGAGAACAGAAAGCACATCTTCACACAAAAACTTAGTCACAAATGTTCATAGCAGTGTTTTTCATCATAGAGACAAAATGGAAGTCACCTAAATATCCATCAATAAGGAATCAATAAGTGAATTTGGTCTACCCATATATTGGAATACTGTTCAGCAAGAAAAAATAATGAAATACCAATACATAGACAACATGAATAAACCTTGAAAACCCCACACAAAATGAAAGAAGCCAGTCACATATTGAATGATACTGAATGATTCTAGTTATATCAAATGCCCAGAGTAAGAAAATCCATAAAACATCCAGAAAATTAGTGGTTTCCAGGGCTATGGTGAGGATGGATAACAGGAAATAAATACTGATAGGTACAGTATTTTGAAGAAAGGCCCAAAAAGATTTTCTGCAGTTAGATAGTGGTGATGGGTACACAACTAAGTAAATACGCTAAGAACCAAATTGTGCTGAATTGTGAAGTAAATTATAAGTTCATGGCATATGAATATACCTCAATAAAGCTGTTACTAAGAAGATCTAAATTCGGTTCCTTAATGAAACTCTTCTATAAGTTCCTACGCAGTCAGCCTCTGCTTAATACTTATAACAACAACGTGCTCATTTGCACAGGGTAGGTTGCTCTATTTTCAAATAATTGGTTTTTATCTTTTTTAACATAACCAATGGATTCCTCAGCTGCTGCAACAGTACCTAACACATCAGAAGGGCTCCCAAAGTGTGATAATATGCTGGATCAATTCGGTATCATTTCATATTGATACTTTTAAAAAAGCAAGCAGCAGAACAGTATATAATAGAACTTTTATCATGATCCCACTTATAGATATGTGCATGTTATGTTTAAGATATCTAACATTTAATATAGAAATGTGCATCCACTATAAATCTTCATGTGCATGAAATATTTCCTCTAGAATATTGTAACACTTTTAAATTTCTAGAGAAAAGAGGAAGCTCCAAAGAGGCCTTTATTTTTCAACTTACAATCATCAATGTCGGTTTCACATTTGTTTTACCATAAGCTACTATTTAATTTTAGAAAAGACAATCCTCCATTCCTCATTTGACTGCAAACCCCTATATACTAACTCATTGTCCATTATTTGGCTCCTTATGGGTGAGTCTTCGCTATGACTCTCTACACTCTGTGGCTAGTATTATTTAGGTCAGTGTTCTCAAAAGGCATCTGATCATCCACTGATGGCACTCTGACCACTGTCCTTGTCATTAGAGACCAGAGAGCCTGCCTCCAAGCTGCAAACACCTTTCTTTCCTTACCTGAGTCCTGGGCAAAAGAACCAGGAACCCCCTCGGGCAAACCTTCCCCATTCTCCATCTTTTTTTTTTTCTGTATATCCTCTTATTGGTACATTTTAGGTGTACAATATAATGACATTCATCATTAGAGATATGCACCTTTACATACTCTCTTGGTTCTTATTTTTTCCCCCTTCCCCTGCCCTCCCTTCAACCCCTCCATCCCTCTCTATTTACAAACACGTTGTTTCCATCCCATTCTCCATCTTAATCAGCAGCAGCCACGAGAGCACAGAGCTGCAGCTCCGGGGCCATTAGCTATTGGACTGAGGAACTAATTGAACACCTGGCTGCCCACACAGACACAAATGGATGTCTAGCCCTGTGCTAGACACAATGTCTGCCTGCAAGAACTTCTGCACATGTCTTCAGTCAGGCCTCACAGTCACATCAGCAGCATCCAAGGCTTTCTCTCTAGCTTCCCCTTTAGGATTTCAAAGGTATCTGACAAATAGGGTTGGAGGGGGTCCTGTGAGTGAAGGATGGTAGATGACAGCTGGGGACAGGATTAACCAAAGACTAAGCTTGTGCAGCAGCAAGAGGCGGCAATAAGTCTGACACATCTTAAAATCCAACTTTCCCAAAGCTTCGTTCCAAGATCCCTCACCAGAAGCATGTGACTGTTTGATCTCAAAGGTTCACTGAAGCCTGACTTTTGGATATGCACCAGACACATCCAAACTCAGGGCATTTGGGATTGGAAGTAGGGCGGCTGGGTCAGGCCTCCCTCCTGTCCTCTTCAATGCTGCAGTACAGCACTGAATGCAGAAACAGTGGGAGGTTTGGAGGACATCTGGTTCTTGTAAGAGAAAGAATGGGCAAGGGAGAGAAAGACAAAGGATGAAACACACACACATATACATATACATATGGAGAAAAAGAGTTAGTTAGTTAGTTAGTTCATGGTGCCATTATTCATTATCTGATTTTCCAGGCTCCCAAGTTTACAACGTTCTCTAAAAATTAAAAGGTCTAATTTAATTAGTTGCTTCTCAAATGCTTTCTCTGCTTAACACCAACAAGTATTTCTACTCTATTTCAGAAGTCATTCATAATTATGAATACCATTTATAACGTAAAATCTGTTGTAAAGTGAAACTGAAAATCTTGCAAACCCTGCAGAATTTCCTGGAATCCATTAAATCCTTGTAAGAGAACAAAACTCATTGGCAAACAGGGAACAAACAGCCTTACACCAGTGAAGAAACAAAGAAGAGAACATTAAAAGCAGATGACAAGGGGCCGGGGATTTAGCTCAGTGGTTCCACCATTTTGGCAAGGTCCTGAGTTCGATCCCTGGTATCAAAAAAAAGCAGATGACAAGATACTTCAAGTGAGAATGATTTGAATATCAAAGGGTTAAAAGTTGCTTTGGGGTTTTACACTTGAATTTTAGAGTAATTTTGCAAAAAGGAAGCTTTTGAAAAATAGCACCAAAAAGATGTCTTATTGTGCTATTATGTAAATATGTCAACACAATTAAGCTGAATCAAATATTTTTTACCATGAAATTTGACACCCCTGCTTTCAGTGATTTTGTGTGTGTGTGTGTGTGTGTGTGTGTGTGTGTGTGTGTTTGTGTGTGTGTCCTTTCTCTAGTCTCAGTTGTCTTCAGGTAATGAACACCTACCGAAGTATAACTGCCACCTCTCTGAGCCCTGGTCAGGGGGTAGGTTGTTATGGAAACACACAGTAATGGTGATATGGTTAATGTTATTAAGCCTTGCTGTATTTCAAGTACTTTTCCAAGTGTTCCACGAGCTTTAATACATTCATTCCTCACAGTAACACTCCAAGATAGATGATGTTATTATCTGCTTTGACTGATAAGGAAACTGAGGCCTGGAGAAATTAAATAACTTGTTCTCAGCCACACAGCTAACAAATAATGGGCAGGCTGTGGGGTCCATGCTATTTTCCACAATGCTATGTATGTACTATGTGAATTTGGACTTGACGTCCTAAGGAAATGAACACTATCTCCCCTTAAATAAGAAACAGTGCTTCCAGGACTATCTCCAGACCCAGCTCACCTGGCCGTATTGAGGTTCCGATAGAGCTGCCCAAGGGACTCCAGCAAGCTCCCCTCCATCTCCCGGTCCCTGAGTTGCTGGGCCAGGGCCAGCCAGTGCTCATGGTAGGTGATGCAGGCCTCAGGATTTGGGGACACAGAGCTATAGAAATGGCAGAGGAATTTGGTGACCTGAAGCTGACCTGAACATAAAGTGGGGACACGAATAAGATGTCTTGAGATAGAACACAGGCAAATCATGCCCCAACACTTCTCTCTAATGCTCCCAGCAGCACAGGACATACTCACTCTTTAGGTGTCGATGCCTTAAGCCAAACAGCAGTGCCATTTCATAACAAAGCTGGCCCTGGGTCAGCTGGCGTCCAGACACCAGAACTTGGGCCAGCCAGAGGAGCACCTGTACCAATTCCATATCTGTGTCCTTGCTGGCCTGGAGTTCAGAATAGAGCCGAACTGCTTGCAGGAGATAGTCCTTGGCTGGCTGCTGAGCCTTAAGGGTCAGGTGGCCCAGATTGGCCATAGTCACAGCCTGGTTATGCACATCTCCTGTCTCCTGAGCTCTGTTCAAGGCCCGGAGATAGCTCCTGGCTGCCCCGCTCACCCGGCCTTGATCTTGAAGTGCAAGTCCCAGGAGGTTATGGACCACTCCCCTCTGGGTGACACTCTCTGTCTCCTTCAGGGAGCATAACAGTGGCTCTAGGATCTCCAAAGCTTTCTTTGCCTGGCTTGCTAAGAGATAGCCCCATGCCAGACAGAGGGAAGACTCAAAGGCTTCCTGTTCACCCAGTAGCTGCCCTAGCACCAGGGCCTGGCTCAGGTAGTAGATGGCACCATCAGGAGACCTGTACTGGAGGTACATTTTGGACAGGATGAGGCACAGGGCCCTCTGAGTGCTCCAGTCAATCTGCTCCTCACAGGCAGCCAACGCCTGCCTGAGAGTCGGGCAAGCCAGTGCAGAGACTTCACCCCAGCTTGGGGAGGACATGCCAAGGAGCTTGGTGGTGTTCTGGAGGACCAAGCAGACCTGCCAAATCAGAAGAGACATCCCATGGGCACTGTGAGTACCACATTGCTGGACCGAGGCCACTGCAAGACATGGAAGATATTTCTTGTCATACAGAAAACTCAGGATGGTTGCTGTAGCATCGGAGGCAGGAGGGTGTCTAGAGAGGAGTTGCAAGCGCTCAGCAAAGGGCAGGACCTCCTCATGCCGGCCTAGGCTTAGGAGCAATCTGACAGCCAGAAAGCAGGCCCTGGCCTCCAGGGGGCTGCTGCCCACCACAATCCCCTGGCGCAGCACATAAGCCACTACGTCAAGTTCATTCTTGGCACTGAATTCTCGGTCAGGCAAGCAGGCCAGCAGGGCACCAGCCTTTTCCAGCAGGGCTGGACCTTTATGCCTCAACCTCTGCCTCAGGTAGATGGCAGCCAAATTGATATACAAAGCAGAAACCAGGGATAGGTCCTCAAATGCCCCCTGAAGAATGTGGATGGCTTCCTCAAAATACACCCTGGCCTGGGAGAGCTTGACTTTTCTGACACTCAGCCGCCCTAGGAGAAAGCAGAGCCGTGCATGGGCCCAGGTCATGTGGCTCCTCTTGGCCCACTTCCTTGAGGCTTCCAGGTAGGCCATAAGTTCATCCTCCTCAGAGAAGCAGTAAAAGGGAGAAGTGGTGAGGAAAGAGAAGGAGAAATCATAGAGGCTCTTGAAATGGTCAGTGTAACCCTCATGATCCAGAAAACCCAATAGGGGGGCGAAATTCTCTGCTTCCTCCTCATCCTGACCAGTGTTTAGGTCCATGAACAGTTCTGGGTCATCAAGGTCATCGGGATCCGGCAGGTGATAGCTGTCTGAGGCAGCTGAAAGGAGCTCCTCCTCCAGGCTGGAGTTCTCAGAGCTGCTGGACCATCTGGAGCCCACAGCCTGATGCTCCTTCCTGGCTGTGCCAGGCCTGGCCTCCTTGAAGCCTTCGGGCTGGGTTGCTGTAAGGACAGGCAGAGTTGGGCAATCCTGACCACCTGCAGCTAAGGTGCCAGCTCCTGGCCAGAGGACAAGGGTGCTGACTGGAAAGATGAGAGGTCAGGTTCAGCATGTTTTCTACTCACCGCTCAGGTCATTTGGAAGATTCTGGATGGATTCAAAGCCACCTAGGTAGAGATGAAGGACAGATCTGGTGTTAGGCTGGAATGGGCCACTGTGCCAACGTCGCTAGGGGCCCAGGCCAGTAACCCTAGAAGGCTTTGTGTACAGTTTCAAACCATTGGTTATCATTAAGGAATGGGCAGAATTTGCCATTTCGAGATTGGCTTGAGAGCTGCATGGACCTAATTATCCTGTTTAACCCACACACTTTACAGTTGGGAGCCGAGGTAGACTGAGATTCAGAGTCAGAAAAGAAAATCTGAAACGATCTATCAATAGGGGTGTACCTAAGGGTTGATAAAATCTGAGGACCAGAAAGATATTGTGCCTAAATGTCTCAGCAAGTTTACAACAGAGCTGGGATAGACTTCCTAGGACAGGGAGCTTGGTGGCATGTGGCACTGCCTCCCTTTCCACATGTATCGCATCCTTCATGCTTTCTTCCTCCATCCACTTCTCATCCATCCACTCGACAGACATTAGTTTAACACATACAATGTGCTGGACACTTGCTTTCTGAAGGTGGCAAGACTGAGGGGGCCGAAATGAATGGTGAAGAAAAAGAGCAAGAATGCCCCTGAGGTTCCCAGTTTTGTTCCCTGAAGTGGGATATGTGGAGGACAGGAGAGTCTTGAGTAGAATTTAGATATTGAGTTTGAGTTAAGAGCTCTCGTCAGAGAACAATCTGGAGCCAAAGAGAAAAATGGAGCATGCAAATACAGATTTATCATTCACAGAAGGTTACCAGGAGCCGGCCAAAATGCGAGAACTGAATTTGACTGCACAGGCATAGCATTTGAAGGAAAGTAAAGGAGAAAGGGAGGGAGGGAGAGGGGAAATTGGTTAATGAGCCTATTGAACATCCGCATTTCCTGGAGGAGAGCAGCTAGTGAAAAGAAAACCAGAATGGCAGAGAGAAAAGGAAAGTCACAGAAACCAATGAGACTTATGATGCAGCCTCCTAATGTCACGAAAGTAAAAGGAGCTGGCCATGCTGACACACATCTGTAATTCCAGCTACTTGGGAAGCTGAGCCAGGAAGATTACAGGTTCAAGGTCAGCCTGGGCAATTTAGCAAGACTCTGCCTCAAAATAAAAAGAGTTAGGGGTCCAGCTCAGTGAAAAGCCTCTGGGTTTAATCCCCAATGCCACAAAAAAATGTAAGACAATACTAGATAATAACAAAGAAGATACCTTGAGTTTGCCAGTGAAGAAATGAATGCTCTTAGCTAAACAGCCACAACAGAGCTTGGTAAGTAAAGGCCTGGCTCCTACAGGACAAAGGATACTAGAGAGAAGACTCCAGCTCTTCCGGATGGAAAAGCACCCCTACTAGGTCTCCGGTGAACTTGGTGGACTAGCAGGCCCCTCATCAAATCCAGCCTCTTCCTGTTCTCTGCAGAAGGCTTCTTCTGTGATTGCCATGGCAATCATATGCACAGTGTAGGAGTCTCCACAGCCAGTGATGGACAGCTAAAGAATGGGTCTCAGCTAGGAGAGTCATCCATGCACCCTGGGCTGTCCGATATTGAGGGGTACCTGCCAGTCTTACTGCAGCTTTCTCTCTCAGGGCCAGGTAACTGAGAGCATAAATAGTGCATGAGTTACAAAATGAGAGGAAGAATTGGAGGCACTCCTTTCCAGGGCTTAGGCCTTGAGAGAGCTAGAATTTACCAAGAAGATAGCCCCTCTCTGGGTTGCCCTGGTGCTGGGACAGACTGCACAACCATAAAACTCAGCCTTTACCCAGCAGAATCACTCTTTAAACAACATGCTGCCTGGGACCTGTTCTTAAATCTCCCAACCAATGGACCAGTAGGCCAGTCAGCCATCCACTTCTGGCTCCTGCCAATGTACATCCCAAGTATTCCTTGATTCTCAAATCTCTATTCCTGCCTAAGATCTCTGCTCCTACCTTCTAGGCACTGTCTATAGCTTCAGCTTCCTGGCTCAGCCTCACAGAGAGGTCTGATCTGATCATAATTTAAAAAAAAAAAAAAAGCTCTGCTGGGCTGAGTTACTCTCTCAGGTACGGGCTCCTCACAAAGGCATGAAGGAAACTCCTGTGCTCCTGAGAGCTAGCCTGGAGATCTGCTGTGCACAACCCCTGACTGTACAATGAAATGTGGCCCATCTAATCTGGTCACACAAGAGTGGAACCACCATTACTGAAGAGAAAGAGGACAAAGAATCCTTCCTCAAGCCACCATCAGAGAGTAGGTGTACTTACCGACCCACAGCAGTAGGCCTTTCCATAAAGGAAATGAGTATCATTCATTCATTCATTCATTCAGGCATTGCCAAAAACTGTGCTAGGCACTGGGACCACTAGTCCCCCAAGATTAATGCACCCAACTTCTCAGTGTCATTTTGCATCTGGGGCAGTGTGATGAAATAGATTGTTCTGACTAGCAGTTAGGAGACAGCTGTCTCATGCTGGCTCAGGCATTCATTTACTTGGACCTCTATAAAATGAGGGGAGAAATCAACTCTCAGGGCCCTTTCAACTGTAACATTCTATGGCCCCTCCTTTGCTATTAGGTACTTGGTTTAAACCTGAAAGAACACGCTTCAGCCACAACTCAGAAGTTCTTTTCCAAGATAGGGTGGAAAGGCCTGTACAACTGGCCACTTGTGGTACAGGCAATTTGGTTTCATCCTACCCTTTCAATTTCTAGGTGATATGTTCTGCACAGCTCCAGAATTCTCTGAAATCTAAAGTGAAATGCTATTAATCAAATATGATCCAGGTAATTAAAATGAATAGTAGTCATGGCCTCAAATTCCTGAATGAAATTAGAATTTAGAGATATTTTTCTTTTTGGTTAGGAATGCTCTCCTAGTCTTGAGGAGCCTGGGCTTTAACTGGAGAAGAGGGTCCAGCACTCACTCAGACGGTAGACAGATGCAATGTCCGTGTGAGCCAGTGTGCGGAGGAAGCTGGCACAGTCTGCTTTTCTGTCACTCCCCAGGGCCCACAGAGAGCATCTCTCCTCATCACTGTAAAAGGCAGAGTTCCTGCTCCTGCATTGGGGCAACAGACAAGACAGCTCAGCGTGAGATTCCACACTCCAGCCCTTCGCTCCACGGCAGAGGATGGTGAAGAACTTAGAAAAGCCATCAACCCACTTGCTGAAATCAGACTCTTCACCTCACTGCTGCAAACTGTATTTTTACTGCCAAAGAAGAAGGGCTATTAGCACCTAACTCATGCACAGAACACTGAACTGTCTTGTTTCCAAGTAGAACAGAATACAGATAAAAATATCCCTCCCACTAAAACTCCACTTCCCAGGAAAAACAAAGCCCCTCTCTCCATCTCTGCCCATCCTTTGAGGCCACCTGGTAACCATTTGTAACTGTAGAAATAAGAACTGGTTCCCTTAAATATAAAGGGAAAGGAATTATTAAAATAGGTTTCTTTTTCCTTAGGTTATTTTAGAAAAAAAGGTAGGGACAAGCGGTACAATTTAGAGGAACAGTGAAGAAAGTTTCAGAATGACCAGAATTCCTGAGACGTGATTACATATCCCAGAAGAAATGGAGGGTCTGGGAGCTGGAAGAAATGATTATAAACAAAAGAGATTCTTATATTTATCCTGCTGCACAATCGAAATGTTAAGATTAATTTCTTACTAGAGATTTCTCATGGGATTGTTAAGAACTTGTATGGAATTTACTAAAACTCTCAAATCTAGAAATGCCTTAGAAAGTATTTAGTCCAGTACCTAGCTGAACATGTTTTGAGATCACTTTCAGTTCTAAACAGAAATTTTTTAAGCCTCAGAACCTATTTTTAAAAGCAAACTACCTTGGAAATCCAAGAGTTAATAACACCTAATACTTTTGGAGGGTGTATGATGAGTCATGCATTTTATTCTCTCATTTAATTCCCATAACTGCCCCATGAGGCGGGCACTATTTTTATCCCCTTTTTACAAAGGAAGAAATTGAGGCACAGAAAAATGAAGTGGGTGTTTAAGAAGTGGTACAGCAAGAAATAAGAGCACTTCCTTAGTTATCACAAAACCCAGGAAAAGAGTAGGATGGGGATGCTGTGGTCAGCCTCTGGCCATTTGTCTCCATAGCTCAGGTACAAGCAAAGTGAAAGCCAGTGATGGGGAACTGGCATCTATAGATGCTGATCAAAGTCACACCCTAATTAGTGGCAGAACCAACACTAGAGGGAAGTCCTCACGTCAGCCCCAGAGCTCTTCCCACAACATGGACTGACCCCCCTCCTCCCTGGCCTGATCTCTACATTCTCCCAGTACCACGAGTCTCCAGCCTCAAAAAAGCATGTAATTGGAATCTATAACTATACTCACTTGGATATTTGCATATTCCCAAATTTGGATATTCCCAAATTTTTGTGGAACCCCTAAATTTCACAAAGTATTCTGAAACCTACTATTTCATTTACTGTCTCTTACAATTCTATGATACAGATTGTAAGTCCATGTTTGTAAATGAAGAAAATGGTTCAGAGACGTTCAGTGACATGTTCAGAATTTCACAGCTAGAAAATAGTGAAACTCTGGCTGAAACCGAGGTCTTGTACCTCTATAACCAATGCCACAGAGCTAATTTGCTAAGATCTTGACTTTCAGGTATTTAGAGAGTCCAAGAAGCTTGAAAACTACATTATGGGTTTCCAAACATGAAAACTGAATTAGAAAAATATGACAAAGCATCTGGCACTCTGGAAGGCTGAACAGTTCTGAAAGAGTACTCTCCCCAAACACATACACACACACACACACACACACACACACACACACACGTACATGCACGCATGCATGCACACATACACACACACACACACACACACAAAACCTGGATTACATGTAGCAAGATAAATATTTTAACACACACTTAAACTTTAAAGAAAGGGAAATACATGAGATCCAGAAACAAAAGCAGAGACCAAACCCAGACTGGTGTGTGAGAGCAGATGGCCCAGAGACCTGGAAGCTTTAGCTGAGAAACTGGCTCTCGGAACTGGGGTTCACCTTGTAATGACCTGCAAGAGCATATATGACTGTGGACCTATGTGAAGCAGGGAGCTGGATTAAGCTCCCTTCAAAAAGCCTGGAGGCTAGAAAGGCAGCAACTCCTTAAAAGGCTGGTTGCAAAACTTTTTATACTTGCCAAGAAGTCACTTTTAATCTGAGTAGCTAGGAAAAAAAAAAATCAAACGTGCCTACACCATCAGAAGGTGGGGATCTGAATTTACAAGCACAATATAGGTACCAAATTCAGAGAACTCAATCGTATAAATCAGTCCCAGACCCAGGCCTGGTGGTGCACACCTGTAATCCCAGAATTCTAAGAGCTGAAGCAGGAGGACTGTAAGTTGAAGCCCAGCCTGGGTGACCCTGTATCAAAATTTTAAAGGGATTCTAGGATATACTTCAGTGCAAAGGCCCTGGGTTCAATCCCCAGTACAAAAAAAATATATGTTAGTTCCCAATCCTGAGTTTCTAAAATTCTGGGAGAGGCAAATCCAAAACCTGCTCTGCAGAAAGATTTCCTTCAGTCCAGTATTCGTGCAACCTCTGTCTTTAAAACTGTTGAAACTTAATTCACATAACAAAAAAAACAAACCCAAAATAAAATTAAGAAAAAGAACCACCCACAAAGAAATTCAGCAGATGCAAACACCAGTAAATTAATACAAAACTAGATATAATAATCTGAAAAATAAGCATGATTAAAACAATGAAATAAAAAGAATAAATGGAGCATACAATGAAAAGATGTGAAATGAAATAACCACACATAAAAAAATAAGATAATACAAATTCAAGAAATGGAAAATAAAGGTATAGAAATTAAGGATGATGTGAATGAGTTGAGCCACAAGCTCAGTCATAGAAGATGAGAGGATTCGTGAAATGAAGATCATTCTAAGGAAATCCCCTAGAACGTGATACAGAGTGACAAAAATGTGAATAGGAAGAATTTATGAAGCACAGTTAAAGATAGAATACATCCAACATACCTCTGACAGGAATTCCAGAAGAGAGACTAAAAGGAAAAGAGAAAGGTAGCATTCAGAGGAGAGTGAGAATTTTCCAGACTTGAAGAAAGACAGAAGTCTTCAGATTGAGGAAGTAGATCAAGTCCTGAGCAAAATAAATAAAAATAGTATCATTGTCTTTGCAACTTGTCTGTTTCTCCTATTTCTACTTCTGGGTTCAGATTACTTGACTGTTCAAATTCATGGTGTGAAAGAATTAAATATAATGATAAAAACATAAACTAATGAAATAAAAACAAAGAAAGAATTAGAAAATAATCCAAGGAAATGTTTTCATTAATGTAATAGAAAACAAAGATGGTCTACAAAAAATGAATTACTTCTTTGGAAAAATCAATATTATAGACAAATGTAAAATCCTAGCAAAACAGGCTTGCAATTTTATATTGATAGATACTTTTCCCCACAGTTTGAAGATACTACAACTACATGCCTAGCTAAATTATCATTTAAGGGTATATTTTAAATAAAATTCCTTAAAACAAACAAGCTCTAAATACTGTGAGTATTTACAACTCACAATTCTTCACTGAAATATGTAACTACTGTACAATATACTTTTTGAAGAAGTGGATAATTTGCTATGAATACATGATACAATATCACATCTAGATGGTACAATTTTAAAACATCAATGAAAAGGGGGAAAAGATTAAAAGGTAAGAAGAAACTGCAAACCTGCAAAGAAATAGCCGTGAAACTAACTGTGAAATTCTCATCAGCACAAACAGATGTCATGAGAAATAAAATTATAAAAAAGACACATAACAATATGAAGAATAAAAGAAGGGATACAACAAAAGAATTTTAAAACTTTTAACACTATTAAATATTGAGTTTTCTCCTATATTCTTTTATTTCTGCTTTTGAGTATACTAATCAATCTTGTTTATTTTTAATTTAGGAATTTAAGTGTACAAATTTCTTTTAAGTAATATTTTATTAAAATTTACTATATCTGTGATAATATGAATAAATCCAAATTTACAATGTTACCTAAAAAGCCAATTATGAAAGAAATATATAAAATTTTAAATATTTAAATCATAATTTTTTTAATAAACAAAAATGCCTTTGAAATGTATCAGAATAAGGATTAGAAATATACATACCAACTTCTCATAGCATTTGTCTCTGGGGTGGGAATCAAGATCAGGTAAAAAGCAAGATGGGGTAAAAAAGGCATCTTCAATTATATACATTTCAATTATATCCAAAATCTGCTTTCCTTTAAAGTGCACACACACACACACACATTTTTAAAGATTAAAAAAAGGAAGGACGTGTTGTTCTATCACCCTCAAAACCTCCAAGATCCCCAAAGTCATTCAGGCTAAACCAATACAGTACTATCTATTTGCTCAAAATGCTTTCTTCAAGTTTTGAGAACTACTTTTTCCAGCTGCTATTGCTAGGAAGTTGATGTTAATTAAACTAGGTAGCTGGTGTTAAAATCTGTGCCAAGAAAAGGAAACATGAATTTGCTCCTTGGACAAGTAAGACCTTCCCCTGTGCTGTAAGCACAGACTAAATGGGCTGCAGAACTCAGCCTCTGGAGAAATTCCATTTGCTACTGTGAGTGCGATTTTGAAAGCACACACACACTGCACATGCACATACACACGTTCACACTCGCACACTTTTTGGAAGGATTTACAGGCACAGGGAGGGAACTCAGAGGAAGAGGATAGAGTCTTCAGCAAATGCTGAGGCCTTCCTCAGAAACCCCACAGCAAAGGAACACAGACACAGAGCGACACCCAGTGACTGGTCATGGGCACAGCACACAGGAACGGAACCCAGAGACCTCAGCACCTGCCTCCTGCTTGAGTCCTCTGAGCCCAGTCCACTCCTAAGTTGCCATAGTCTGAGGACAACTGCAGTCCAGAGAGTGCTATGGAGTATGGACAAGGACCCAGTTCCCCTCCCTTCTGCCTCCACCCCGCCCTGTTTCCTAGCTCTCTTTCCCCTTCCTTACCAACTCTACAGTCTCTAGTGCATGGGGTCCCTCAGGTGAAGGCAAATGTATGCCACTGTGGATAAGGAGAAAGTAGTATCACCACCTCACGTGATACAGGGGATGTTGTTCTTTAGTGTAAGAAAGAAGAGCATGCAATCAAACTATTAAACCACAATGGCTAAATTGATTTAGTGGTACTAAGTTGTCATCGTTTGGAACAACGTGTGAGGTACAAAAGTCCAAATATAATTTATAAACTCTAACACCTTCTCTTATATCCTATTAAACCAGCTGTCAAAAACACTCACAGCAATGACAAGAATGCAATCAGAGCCTGCTGTATTGATCATAGCACCATTCTAAGTGCTTCACATGTACTAGCTCATTCACACTCATGACAATCCTATTGGGCAAGCATAACATTATACATATTTCACAGAAGAGAAAACTGAGGCACAGAGGGAACTCAATGTGTCCAAAGTCATATGGCTGATAAGCTAATGGAGATACAGATGCACTCACACAGTTACAGATGCTTTTGGGAGAGTCTAACCCGAGAACTCTGCAAACCATTAAGCCATGCAGCCTCCCATGGCTTTGCAATGGCCAAGCCCAAAAGCCTTTCCTCGGTGGCCCTGCTTTACCTATTGAAGCCAGCAACTACGTCCCTCCTCCCCTAAGGCTGTTCCTTCCCTCAAGGGACTTCTCTGTCTCCTTTGCTGTTCCTTCTTCCTCTGCTCTGGTTCTGCCACTAAGTCTCTGTTCCTTTCATACTTTCTCCCTTTCACCAGAACCTCCATTGCAGGACCTGTGCATTTAACATTAAGATTCTGGGCTTCCAGATCCAAAGGTTTGGTTTAGCTCCTTCACTCTTGGGTCCTCACTTCCCACTGCAATAAAATAAGGGATCCTGGTCTCACTTTGCTAGCCACAGCCTTTCCTAGAGAGCTTTAATAAACAGCACAGCCCAGGCTCCACCCAGACGTAAGATAAGAGCCCCTGGGGCAGAACTCAGCTCTCCATATTTGCAAAGCTCCCAGAATCTTTATTTTCCAGCAGCAGCCTACCATCTCCATTCTTGCTCCTCCCCTAGGAGCTGGCTTAACCTTGTCATTGGTTTCCAGTCTCCAGCAGCCACCCTTCCCCTGCTGATGCCTGCCTCACTCAAGCCAGATGTAGCTTCCTAGAGAGAAGTCCCACTCTATAATCTGTCCGCCTGGCTCAGACAGTCTATGGCTCCCATTCTCTGCAAGGTAAAGGACAGGCCCTACACAGCCATCCTCATCTTCCACAACAGGGAAGGTCCTACCCAGGCTCTGCTGCACCAGGGTCTCCAAGAACCTAACTCCCAGGGACCTGAGTCATTCCTCCAGCATCTCTCACTGTCCTTCTTACACCTGTTAAAGTACCTGACATCATGCAAAACTTAACTCAGATATCACCTGTCTTGAAAGTTCTCTCAATACACTTGTCTTCCTTACAAGTCCCCATAGCCCTCCATACCTCTCCAGGAGCTCTGTGAGTGGTCTTCCTGTTTTGTGTGATTTGGGTTACACATTTCTGCACAGGGAAAATGGCCTTTAGCTCCTCTCCTCATGAAGAGTGGGGCATAAAGGGAGCTTCTATCCCTTGGTCCACCCCTCATTGACTCCCATAGGAAGAGGAATTCTACTCTGATTGATGAGAGCCTTAGCTATTCCTTGGACCACATTTTCTCAATATATCTTGACATGAGGAGCCAACTCTCTGCTTCCTCTTATACTTTCTAGACCCAGGCTTTCTACTGTTTCCTATCACCTGTAGGAAGCCCACCCCAGGGGGACTGTACGATACTGTGATTCACCTTCCAGCCATCTGCCACTGGGTCAGAAGCATGTGTCTGCTCCTCACAAGCACCCTTCCTGGATTTAGGGAAGAAAGGGGTAAAAGATGCACTCTGCTTTCCCAGACAATATTGACCTCCCACATTCAGTGCTTAGCTTGAATGGCAAACCTGTAACCTACATGGAAGCTATCTCCCTGACAACATGGGAGGGGGCTGCCTGTGAACCAAGCTGGTGATCTGTTGCTTCTTGTGTGTTTCCATCTCTTGATGAGGGCCTTGGTTAGACAGGGTGAATAGAAGAATCTAAGTACCAAAGACATACCCTTGACACCTAACAATAGGCCCTTTTTCTTGGGGCTCTGCTTCTCTCCCTGCACAGAGGAAAGTTTCAATGACCCTCTGTTGAATGAACCAAACTGACTTCCTCTGATCACTCACACCTCCTCCCTAGCATTCTATGTGCCTTGGCTGCCACAACTTGCTCCCTTGGCTTGGCATTTCCAAAGCACTCCTGAAGCTCACATGCACAGCTCTCAAAAGAAAGGAAGCACTGGCAAAGGCAGCCCAGCTCCAGGACAGACTCACTGCCATACTCACATTGGACAGTAGGAATCAGGATCTATGTTCCTGGTGGGGACAAAGCCCACTGCTCCTGAGAAAACTGACTTCCCAATAAACCACTGGAGTCCGGGGATGACAAAGCCAATGATCTCGATGCTTTCTCCCTGGCAGAAACTCAGTTCATCCTTTTCTTCCTGCTCATAATCCTTGGAGGCCTTACATCTTCCTCTGCCTGTGGGAGACAGCACACAGGTCAAATGCAGACAGCATCATCAGCTGAGCCTTCCCCTACCTGCCAGTGTAATACCAACTGAGGGGATCCCAGACTTTAAATACTAAAGACCAGTAAAATTCCCTCCTGGCCTGAAGAAATAAACCATCTGGAATGGTACAGAGTAACTGGCTTCTCATTTTGCCAAACCAGGACATTCAAAAGAAAAAAGGAACTGCAACCCACTTTCACTGTCATTTTATAAGAGAAGAGATGTTTTAAAGGCCTGAGAAAGGTATTCTCAGAATAGGGATATGTCTTAAAATTTAATAAATGAAGCTTGTGGAAACTGAAAGCTCAATATTGCCCCAGTTTGATTTTGCCACTGTCATGTAAACACTTGGTCCTGCCAGGCACAAGTCCACAGACCACCATGTGAGAATGAATTGTTCCACCGGCAGATCCTTACATACCTTTCCACCTGTTTTGGCCACTGTTACCTTCAGTGTGTCCAAATGTAAAATGCGAATAATGAGAATGCCTGATGCTAATGAATATCAAAAGGAGTCAAAGAGACAAAATGCACAATGCCTGGAACCTAGTCAACCCTCGATAGATAGTGCCTGGTTACCACTAGAGGAATGAAGCTGTGGTGCCCCAGAGGGTTCTGAAAGACTCTGCTTCTGTCTGTAGTAATTATTCAATTTGATAGGTTGCCTAACTAGGATCTAATAATGACATTTTTAACGTTGTACTGTCTACAAAGGATATATATCCTTTTTCTCAGATCTCCCCAAAGGCAGCCATCAGAATCCTCTTTGTATAGATTAGGAAGTGGAAGAACCACTAAGAGTTTGCCCAAGGAGCTTGGGGGCAGCAAAACTGAATCCTGAACTTAGGTCTTCTGACTATTAGTTACCCCTCTTCCAACCAATTCTGTGCTGGTGGCAATCATGCCTTTTATGTGCCTCAGTTTTCCTTACTTTTCCTCCTCTGCTCATACTACTGGTTCAATTTTTTCCAAACATTTTTGCCACATTCCTATTGATTCTGTCTTCATGATCAGAAATTCCTACTGTTTTGTGGGTTTATGGGATTCACCAGGTGTTAGAAATCTACAGTGAGAGGAATAGTATTGAGAGACCTACAGATGTCATTTTGTTTAGTTCTCTTGACAAGATCTAAAGTTGGTTTTATTACATCATTTTACTAATGAGAGAGCAGTGGCATAGTGCGGGCAAGTGAATGGCCAAGGTCACACAGGTTTTAACTTGTGGAGCCAACATTTGAACCAAGAATGGACTTCAAAGTCCCCATTCCTAACTATCAGACTATAACCTCAGAAAGCTAAATATCTTGTTAATGGTTAATTATTGATTAGTTCTAGTGTCTGGGTCCCATAATTCCTTCTAGTTCTTTTTTTTTAAGTGTCATTTGAACTTAGAACTGGCAAAATTGCACTTTTTTAAAGGATATGTGTCAGGATATAGGGGAGTACTAAAGATGAAGATAAAAGAAGGCATATTCTAGATACATCATTATCCAGTGGATACATAGTACTTACAGATGTATGTGTGTGCAGGTAGATAGATACATAGATAGATAGATAGATAGATAGATAGATAGATAGATAGATAGATTTAGATGGAAAATACCTAATATGTGGGTGTGTATAAATTTCACTCATTTGGTCAAGAAATGTTTACTGACTTCGCTCTTGTGCCAGGTATTCATATTCTTCCTAAACTGGTTAATTCCACAGTGTTTTAAGGGAAATCAGAAAATATTTTAACCAGAAATTGAAAACAGGCAGCCTGCAGGCCACATCTGCCTCACAAATGTTTCATTTGGCCCACACCAGGCTTTTTTTCACCTGTCTATCTTCAAATCCCTGTCATCCCTACCATGGCGTAAGGCCCACCTGCCCAGCCCTACACACATCTGTGTGCCTGCCTGCCCCTGCAGGGATCAGTATCTGCAGCCCTGGATTAATGCCTCTCAGTTCCCAGGCAAGGAAACACATGTGTATAGACAGGGACTGGCTTCCCTAAATTATCAACAGCAGAGGCAAGACAGAAATTCCCATCAGCCAGCTTCAAACCTGCAGATAAAATTGGGAGGCAGGACAATATCTCCCTCAGCCATACCGATCTGATAGGAACCTGTCCAATCCCTCTTCCTGGAAAGGCCACAGCTTCCTGGATAATTCTTTAGGAACCATCTGCCAATGGAAACAAGGTTTGCAAATGTGAATTTCAAAAACTTAGAACGAGAACAGTCCATTAGAAAAAGGATGATGGCATGAGGATGGTGATTATGATAAGGACTTATTTAGTGTACTTTAATGATATCAGACACTTTTGAAAATTTACTTTATACCACACTATAAAAAGGAGAGAGGTTCAGCAGACCTGGGATGTTTGCTGGCTCTGCAATTAGTTTATCAGTTAAATAACCAACAAAGGACCCCTTTTTATTCTCATTGTCAGAGTTGCTGCCGGGCCAAGCACAGGGTCCATGGTCTGGGCTAATGTTTACTGTCACTCTACATATTTGAATTTACAATATCTTCCAAAAAGGATTCTCAAACT
Organism: Heterocephalus glaber; assembly: GCF_053883595.1. Taxonomy (NCBI): domain Eukaryota; kingdom Metazoa; phylum Chordata; class Mammalia; order Rodentia; family Bathyergidae; genus Heterocephalus; species Heterocephalus glaber. Next base: position 11,356,808 of record NW_028258310.1, on the reverse strand, counting down.
TCAGTTCAAAAAAATCCCTGGGGAACATATTTAAAATGCATATTCCTGGGCCCAACCTCAAAGGCGTCTAAAAAAGGCACGTGCATTTAGATTTTTGGTAAAATCCTAGGTGAAACTGATAAACCTTAGGTCTATACCCTAAAGAACACTACACTGGCATCCATCTGAAACTTAGAATTCGCTCCAAATTAATTGTACAAATCTTGACTGTTAAAAAATATAGAAGATAAAAAGGCACCTGCATTTTGTTCTCTTCCAAGCACCATGGAGACCCGTTTCCAAAAGCCTACCTACTCTGCTCTATGCTGAACCCACTCTGTTCTAATGCCCTCTGCCAGAAGGTGGGTGGTTACTCACTGATGGAAAGGGACAGGCAAGGGCTCCAGGGCTGACACCGGAACCAAGCCCCGCTGGCCAGTCACTAATGACACGCCTTCCCACTCAGATTCCCCTTCTGAGATCTTCACGGAGATTAACTCGTTCTTGCAAAGTTCCAAACACTCCCCTTCCTTCTCAGCTGGCTGAGCCACAGAGCACATGGCTCTGCAGAAGAAGTGACCTGTAGATAATGAGAAAAGCCCTTTCCAAGGAGTAGCAGGAAGTAAAAAGGGATGATCCCACAAGGTAATGTTTCTATCCAGAGTCCAAATATGTTTACTCCTGGGAGTAAAGCAGATGGTCCAGGGGGAGGCACTCCAAGTCCTTGTGAGCCCAGGAAAACTGGCAGAAAAAAAAACCTACTGAAAGGGAATTCGCTTAAAATAGACACCAACGTTTCTGAGCAATTTGTGAGAAAAAGGCATACTTGGTCTTTATCTTGAAGAAGAGATGAAATAAAAAAGAGACAAAATAAGAGACAAATACCTTGAAGAAGAGACAATCTTAGGAAAATATGTTTGCATTTAACAGAACTTCAGCTATAATTACAACCTCACACTTAAACTTAGAACCAACAAATAATAAATTAAATTGATTTGGGCAAATAAAATTACTGTAAGTTGTGTGACAGCACAACATGAAATTCTTTCCTTCATATATGATTCATGCTATGCAATCATAAAAAGAATCATTTTGTAAAAATATATGTAACTCTGATGTGTCTGTTTGCTCATCAGACCTGACCATATGCCAGGCTGAGGGATCTTCACTTGTAAACGGATCATTGGTGTGTCAACATCACCTTACTCAATCTGAGGAAATACTTCAGGTTTTGTAAGATTTGCAATTTTGTTTTACAATCAAATTATATCACATGTTCATATATGCATTTCTCAATCATGGATATCATCAGAATTATATAGAAAACTTTCTTAAAAAGATGGGAATGCCCCATCTCTAGGAATGTAATTGGCCTAAGTGGATCCCTGGCATGGGTGTCTTTTTAAAACTCCTCAAGCAGCTCTAATATCAGTGACTGAGGCAAAGCAGCATAGCTGTTCATGTGGTGGCAGTGTTGAACTGAGAAGTTTCGAGTACTGTTTGTGAATGTTCTGTGTTTAAATGATTTTTGCCTCCCTTTGAATCTCAATTATTTCAGAGGTTCTGATAATATTCAGATGAGGGCCCACGCCCACCTCTAGCCATGCTCACCTTCCTGTATTAAGAGACCGAGGTACATGGTTTCCAGGTGTTTGTCATCTACAGACACTTGGATCTCCGTGTCCTCCACCAATCTGCAGTTAAGCCAGTACTTGTGGTCAAAAAGGAGGTGCTCCAGACATGTGGACACATAACCTAGAAGTTAAGCCAAAGAGATTCCTGAGCAAGATACATTCTGCCCTCAATGGTCCACAGAAGGTTCTCCTTAGCAGACCACAGATGTATTTTCAGCATCTGTTGGAAAATACAAGTTGTGTTTAAATGATATTTACCATTTTTAGCATCTCCAGCATCTCTGTAAGTGCACAATGAGATGACCAAACTCAATTTCCTTTTCTTAAGCCCTGGAAGTCTCCAAGTTTAAGATGTTTTCTGGGGAGTTCCTGGTCTCTCCTTGAAGTTCCCTTCACCTGTGGTTCGAATTCGCATGCCCCAACTATGGAATGGCTAAAGGGATTCTCCACAGCCAAAAGATTTAAGATCCACTTCAGTTTCCCTGCTCTGAGCCTCAGCCTTATTCAATGAATGCTCAGGAAGCTCTGTCTTATTAAAAGCCTTCTATAAATGTAAAAATAATAAATTTTAAACAATTGTATATAATACCTCAACACTCCTTGATACATGAGTTATTTGTGTTAAAATTTTTCTTCTTTGGGGGTTTCAGCTCTTTCTTACAATGCAAAAAAACCTGTCTCTTTCCATTCTGACTGCCCATCATACTGATTTAGGCCTGGGTACTTCTACCATTCCGCTTCTTGAACTTGCAAGCACATACCTGGAGATCTTATTAAAACATAGATGCTGATTCAGTAGGTCTAGAATGGAGCCTGAAATTCTACTTTTCTAACAGGTCATAGGTGATGTTGACACAGCGAGTCCATGGAGCACATTTCGAATACCGAAGATCTCTAATGTCCACAGATGTATAGTGGAGAGAGGAGAAAATCGCCCTACCTCTAGCCTTGACCCTCCAGCCTTGCCCAGCATCTCTCCCTATGTGCATCTGCATGGAATCCAGCATTTTCTGGTATACACCAGATGTTCATCAAATCAGGCAGTTTTGTTTGGCTTGGCTTCAATTGGCTTTGAAGCTATTAGTTCCCTATTGTGAGTTTTTCTTCTTGGTGAACCATGTCCCATCACAGTGGTACTTCCACTACACCTGACATCCTTCATTACTTTTTAGAAAGTTCTGCTGCCTGAGGCCACTTTAATAGATGAGTTCCCCCACCTTTTTCCTTAACTGTTTTCCAAATATGTGAGTTAAGAAACCTAGAAGCTTAATATTTTGACCACTTACTTGGTCTTACTCAGGACTAACTCCCTTTCTTTAAAAAAAAAGCAACTTCATATCTATCTCGGTACTTTCAATTTAGTAGATGACTAAATTGTTTGCCAATTGATTGATTATTCAATAAATAAATCTCTCCTTGGACAAAAGAAAGCTAATTCTCTGCATGACTTACAGTAATAGCTAATATTTGCTTTAGATTTAGTTTCAGGCAGTTTGTGATATGTCAAAAGTTAACTCTCCACTTCTATCTCTTTTAATTATCAGGACTTGATCAATTCTTTAACACCAACCCCTACAAACCTGCTGAACTGTGAAGTGGGTCCTCCCCTGCCACAGGCTGAGCCTGAAGATGCCCCTTCGCCCCCTCCCTACTCCCTTTCTCCTCCATAGATTAGATTGTAGACCCTGGATGGCACAGCCCCAGTAGACAGTTACATTATGTATCCTTCCCTGTTCCCTTTCTGTGCATGCCCCAGTTAGGAGACAATCACACTACGTTCAGCCTAAACCACACAGGCCACGTAGCACTAGGTACCCCACCTTCTCTTCCTGTTTGTCTTACACTATAAATAAAGAGTGCACTGGACTCCAGGCGGCCATTAGCTCAAGAGGTTATGGTTCCACCTGGTCCCAGCTTTCAAGCGTAATCTTGGTATGTATCCTTCTTTCTTGTTATTTCTCAATTTTCTTCATCTCCCTCTGCTCTTCCCAGCTTCAGACCCTATGCTGTGTGATTCACAGCACTCTCCCACCTGCATGCTCCACCCATGTTATACCTAAATCCAGGTAGGTAGAGAACTTCCAAATTTCCTCCATGGTCTTGAAGGTGATCAGGAACTGGGCCCTCTGGGACTGGATATTCACCAGCCTGGCAGAGAGGTCCTGAATAAAGAGAGCGAGGAGTCAGCCGGGAAGGACAGTGTCTTGCTAACAAACTCACCTCACCTAAGGACCCAGTGCATTAGATGAACTTCTTGGTTGTAGTGTTGATTTTACACCATGAAATCAAAAGTAAAGCCCTAACAGAAACAACCTAAATATTAATCAATAAGAAACTAGCTAAAATAGAGTATGGCTCTATGGCCATATCTTCCTGAATGCACACTGTCTTGTCTAAAATACAGTATGGTGCATTCATGCAGTGGAATATTGTAACATTATGCAGTATTAAAAGGAATAAGGGAGTTCTTTGTATACTGACATGGACTCCAAATCAACACTGCTAAATGGAACAATAAGAGTAACAAAAAGAAACTAAGGTATAAAACTATATGCAGAGGATGATACACTTTGTACTTTTTAAAAAGTGTGCATAGGAAAGTAGAGGATGAATCACAGAAGGAAACTTGTAAGCAAAACTGACTGTGAATCTATGTCTACTGATTATTTTTATAAAGCTGACAAACAAGAAAGCCAAAGCACACAAAAAGCAAAATCATCCATAATCCTTCCCCTAGAGATCATCAATGTTAATGTCTTCATATATTAACTTTGAATCTTTCTTCACGAGTTTCCCTATAGCTCTTTTATAGAAATAGAATCAAAGTACATAAATTGTTTTTTCAATCTTCTTTTCTTTGGTAAATTAAATATTGTGATCCATCTCCCATGTCATTAAATGGTCCAGTTATGTTTAATGATTATTTGTTTGCTATTGTTTCATTAACTTAATGATTCTTATCATTTCTTTGTAGTTTCTCTTTTGGATCATTTTACATTTTTTAGTATCCTAAATGGTATTGGGATGAACATTCTTGTAGCTAAATCTTTATGCATCTTCTTGATTATGTTGACATAAGTAATTGCAGGATTGGCGCCCTGGTAACAATCCACTGGACATCCCCCCACCCCCACCCTGCTCCTCTGTACAGCCACCTGGTTCCACACTACAAAGACGCAGAGGACACCGGACCACCAGACCACAGTACTGAGTCCCGCTGCTCCCAGCCCAGAGGTAGGGGCTTCTGAGCCACTGTCCCACGGCTCCTGGTCTAGAGGAGGGGCTCCCCGACCACCATCCCTCCCACTGCTCCCAGCCCAGAGGAAAGGGCTTTTGGGCCACCATCCCTACTGCTGCTCCCGGTCCCTGTCCCACTTCTCCCAGCTCAGAGGAGGTAATCCGTGCAGGCACCAACAACTGCACCCCTCCAGTTGAAATGAGAAAACACATAAATAAGTCTCAAAACCAGACTTCCAGATCACCTACAGCAACCCTAAAGGGAAATGAGATGGAACACTGATACTCAACCACCTGGACCCACTGAACTGGCAACAAAAGGGGATCTGGAAAAAATGAAATCAGAAATAATTTCTCAGGTAACAGGAGAAATTATGCTCCTAGTGCAAGACATGATTAATAAATCTAGAGAAGAGCTCAGGAACATGATGGAATCCCAACATAGTAATTACAGGATTGGAATGCAAAGATATGTACATTTTCCACTCCAAAACACAAGTATCCACCTGCTCTCCGGACTAGAAGACTTGTTCCAATTCACATGCTCGCTCACCAGCAAAGCAAGAAGATCACAAGTCTGTTGTTTTTTAATATCTGAAAAAACAGGCCTGAATCTCTGCCCAGACTTGATTTTCCCTAAATCTTTCCCTGTTCTTTGACCGAGCCCCTGGAGTTGACCAAATAGAGAACACTCCCCCTGAGACCAGGTTCTGCAGTCAAAAGCAACTCCTAGACCCCTGCCCTTAGGGAGTCTTAGGAGAAGAAGGAATGGATAGAAAGATTCAAAACAAGAGCCCTTAGTTTAGCAAAGTCAAATCTTACTTTTCTCCATAACAGACCTCTGGAGGACCTAAATCTTTGGATGGTATAGGTCCTATAATGAGGGCAAGGTTGCTAGGTAAAAATTTATTTGCAGAGAATTTACTATGCACCAATCACTTTGCTAAGAGTTGGATGAGAATTACCTCATTTAACTCCCACAATAATCCTACAGAGGGAGTGCAATTACAGTAGTTAATCCATTCTAGATAATGCTTTTATAACCTTTAACCAGTTCTAAAATAAACAATAAAGAAGTATAGCATCATACTTAACTCACCACATTTATTTTCTCTTGGAGGTACACAAAATAACGGTGCAAGTTATAATCAGTGACATTTTGAATCTAATGAAAAATGACATGATGGCAACTTTATATTCAAGGATGCAGGGACACAGGGAGATGAAGTAAGTTACCCAATGTGACCTGCGCTGAGTAAACTGTAGAGCTCTGACTATCTCTTAGGTCAAACTGACTTTGGCCCTTAGCCTCATACCCCAAGAACACTCAGCTCCAGCCACGGCCCAGCGGGCTGGCTGTCTCAGTCAAGCTCCGTGCCTGGCCACACCAAAGGTAACTCAAACCAAAGGGAAACCTATTCCATCAGTCAGCAGCCAGTGCCTCCACATTCCAGTGTTCCAGGGATTAAATATAACAAAATAAAAATTTAAAAGCCCTAGCTAGTATTTATGGAATATATAGAACCACTCAAGTACAAGCTCTTGATAGATACTATCTCATTTTCTTAACCTAAAAAACTAAACATTTTTTGCTACATAACACAGCACTTTTTTCTTTTCATTTTACACAATTAATGCAGACACTATAAAATTAACTAGAACATATCAGTATAAAGCAACATTCTCCTTCCACCACTACTAGTTGCAACAAATTTTACCCATTGCTGACTTTAGTTCTAGATAGTACCTCCTAAACCCCAAGTAATTTGGTCATACTTTTCTTCCCCAGTTTAACAATCAAAAGTATTATCTACCTGGCAAAAATGAGGAAACCATTTGTTTAATTTATTGCATTTTTTTCCTCTCATCCTAATATGTGAAGTTATCGGGTTTTGATTGGCAATTTTGTTGCTGTAAAAATCTATATGCGAAAAAAAATAAATAAGAATAAAAATAAATAAATAAATAAATTTTTTTTAAAAAACTATACATGGCCAGGCTCCCAGCATTCTGCAAGGCTGAAGCAGGAGGATCACAAATATGAGTCCAGCCTGGGCAACTTAGCAACTTAGTAAGACCTTGTCTCAAATTAAAAAAAAAAAAAAAATGACTGGGATGTAACTCAGTGTGAAGACCTTGGGTTTAATCTCTAGTAGAGCAAAAAATAAATAAATACAGAAATGAATCAGTCAGTCTATGCTTGCGGGGCCCCAACCAGAACCACTGCAAGCCTCACTTCACTCTCCAGAGCAACAGGGCTGTGGCGGCCAAGGCCAAAATCCTGACCCTAGTGGTGCACTGACCTGGGGACACTCGCCTGGAGAGCTAGCCCATGCCTGAATCCAGCCAAAATGAGGTGCTGCTGAGGATGCACTCTGTCCGAATCTGTGGGTCCAAGGTCCACTATTGTTAGCACGGTCAGATTTGGGGAGTTTATCTTGAAGAAGCCAATGGTGCTGGGGCATGAAGGTTCAGAAACAGCCATGAAAGTGGGACTGTTGGTAAAGCACTAAAATCAGGTGATCCCATTGTCATTGAGCCTGGGGCCCCCTGAGAAACTGATGAATTCTGCAAGGTCAGTGGATACAATCTATCTATCACCCCATCTTCTTTTGTGCCACCACCACCCCCTCCACCATGATGGGAACATCTGCTGCTTCTACAAGCATGACACTAACTTCTGCTACAAGCTTCCTGACAGTGTCACCTTTGAGGAAGGGATCCTGCTCGAGCTACTCTCTGTAGAGATCCATGCCTGCTGGCAAGGTAAAGTCTCCCTGGGGTACAAGGTCTTTGTGTGGAACTTGGCCAGGCCAGCTGGTCACTTTGATCGTGACCAAGGCAATGGATGCAGCAGCAGTAGTAGTAACTGATCTGTCTGCCTCTCAATTGTCCAAAGCCAAAGAATTCAGGGCTGATTTTGCCTTCCAGCTCTCCAAAGAGAGCCTCCTCACCCAAGAAATCGCCAGCAAGGTGACAGGGCTGCTGAGGAAGTCACCATTGAATGCACAAGGGCAGAGAGCACCATCCTGGAGGATATCTACACCACTTGCTCTGAGGGGACCGTGGTGCTTGTGGGGCTGGGGTCTGAGGTGACCAGTGCACCCCCATGCACGCAGCAGGCAGGGAGGTAAACATCAAGGGGGTGTTCCCATACCACAACACACGGCCAATGGCAATGTCATGCTGTGTCCAAGCCTGTGACTATAAAGCCCTTTGTCACCCATAAATTTCCTCTACAGAAAGCTCTGGAGGCCTTTGAAACATCCAAGAAGGGAGTGGGGTTAAATGTTATGCTCAAGTGAGACCCTCAATGACCAGAACCCTTCCTGTGAATCTGCCTCACCCATCCTCACAGTCTCGGGGCTCAATGGGCAGGGGTGGGTGTTGAAACAGAACTTCCTTGGAATACTAGGAATAATTAATGTAGGGCTGGGGTGTGGCTTGGGCATAGAGTACTTGCCTAGCATGCGTGAAACTCCAGGTATTACCAAAAAAATTTTTTAACGGAATACAATCTATACTTAGTGATTACCAGAGCCTCGGGAAAATGGAGATTGTGGGATTTCATTGTTTAATGAGTACAGAGCTCGAGTTTGGGACCATAAAACAATTCTGGAGATTATTGGTTGTGAGTGTCCAAATATAAATGATTACAACGGAAAGTTTTATGTTATGTATATTGTATCACAGTAACAAAAATAAAATTCAAAATGACATTAGAAAGAAGTACTATTATGAGGTGCTGTAATGGGTTTCATTGTACAGAGCTAAAATAAGTCGCAAAGGTCATACAATGAACAGCAGCAGATTTGTAACCAAGTTTTCTCTGACTCAGCAACTCCAGAGGGTCCCAATTTCTGTTCCTTCTTGTTAAGCGTGTGGACCGCACCTATTCGCTTGGAGGAGAATGTATGCAACCCTTCATTCCTTCCTCAGCCTCATCGGCCGGCCAGATGTTTCTACTTTGTTGCAGGCCCTGTCCTGGGTGGGTGCTGGGAATGCTGCCGCAGACGGACACAAGCTGGGTGCTGAGAGTTCATCCGAAGCGCTCACCTTAAACAGTGCCCTCGCGTCCTGGTCCTCGTTCTCCAGCGTCCAGAGCCGCCTGCGCGCAGCTTCCTGCAGAGCTCCGTTGACACACCTCCTGGAGCGGCTCTTCACACAGAAGGTCAGCGTCAGATCTGAGAGAACAGGAAGGAACAGGCTGCACATGCTCATGCAATGCAAGAGAACAAAGCATTAGAAAAACCCTCCGTGTTTCCCCACAGGTCTGGCTAATTCCTAAATTGCTGTCCTCAGTAATTACAGACTAGAGCAGGCTTAAAGATCCGCCATGCACGCCATGCACGCCTTTCCTGGCCTTCTCGGAGTGCAGGGAGGGGGAAGGTGAAGCCCACTGTGGCTCACCAAGGGCTGGAGTTAACCAGTTAACTGGCATTGATTAGTTCCCCTTTGGTGCTGACCCAGGACCAACTAGGATACATATTGTTTCCAGTAGTTGATTTGTGAAAGATGTGAATGAACACTATTTTATCCATATTTAAGAAAATGTATTTGTATTCTAATTTATAGTACATAATAGAAATTATGCATTTTACTCATTATACATTCACAAATATACTTTCTCTAACCTGCTTTTGTTTTGTTGTTTTAACCCTACTGGGGATAAACCCAGGGCCTTACACACTCTACCACCGAGCCACACACACATACATCAAACACTAGCCTGTTTTTTCTGTTGCTTCATTTATTAATGATTGTCAAAATAAATATCTAATATGTGAAAGGTTATCTTCAATTTCTTCAGAATGCACATTCATTTAATAAATACTCATTTGAGAGCCTCGAATTCAGAAACTCTTTTAGGTGCTGAGGTTACAGCAGAGAGCAAGGTAGACATGGCCTTTGTTCTCGTGGAATTTGAATTCTACTTGGCAAATAGCTAATTCTACAAGCACATTCATTTCAGGTGGAAAAAGTGCTATGAAAAAGTAGTGCCTTTAGAGAGAGTGTTCAGAACATTACACAAGGTTGCCCTTTCAACTGTGTCTTCTTTAGACAATAAATAGCAATCTTGTTAACAGTTACCCTATCCAATAATCAGAGAAAGCACTGGATCGGATAATTTGCAGAGGTCTCTCTTCTAGCCACAACTTGCCAGGGCCTTCACAAATTGCTGAGTTTGTTGAAAATAGGTCCTATTGTGCTGGCCTGCGTCCCCAGGGCAGCCTGGACTCTCGGCTTCAAGAGGCCTGTCTTTAACCTCGAGGGCCCAAAAGTGCTATGGTGCAAACAACATGCTCCCATGACCTGACTTTGATGTGAGCTTCAGGTTGCTGTTTCTTCTACTCAGTCCTCCCTGGCCTGTGTTTCAGTCACATCCAACCCTCCCCCATCCCTGGCAGCCTGCCCAGCCCCAACCTGGTAGCATTACTGCATGCTGACCTCCAGGAGGAGGCACAGCACAAACACAAAAGCCAGGGAAGATCAGGCTCAGGCTCAAGTCTTGGCTCTGCCCCTCCATAACTGTGCCACCCTGAACAATTAATCACCTCTCTGCACCTGACTTTCCTAGTAGCAAAATTGTTTTGCTGAGGCTCATCCTACAGAGGATTCAAGGGCTTACTCAGTAAGATATGCATATAAACTGTTTATTCAGTGTGTGCTCCATAGTAAGTGTTCATTAGACACTTTAAGCATTAGCTGTTGCTCCCCGCTCCATGCCACCCTAGTCCTCATCTGATCACGGCCATAACCTTGATAATAACTGTTCTGTGATTTCTTTCTGCCAAACTCAATTTTTCCTTCCTTTTAAAACCTGATCCAGCTTCCTCTTAGAACCTCTCTTGGAATGGTCTCTGCTCCCTGGTAGCCCTGATGGTGTGAATCTCATTGCCATGCCTGTGAATCCACATATACAAAATCCAAAGGACCTGGTGTAAACAAGCAAACTGCTGTTGAAGTCTCAACCAGTGAGAACAGACATAGAGCAGAGCCTCTGTCTGAGTAGTTAGGATCTCACAGTACCCAGCCCGTTCATCACCAGAGGAAGCAGGAAGTCAAGTTCTCTTGAGCTTCAGGGTGAAGTTAGTGTGACCTATTTCAGTCTTCTGAAAGCCAGCCCTGTAATCATGATAATGTATCTAACTGATTCTATCTCTGACTATTCTGCATAATGGAAAGGTTGGCAAATAGCACCAAGTCTCCCCTTCTCACACCCTGGCCTTCCTGAAATCAGCTGCATGGCAGAAAGTGCTGAGAGGTGGACACATTCAGCCTGTAGTCACTTTAGCTTCACCTAAAGATATTCCTTGTTCATTGGCTTTCATGCACTAATAAGGCAAAACGCTGACTCCACCGCATTCATGAAACAACAGATGGTAATTCAGGGTTTTTTCTGGGCTGTCCTAAGCTGACAGATGATAAGCAGATTGACACAAAGCAAAGGGTAAGATTTTTCTCATAATCAACCAAGCAGTTTGACAAAATTTGAAACTGGGAATGGAAAGAACCTTGCATGATAATTATACCATATCTGTTTACATGGTGTATATTTTTTAAAGAGTCAAAATGTAGCTCTTTTTCACAAATCTATATTTTGTATCTCAGGGAGAAGTATATTCTTGGAGGATAAAAGGCCATCTTTAATGGTGCATGGTAGTTACGAACAAGGTTCAAACCCCTTCCTTGTTTATCACATATTACCTGTGTGGCAGTGAAGTCATTTCCCTCACCTGTTAACTAGGGATTGTGGTGCCTCACCAAGAGGGGAGCATGTGAGGGTGGGAGGAATACCTAAGAGAACGCTGGGCACATGATTTGTCGTCAGAAATGGTCCCTGCTGCTGTACAACAGAAACCACACTTTCTACAGATTTGTCCTCAGGATTTCTGGTATAGAATTCAGCACAGGTATACTTTTCTCTAATAACAGCTTTCTTGTTGTGGGCTTCACTGAAGTTTCCCAACGGGGACCTTAAGTGAAACATGCATTGAAAATGACTCACTGACTTCCAAATCTTTTTCTGTTTTTGAAAAATTCATATAAGTGCCTTTCTGCTCAGCCAACCTCACCCTGTATATTCAACCTTTCACTCACTTGTTCACCTATGTAGCACTATTTATTCAGAACCTACTACAAGTAAGGTAGTGTGTAGGTTCTATATAGAGTATAAATTTGTCTCCCACATATTCATTCAATCATTCATGTACCTATCAAACATTTTCTGAGCACCAACTAAATATAAACAACTCTTTGAGGTACATAATTAAATACATAATTTTTAAAAATTAATCCAGCCACCTTAAAATCTAATGATGATATAGTTTCTCTAACCCAGAAAATATGTATGGAACTCCTGATATGTGCCAGATTCTGAAGAGTTTTGAATACCAGAAAAAGAAAGCTTAAATTGACTTTGTTCGCAATGGAGAATAATAGAAGATTTGTAAGCCAGCAAGTATAGTTGAAGGTGTGCTTATAAAGATGCATTTGGTGATGGTGCCTTGAAAAGGTAAAAGAGGGAGTCAACAGATAGAAGAGATAAGAAGGTTTCTGAAATATTCCTAAGAGAGGTATTTTTTTCAAGGAGCACTTATCTTTGGAATTGAGATACCTGGTGTCATGTTCTGTGGCAGGAAACATTTTCCCCGAGACTCAGATGAAGATATACACTCACTGGATATGGTTGGATCCTCGGAAGGACCTTCTTTACCTGGAGAAAACGAAATGAAAGACAATTTGTAACAGTGCAAGTAAGCTGTAAATATGGACTCAAAGTCTTTGTCAAGTGCCAATTTTTCCCAGGACTGGTGGGGTGGAAAAAATTTTCATTGCTATCACCATTGCCTTATAATTGGTGCATAACCTGCTATTACCATGGAACTGTCATACATACTATCTTAACTATGGGGTGGTCTGGGTGTCCCCATTTTAGTAAAGAAGTAGACTCTTATCTACAAATCAAACCAAGTCCAGTGGCATAGTACATAGAAGGTGTTCAACATACATGGAGCTGGAACCTACACAGGTCTTTATGGGTCTGATTATAACAAGGCTTAAGCTCAATAGTTGGGTAACAGGAGGGATGGAGAAGAGTGTGGGAGAATGGCATCATTAGCGACAGCTGGGCATGGTTGTAATGGCCCTGAAATGTGTGATTGATGCCAGGCTGTTCTCTACTCCTAGCTCTCCAAAAGTTCCTGTCTTTGCAGCTATAGAAGTGGAGTAAAAAGGACAAGAAGGATCAAGACACAGGCTAGAGAAAGGGGGATTGAGGGCAGTGGAATTTTGGTGACAGGAAGTTGCAAACAAGAGTGTGGCTGCAAAGCATGAGGGAGTCGATATAAAAGAATAGGGCGCTTTGGGATAGTTAAACAATGTAGGTCTCCTTCGTGATATCCCCAAAATACAACAAGGGGACACAATTTCTTAACACACTCACTCTGGGTGCTGGAATCTGTCGTTTTGACCGTGAAGCTGCTCAAGGATTAAACCCTCCCAGTTCTGGTAAAGTTGTGGTCAGAGGTGAGCAGCCCTACCAGGTCTTGTGGACCTGTGCCTCTAATGACACAGCCCAAGAGCACAGCAAGGATGGAACAATCGCACTCACTGCTGGTTAACGCTGAACACAGATCCTCATAGTGTTGTCAAGAGTCTTCACCTCCATTCTGTACTTAGTTAGGGGGATTTTGACATCCAAGTGGGGGTTCTTCCCATTCTTCAAGTGGGAAGAGTTAGCACTTTGGGGAATGGCATTTAGGGAGAATGAAATAAATATCTGCTTGAACAGGCAGAAGGAAGGAGGACCCATCATCTGCTCATGGCTCTTGGTCCAGTAAATGTTGTTAGCTGTTCAGTGCAGAGAGCTAAGCAGCTTAGCTGGGAAGCTGGCAGTAATGAGCTACTGTTGAACAGGATCATTTTGTAGTTCTGCCCCCCCGGAACCAGAAGCAACTGAAGAAAAAAGCACTGGCTTGGGAACCACGAGAGATGAGAATGAGAACAAATTAGATCTTCCCATAGAGTAACTAAATGACCTTAGACAAAATGCTTCCCTGTCTGCGTCTTGAGATTTTTTTTAATTTACCCATCTATTAAAAATGAAGGATTGTCTCACAAGCACAAGGTCCCGAGTTCAATCCCCAGTATCAAAAGAAAAAAAATAATTAAGGATTGTACTAAATTAGTGGTACTGAACCTTGATTGCCTACTTGAATTGCCAAAGTTGCTTTTTAAAAATACCAGTGCCTAGGCTTTATGTCCAGAGATTCTGATCTTTGTGGTTTGTAGTGTGGTCATAGGTTTTTCAGGACGGGGCGGGGGGGGGGGTGTTTATTTGTTTATTTTCTGCTTCAGTGGTTAAAATTGAGGTTCTAAAACCTCAGTTGCCCGAGAACTAGCACAAACAATCAACAAGTGGGATCTCTTCTTACTAAAAAGCTTCTGCAAGCAAGAGAAACCACCAACAGTGTGAAGAGACAAAATTTTCCCCTGCTGTTCCTCAGGCAAAGGTCTACTATCTAGAATCTATAAAGAGCTTAAAAAGATCAGACCTCTCAAATTTAAAGACCCAATACAAAAGTGGGCATCTGAAATGAACAGACATTTCTCAGACAAAGAAGTAGAAATAGCAAAGAAACATATGAAAAAATGTTCAACATCACTGGTCATTTGAGAGATACAAATGAAAACAACACTGAGATTCCACCTCTCTCCAGAAAGAATGGCTGCTATCATGAAATCAACCAATAGCAAATGCTGGCAGGGCTGTGGGGAAAGAGGAACCCTGCTCCATTGCTGGTGGGAGTGTAGACTGGTGCAACCACTGTGGAAGTCAGTATGGAGATCCCTCAAAGAACTACGATTGGAAGTCACATTTGACCCAGCTATTTCTCTGCTGGGGATCTTCCCCAAAGAATTAAAAGAATCATACCACAGTGATATATGTGTACCCATGTTCTTAGCAACTGCCCATCAACTGGAGACTGGATAAGAAAATGTGGGGGGTTTTTTACAAAATGGAGTACTAAGCCATAAAAAATGGTAAATCAGAGACATTTATAGCTACGTGGATGCACACTGAGGCGATACTCTTAAGTGAAATAAATAGGACACATGTGTAAATACCGAATAGTTTCTCTAGTGTGAGAAACTGAAAGTGTAAATAAGGACTAAAAGGTATAATAGATAATCTGAAATAGGAAGAAAAGGGCCAAAGGGGAAGGGGAAGTAGGAGGGGTAGGGGAAAGGAAAGAAGGGAATGGAATAAATATGAGAAAATGAAAAAATGGAAACAAAGTCTTTGTAGATACGGAGGGGTGGAGGGGTTGAAGGGAGGATAGGGGAATGGGGAAAAAATAAGAACCAAGAAAGATTATGTAAAGGTGCAAATTTAAATGTACCAATATAATTAATAGAAAAAAAGTTGAGGTTCTGCTTTTTCAATGTGTTCTCAGATGATGCTCCTGCTTCAAGTCCCAGGACCAGATTCAAGAGGCTGCCTACTCCCTTCCCTAGAAGAAAATTTGACAGAAGCTATGGCAAACTCACTAACATCTGTTTCTTTTCCTCCCCACACTGTGAATTTTTAGTTTGAAGTGCTTAACATCATTTAAAAATCAGACTATTTCATGTAGCCCGGATGATTGTGTTTATGTTGAGACCTGGAGAATCTGTAGCCCAGGACCCTCATTCTCTTGCAGCGATCAACTAGGGGCACGTGGCTGCTGTCCTCCACAAGTCTTACACTCCCCTGCCACCACAGAGCCCAGCTGCACAGTCACTCTGTGACTCCCGGCCCTGGCAAGTTGGAGAGTGTGTCCCTGTTGTAGAGCCCTATGAGCCTGATGACAAGGGTCTGTGACCTTGTGAGGCCACCTTCAGAGAAAGAAGTCCAGGGTCATCGCCTGGGTGTGAGCAGAAGGTGAGCAGCTTTTAAAGGATGCCTGAGGTTTGGAGCAGAAAACCATAATGTTGCAAGATATGATTTTTAGACTATCTGCATCAGAATTACTCAGTATCTGTTTTCAAAATGATATCTGTATAAAATAAACTTGCATAAAATGTAGATGGCAACCTGCAAGACTTGAAATTGCCAGTGATTTCCTAAGCAGGATGGAAAAAGTGCTACCCTCAAAAAAATTATGAATAAGTTCTAATACATTCAGCTTAGGAAATTCTGTTAATCAAAAGAGTGATAAGCAAGTAGCAGAGTAGAAGAAAATACTAACAATATGTATAGTCATTAAAGATCTTGAACCTAGAGCATATAAAGAATGCTAAAATCTGTAAGAAATAGATAAGCAATCCCCTAGAAAAAGGGATTAAAAGCTTAAAGAGGTATTTCATCAAACACAGTATCCAAGCAGCCAATAAACATATAAAATTTGCTCCATTTCATCAGGGAAATAAAAATTAAAACCACAATGAAACATCACCACACAGACCAGCTAAAATAAAAGGATAAAGTTGTGTTTATCGGGATACAGAGCAACTGGAAACCCTATATGCTGCAAGTATGAGAAGAAACTCAAAATTCTCTCTTTGGCAAACTAACAGTATCGATTCAAGCTAAAAATATACATACATGCAAACTCAGCAATTCCACTCCTACATATATACCCCCAAAATAGCACACATATGTTCATCAGAAAACAACTCCCAAAATATTCAGAAAGCACTGGCAAACCCTGGCAACAACTCAGTGTCCATCTACACTAGAGTGGATAATGATGCTACATGTAATTAAACAAATACTTCAATGAGAATGAATTAATTACAACCACATAAAATAATACAGATGCATATATTCATCTTGTGAGAATTCACCATGCTGTAATTCCAAGCACAAGTTCATATGAATGGTAAATTTTTATAAAAAGTTGCAATGTTCCTGAACCTAGGAATGGCACAATAAAAGTGAGTCTTCTGGGTTGGCATGGGGCAGATGGGGAGTAGGAAAAATGGGAGTCAGAGGTCAGCTGAAAACCTGCTATGAAATCCGTGGGTGTGAGTATATAATGTGGGCTGTGATCTTAGCAATGAGAAGTGAAGAACTGAGTAAATGATTCTGTGGGACGCACACACCAAAGTACTACTCTGCCATAATGAAACAAACTTGAGGCATCTGTAGGTAGATGGATGCACCTTGAGGCCATAATAGTAAGTGAAATAAATCAGATACATGAGCTTGACTATCACATGGTTTCTTGTATATGAAAAACCAAAAAATACATAAATAAAGAGCAAAGTAAGAGATACATTTTAGAAGGTACAGAGATCTCTTTCCACTGGAAGGGGGAACAAGAGATGAAAGGAGCAGGGAGGGATGGCACGGTTAGAAGATGAAAAAAGCCTTAAGATATGTTCATGTGCCAACCATGCTAAATGTACTCACTAAGTACTGCAAACAGGTACTCATAAAAATTTTAAAAATAAAGCAAGAAAAGAGAAAGTTTCTTGATATTGAATGTGACAGAAAGGTAGGAAGGAGATAATAATGATAGAAAATGAGCACTGGGAGGGATTAAGAGATCCCTGGGTTCTACTCCTACTTTTACTGCTGAGAAATGAAGGTTGCCAGGGGGGTGTTAATTTTACCAAGGTCACACAGCAAGTTAGCAAGAATAGAATTCATCCACATCACTGAGTGCGGACCTTGCTATTTCCACTACACTATCTGACGTAGGAATTCTAAGGTCTAAGGTCTTTGATCGGGAGAATATCTCACACAGAGAAACTTGCTGGAAATGAGAATTTGCTTCCTTTTCTCCTCTCTTGGCTTCTCTGCTCCCACTCACCCACCTCCGCCCCCATCTTAAAGAAGAAAACTGAACAGTGAACATTATCCTGCATGCTTTTTTTCTCCACCTACATATTTTTTTCTTCTTTGACCCGACAAGAATACCATAGCTGTTTTTATGATAGAAACCTATATTCTCCTCGCTGGAACAAATATCAAATCAGAACTACCACTAAATCTATCCTTGTGGATATATCTCAGATCATAATGTTGAGGAGATAAAAAAGGAAATTGTATAATGGTATCATTTTCTTTAATAGTCTCCAAAACGATTCTTTAAAATGATTGTGGCATGAATATGTAACAAGAGCACAATTACTGAATTCATAAAAGTGATTTACTTTGGCGAGAGAGGAATGAGATTGGAATGAGGTACCCAGGGTACTTTAATTGTATCTATAATGTTTTGTTTTTTCCAAAAGTAAGATAAAGAAATAAACAACTTCTTGAAGCCAATATGGTATAAAGCAGAAGTTTGTTAAAGTACATGGTGGATTTATTATTCTAAAACTCTGTATTATCACTGTGACTGTGTTCAAAATATTTCACAATTCCTTGAAAATGCAAAAGTGATGCATTACTCATTATTGTTAGTATTCTCCTCAATTTCTTATTATACTAATGATTATATTTACCACAAAGATTGAAAAGAAAGTTAGAAATACCAGTGATCAATGTAGGCAAATGTATCTTTCCCACATATTTTATTTAAGAATTTCTGCAAAATGTCTTCAAGACAGTGTTGAAGATAAGACAGAAGTTGTAGGAGCTTTTGGACAAGTGAACTCTGGCAGGACTTTTTTTGTGACCTGAAGTGAGCAATTGTAGTTGATTAAACAATGGCAAGGAACTCAAAGGGAAGTCAGAGGCAATGACAACTAATCAAAAACCCTCCCTGACACTGTGTGCAAGTGGGAGATTTTGTGAGCAAATGTGAAGCACCAGGAACAGATGCCACAAACAGAGCCCACGCATGAAAACACAACACACCTGGATGGTCAGAGCCAACCTTCCTCACTGCCACATCACAGCAAGCCAGGCAGGCAGATGTCCCAGGCAGGGAGATGTCCCAGGCTCCAGGCCATCATGAGCCTTCACATGTCCTGCCTCCCTCTCTGAGAATTCTCAGTTTGGTCCTCACTCTTAACCCCCACTTAAACAGACACAATGGCAGAAGCAGCCAACGAAGCATGAGCACAGACTCTTACTCCAGTGGAGCCAGGAATTAAAAAGAAAGGAGGTGGCTGCGGTCCATATTAGCTACCAGTAAAACTGCCTGCAATTACCGTGCCACATCCATGAGGTGAATGTTCTCATTTAATCCTCACAGAAGTTCCACGTGCTAGGTACTATCAGTCCATCAACTATACAGCCAGGAAAACTGAGGTTCAGAGAATGTATGAGACTTGCCCAAGATCATACAGCTATTAGAGTCACTCCGAGGTGACTCGGGCTTTATTCCATTTCTCTAGAATACAAAGGAGGAGCTAGAATGGGGGAGTTTATTTCACTTGGCCTCAGATCCCTGACACCTCTTATCAGCCTCCAGTGAGAAAGGTGCCCAGGCTGAAACTTCCAGCCTGCCTCAGGTTCACTGTAAAGACTTCAAGTGCATTCTACAAGCCCAGGTCATGAGATTGTAGGAGAAACCATCTGCCAGACAGTTAAAGCCCTTGGCGAGGGTGTGCTCCTCGGCTGGCTCTCAGGAACCCTGGTGGCACCGAAGGAAGATAGAGGATCCCAACAAGGATATAGGGTGATTCCCTGGAGTGATACTTCTCTGTCTCCCAGATAAGTCCTCCTCTAATCCACTTCCACATTCCCCCAAAGCCACCATCCATCTTTTCAAACTACAAGAGACCACAAGGAGCCATCTCGGTTCTGCTCTGAAAAGAAGCATAGGGTTTAGATCAGGGTGGCCAGTCATGCTGGTCTGCTTGGGACCGTCCAGTTTAGTCTGGCTGCATCCCAAGAAAGCCCTCAGTCCCAGGGAAACCAGGGTAGCTGGCCATCCTGTGTCCAGTCTCAGGTGACTTGACAGCTTTTCAGAGCAACAACCCCCTTACTTCAACTTAACATGACAAAAACCGCTATAAAAGGTAGGAGGCAGGAAACTGCCTGTTTTCCCTCAGCAGCAGTAATACTGACAAAAATAGGGTTGAGTGACTAAGGCCAGACTTATGACCACCCATAGGTTGCAGAGGAACTCACTGCTGGAACGTTCTTCCTGTTCCAGGGAATCTTGGGAGAAAAGGAAGGAAGGGCTTAATCACACCCTAGGAGCAGCAGCCAAGGCTGCCTCACTCCCCTTTGGCAGAGAGAGCTCAAAGCCTCTTTTCTCAGAAGTAGACGCCTCCCAGGCTCTGCTCCCTTTTTCCAAAGCCAGAACGACAAATACCAACCTAGAGAGGGAAGAGAGGCAGTCATAAAGCACAACCATCTCCCCATCTTTGGAAGGGCACCTTCCTCAACCCAGCAGTTCCCAAAACCTTTACTGAACAAACCAGCTTAACTAACCCACAGGCCAGAGCCCTATAGGAAACTCACCTGGGCCCCAGGACAGACTCCGCTCCCCGGGGATGCAGAAGCAGCCACCCATGTGTGCACCATCCTCCCCAGGCCAAGGCCCCTGGGAACAGCAGCCAAAAGAGCTTTCAGAGGCTCCCAGTGGCGTCCCTCCTCCCCTCCCACCTCCTCTCTGGCACAAGAGGGACCAAGGCCACTCAATGCACAATGCAGTCTTTGATATCCGGGCTACAGAGGGAGAGTGGGAGGGGCCGCCCAGCCTGCAGGCTTGATAGTCCTCGCACTGTCAGGCCCCCGCCTGGGGAGCAGAGCTCCTCCCTAGAGCTCTGCATATTGCTTTATCCCTATCAGGCTATGGCACATTCCTTGCATTCTGGGGTTGAGATACACAGCTTGGTTTTTGTGGGGGCTGTCAGGGTGGGGGAGGAGGGCAGAGAGCATCCCAGGAATCAAGGCTGTTGATCTTGCTCCCTGATTGTCTTGGCCCAGATGTGGATTCCCCTGCCAGCACTTGGAAAGTGATCTTCATCCATCCCTTCCTTGCAAACATTTCCCTTGGCTATCATGTGGGGGGCACAGCATCTCATAGCACTGGTGAGCACACAATCCCCCTGCTGCTGGCTCCCAAAGGCCTTGGTGGGTAGGAACCCAGGAAATCACCTGAAGTAGCCCAATACTGTACAGGTGAGGGGCTGGAGGACCAAATATATTTAAGGCTACAGGTTTGTATGAAAAACTGGTCCCACAAGACTAACCTCTTTTCTGTTTCAGACTGGCAGTGAAGCAGGGAATGCAGGTGACATGGTGTGGCTGAATTTCAGAAAGTCTTCAATGAGATCACTCAAAGGATACAGAAAAAATACATCCAAATGCCTACCAGGTCACGCAGAGGCATGCCTGATCCAACAACCAAGCTCAAGGGTCCCTGCTCATTCAGCGTTCCCTCCCTGTGCAGAGCAAAGGTTGGTGGAGAGCAGCTCAGACATGAGTGACCGAGGAGGAGGCAGGGTGCTGATGGGCTTGGGCTGCAGGGTTCTGGGGGCAGAGCTTGGGTCAGTCTCACGGAACCTTAGGGAAGGCAGTGGCCTGGTCAGGTCATACTCTGAGATGAGCACTGGGCGACAATGCGAAGGGTGGGGCTCGGAGTCAGACTGCCCAGAATGGTCAGCAGCATCCACAGCTCACATCAGCACAGTCCCAGGGTTGGGTCTCCAGTGGGTCTCAGAAGTGGGCCTACAGTTCCGATGCTGATGACCTTGAATTGCAGGTATGGAGTGTTTAGCATAAACTGGGCACTCCCCATACATTATGTAAATCCTGTAATAGCCCCATCATGTAGGCAATATCATTTCTTTTTGGTGAGGAAATGGGTGAAGGTGTAACTTGTCCTATCCCCGATTAATGAATGTCAGGTTCAGGACTCCTCTGTTTATGAATGTCAGGCTCAGGACCCCTCATGTATGAATGTCAGGCTCAGGGACACCACTCCCCATTACCACTGTCAGGTTCAGGACCTCCCAATTTAAGAATGTAGGTTCAGGGCCGGGGATTTAGCTCAGTGGTTACGGTGCCTGCCTCGCAAGCGCAAGGTCCAGAGTTCGATCCCCAGTACCAAAAGAAAAAGAATGTAGGTTCAGAACACTCCCTCCCTTTATGAACATCAGGCTCAAGGACACACACACACACACACACACACACACACACACTCTTATGAATATGAAGTTCAACACCTGAGCAATTTCTAGTTGATTCTTCAGCCCAGGAAGAGTTGAATTAGCATGGGTCTCAGATGAAAGAGTAAGTGTTCCTTTAGAACCATCCAAAAACTCAGAAATATATGAGATGAGAAACCACGGTCTAACTCACATATGCAAACTTCATTTCTCCTTGATATGTCTGCACACCACTCATATATAGGGGCAGCGACGGTCAGAAACTAAAATACTCAAGGCCAACCATTGGAAAGATTCCCCAGTCCAACTGTCATAGAGGACGTCACAAGCCAGTGGATTGACGCACACATTTTGGCAAGTCTGAAATAAATAGTCCATTATTGATGAAATCACTGCTTCCCTTGAGATGCAAGAAACTAATGTGGTTCTGCTCATGACTAGCTGAGACAGATTTATTTACATAAAGAAATTTCCAGGCAGAAAGAGCAGCAGGAGCAAAGGTCTTGAGGCAGGAACTTGGTTGGCTTGTTAAGGAAGGCTAGTGAGACAGGAAGCACATTGGGATGAGGTCAGAGAAAGCAAGCTTGTCTTAGATTGTGACACTCTCCATGCTAGGTGGCAGCCACCGCACTCATCAGTCACAGGGCCATAAGGGTTGACAATCAATGCCCTATAGCATACCCTGTTGTTAATATAGCTGTGGGACTGATTTTTAAAGGGAGCCAGTGGCAGAGATGTGACCAGAATACAAATCTTAATTCCTAACTCATTCATACATTAGTTTGCTCATTCATTAAACATTGCTGTTTGCTTTAAAAGCTGCGTGTTTTGTGGACATGAGTAATAATAATAAGTACTGATGAGCTTTTGTGATGTCTTCTCAAGAGAAGCTGTCATACAGTCTTCACCCCACTTGTGCAAAGATGAAGAAACTAAGAGTGATTTGCCCACCTGACTCAGCCACCTGGGGTAGAGCAGAGCTAGGCTTGGAACCTGGGCAGTGGGACCTCAGAGCCTTTGTCCTCACCGCTCTGCTTTACTCCTCTGTCAGAAAGACCCAGCCAGGCATCTGGAGGCTGAAGCCCAGCAGCCAGCAGCAAGGCAGCTTTCTGAGCCACAGCCCAGGTGTCAGCCAGCCAAGCTTTCCTCTGCAGGGCAGGACATGCGCCCTCTGCAAGTCATCTGAGGAACAGCAGCAGCAGCTGCTGGCTCTGACCCCAGCAAGAATGGCCCACTGCTCTTTCCAAAGCATCAGCGTGGTCAGGGACAGGCAACGGACGCCTCACCCCGGAAGGTGAGCATTGAAGGTGTCCAGAAACAGTGGTGAGTCTGCCCCTCCACTCTTCCTCCTCCAAGCCCATTTTACAGACAGAGAAACCAAGGGCCAAACTCCAAGTCGTCTCTTCAATGCTTTTGGGCAATGTTTGCGGCAAAGGCCTCTCTATACTAGAGTTCAAACCTCAGGGCTCTCGGTCCAGTGTGTGTCCATACAACAGGCTGATGCTAATCAGTTCCTGTTTTAAAATCAGGTTCCCCAGTGAGTGGGCTGGGCTAAGATCTTGTGCTTGTGCATGTGTGTGGGTGTGTGCACTCATGGGTGTGGGGGGGGCTGGGGGGGTGTCTCCTCGCTAAGTTCATGACCCAGGCCCAGGGCTGACACTCCCTACCACTCCCAGGCAAAGGAATTTCTTCTCAGCCCAGCTGATCTTTCAGAGAAACTGAGGTTCCAGGCATCTGACCCAGCAGATGGCATAGGAAGGCACGGCGCTTCAGCCACCTCAGCTTCCTGCTGGAGGGGCGCTCACCTGGGCAGCAAGAGGCTGTGCAAGGGGCTGAGGGCAGCAGCGCTGGGAATAGTGAGGGGGGAAGGAACGGAGATGCTTCATTGTGAGGACATTTCCTAGAGGGCAAAAGAAGCCTGTCACCACAGTCACAGAAAGAATCCCAAGGCATATTATCATACAACACATAAAGAAAATTGCAGTACCATGCATATACTAGGACTCTATTAAGGCAAAGCACACACATAGCCCTAAGGCAACCATAGACACTCGTGTCCCTGTGTGTGCACAGATTTGCTTACATCCTCCCAGCAGTGTGTGGAGTGCTCTGGTCCTGGGTGGCGCCTGAGAAGGAGTAGAGCAGGCCACACCTTGCCTCTCCTAGCTGTGCAAGGGAGCAGGAAGGATGGGTTAAAGGGAAGAAATAGACACTACTTACTATTTTATGATCCTCTGTATTGTGGGCATTTTCCAAACAGACTGTTTCGTGATGGTGTTGTTATAAATACAAAAATATTTGAAGGAAGAGGAGAAGGTGGAAGAAGAAGAGGAGAAATCCAGGGGTAAGCATGGTGGGCAAGGGGTGCACACACATGCAAGGGAAGAGTGGGTGTTTCCCAGGGTGTGAAACTCCTGGTCTGACTCAGGGGATGGTCCCTCATGTCGCGCATCACAGATGGATGATACCAGTTCCCAGTGACAGTGTCCACAGAGGTGCAGTGAAGAAACATTCTGTAATCGGCATGTTACAGGCACTGCTGGTTTTCCCACTGTGTCTGGTGGCTTCACAGAGCTCTGGCTGGAGCTGGCCTCAGCTCCCTGGAAGAGGCGACATTTTAGCACAAGACTTATGAAAGTAGCTGAGCCATCTCTCATGAACTTGGCTGCCCTCCAGATATGACCTCCACTCTCCTTCCCTGATCAAGTGCCTGTGGAGCTCCACTGTGCCCCTGCTCTCTGCATCCTGGGTCAAGGTGTTCCCCATTCCACCAAGTGCTCCTACCATTATCATCTGCTGTCCTCACCAGAGCCCCAAAGAAATGAAGCTACCTGGTCTTGGACTTGAGCTTTTGATCAAGAGCTAAATGAGCCTCTTTGCTTCCTAAGCAGCCTGTCTCAAGTTCTCTGATACAGTAATTTTGAAACGGATTATTACAGCCAACAATCTGTTGAGAGTCCATACTACTCCTTGGCTCCAGAGTCAACAGAGAAGCCCTCTTCTCTTTCTCCAGCACTGCCCAGGCCTTGGTCTTGTCTTCTCTGGGAAGAGGAATTGACAAGACAAGCTTTTGGCCAACACAGTAACAGAAATCGTACCACCACTTGGATGTATTTTGCCTCCTAGTGATCAACTTGAGCATTATATTTGTGGCCAGAAGACCTGACTTCAAATCCTGGATTTTGCCAGTTTCAAGTTGTCATATATCCTCTTTTGCAAATAACAACTATAATAGCAACTAAATAGAGCAAACATGCTCTCCCTCACAAGGTGGTTGTAAGGATTCCATGTTTATAGGTGTCTTGTTTTGCTTGTGCAAATTGTGTGTATGTGTGCTTGTATGTGTGTGCAGTCACTATTGTGCTTGCCTTAAGCATGTTCTTCAAGCATTTGGAAGTTGCAGGACTACACAGGAAAAGGGCATTCTGGGTGAGTAAAATGTGTGATTCAGTCATAACAGAGACAGAATCTCAGCTCAATCAGAAAACCCACATGGCCATGAGCCCCTGCAAGCC